>NC_092814.1:90126125-90451482 GCF_023375885.2 Dermacentor andersoni | reverse complement strand
ATTCGTCATGCTCATCACGCGCTCCTTCGACAACAGCACCGCTACGTCCGAGCACCGACTGGCGTCGCTAACTCCGTCGAATGGTTTTCGCCCAAAAGCTGCCCAACTCCGTGGCCGCTCATTCTGCTGATGCGACAACAGGCGCGCCGCGGACGCCTGTCACTGTCCACACCAAGCACCCGGCGCCAGAATTAGCCGCCTCTCTCGATGTCATCTCCAGCATCATCCGGCCGAGAATTTTTCTCTCTTCTTATCGTTGTAGTGGTCACTATCAGGAACGAGCCGAGTGAGGATTGTCGGGAGCCGGCCACTCCCGTCCCTGCCATAATGAAAGCCCTGTCTCGCGACGACGAGGCACATTTGCATTGCAGATTCGTCCTAAACAATCTCGCATCGCGTTGTTCACTCTGGAGAGAGTGTGGCATCTCCGCGCTCAGCAGGATTGCGAAGCATGCAGCCTCCGCGATCTTCTTCCTCGGATTCTTTATTATTTCATATTGACCCAATTCGTTTCTCTCTCCGTCTCCTTGTCAAAGTTTTCCATTTCGCTTCTCACGTCCTCCTTAGCACGGCTTTCGCAAAAGTAACGCTGAACGTCTGAGTGACGCTACCAAAAGCGAACGTCGGACCGTCGCGGCCTCGAGAGCCCGCAAGCTAGCCCGGGGCATTCTTTCCAGAGAAAGCTCGCTCTTTCTCTCTCTCTTTTTCCACTGTCGGCGCTCGGTATTCTTTCTCCAGAGGGAAGGCCGCGCGCGGGACGGCCTTCTCGCACTTTTCACCGGATGCCGTTCTTGGGAGAGCGCCACGCTCAGGGAGTTTTCATCGCGTCCATTCTCTCGCCCTTTCCGTTCCGCCGGCTGGAAAAACAGCGCCGGGAATCATCGCTCGCGTTTTCGTGCTACCACCCGGCGCTGCCGAGCGTGCTCTTTGTCCCCGCCGGCGAGTGTTTCCCATGTGCCGTTCGCAAAATGCAGCGGGGATACTCCCTCCCCCGCCCGCCCACCTCGAATGGCATGTGCGTACCCGTGCCGTTGGAACCAGCGGTCAGAGTGAGATGAACGCCCTGGCGCGAAACAGAGGGAGAGTGACGGATTCGACCCGTCGACGAACTCTCGCTGTTGACTTCTGAGAACCGACAGGAGAGAAGAGGTTCTTTGGTCGCGAGCGAATGAGTACACCAGTGAAGGGCTCCCCGGAGTACAGCCGGCGACCATTATGCGGACTATTAAAGGCACTGACCTTCCACACCCCCTCCTTCCCGCTACCACAAACCGCGCTCCTCTTTCTGCGCCCGCGTCGAGGTCGACGGATTCCCGCGCTGACGCTACGGACGCATTAAACGCAAGGTCAAGAACGACAGTGGTCACAAGTAACTCTCGGGTCGCTAGCCGTGCCGCTTGAATGACGTGAGCCTTTTGAAATATGTATTCACCCGGTAAAAAGGTAAGATCAAACTGGCGCACGGGGAACCGCGCCCGTTCTGTCGCTCACGCCGATCAATGAAAATAGGTTTCTGTCCACGAAGTACAACTCGCCGCAGTTGTGTTGCGTCATTTCGAGGCGCGCGGCTTTCGCGGCAAGTTGTGTCAAGACGGCCGTTGTGCTACTTTTTGACATCCGCGGTCTCGTAGAGAGTCTAATGAAATCAGAGGCTCTTTAAATACTATTTCGTCATGACCATATATAAGTACATCCGTCCGGTGTCATGCGAATCTCCAACGATTTAGTTGGATCGGGTATTTTGTTTCATCATATTTCGGTGCGGCTGCTCCTCAATGAATCAGATGCCTACTGCGGAAAGGAGCGTTACAATACCCCTCGCCGATGCAGTCTTCTGAATGCATTTTACCAGCTCTCTTTCTCCTTTCGTCATTGCGAACACGTCCGACTGGGCTCACTGGCTCATTGATGAATGTCAGTGGCTCCTAATAGGATAACAGAAATAAAAGATCATAGAAGTAACGACTTCTTTTTTTTTTTTTTTTTTTGAGCCATGACGTCACTCGCAAAGGCCGAGCCCCGTACATTTCAGTGGGTGACGCGGACGAAACTCGGCGCTCTGTCATAGTTTTACCGAAGCATGGTTTTCAAGGCGGCGGCGGCCTTCTTGGGTGACGTCGTAGTCATAATGAGTGGGCCTTACGTTATGTTGGAGGTGTTGAACACATGCGACGCCTTCGAAAGGAAGGAAAACGCATTATTTATGAAAAAGGTGTAGCAGCTGTTGGAGACCCTTAATCCAGTGCCTCGCTGGCATCATGCTTCAGAGCCTGTTTAATGAATTGTGCCATGCAGGTACACTGATCTAGATAGGCGCTTACGGAAGTCAGCCACTCTGGAGCGGTTCTGGCTTTTGGGGCTTAGTTGGGGAGTTGTATGGGGCGTGGGAAAGAAGGCGGGTGGCATTGCGAGAGGACGCGGGGACTGCTAGGGTATCCGTTACTGTGAATGCAGGGAGATCTCGAGGTCTGACTGTGTGGGATCCGGTCAGGAGGTGAATACGGGCAGGTGCGAGGAGTGTGTTGGCTGGTGCTTGTCTGATTAGGACTGTTGTGCTCGCGTGAACCAAGGCTGAAAAGTTTTGAGAGGGCATTTCGCGAATTCTTGTAGGGGCGAAGTTATTAGTCGTAGGACTGGTTGTGTCTCTTCTCGGTCCTGTCGAGGAAGCCAATTGTCTGTTGCTAGTGCTCTCGCAGGCGAGCTGGTAGGCCGTTTCGTTACATGGGATTCCCTCATGACTTAGGAATCCAGGCGATTTCTGCTGTGTTGGTGCAAATGTTCGTGCAGGTGGTTTTTGCTATGTGTGTGGGTGCGTCGTCGTGCAGGATTGTGCGGTAGGCCACCTGAATAATCAGTCAGTGAACAGTTATGCAGGGTGTCCCAACTATCATGCACCAAGATTTAAAAATATGCAAATGCCACGTAGCTGGACAGAACCAAGGTAATGCTGTTTGCCGCCGTTTGGAGATAGACAGAGGATTTTTGAAATTCCGCCTGATTACATAATTATTCTTAATTAATTAATCAACTTCTCAAATATTATAATTAGACGAAAAGGGCCAATGAGAAAATTGTAGAACAACATGAAGAACTCCCGATACAGCTTTCTGTTGCTCAATACGTGTTGCAGAAAAGTGTTTTTCCTAGCGTGAACGAAGCCCGCGAACACACGCAAAATTGCCACTCGATGCTCGAGGTATTTTGCGTCTATTCGCGGGTGTCTGTCACGCTCGGAAAAACACTTTTATGTAGCACGTATCAAGCAGCAGAAAGCTGTATCGGGAGTTTCTCATGTTGTTCTACAAATTTATAATTGATACTTCTAATGTAATTATAACATTTGAGAGGTTGATTTATTAACTAAGACTAATTATATAATTAGGCGGAATGCAAAAAATAATCATGGCGCGTTCGTGTTTTTTACGTGTCGACAGGAGCCTGTGTTTTGCCATGCATGTCGCACTGTCATCAGTGTATGTTGTATATTTCATCGCAGGTATGCCTCGACATTGCCTGTTTTTATGTGGCGCACGCCTGTTTTTGGTGGGACGACTGACCTGTGGATCCTTCTCTGCGGAAGCAGATATTATTTAGAGCCGTGATGCCTCCTATTGTCATGGTGTATGTGCGGTCTTTTAAGAAGCCTCTCGCGTTGTTGTAGACTTCGCTGCCGCACGTAGCGGCCTCTCATTCGCGCAGTATACTTTATGCGCGTGGAACCGGTATTGTCACAAGCTTTCTGAAGGTTGATGACGGAAAATTAACGCGCGAGGCACTGTGCGTCTATTCGCGGGCTTCTGTCACGCTCGTAAAAACACTTTTATGCAAGACGTATTGAGCAACAGAAAGCTGTATCGGGAGTTTTTCATGTCACTCAACACTTTTCTCATTGACACTTATGTAATTATAATATTTGAGTGGTCAGTTTATTAACTAAGACTAATTATCTAATTGGAGAGAATGAAAAGAAATCTCAGTATCTCCAAGCGACGGCAAACAGCATTACCTTGGTTCTGTCCAGCTAATTCGCATATTTTTAAACTCTGGCTAAAGTTAGCTGGAACACCCTGTATATCAACATCACGACAGCCCAGAAACAGCGGATGCGTGCGCAGCTGGGCCCGTATTCGCGTACTTCTCAGAACGCTTCCTTATTGGCCACCGCGTTCCAGCGCGCGTCAATCAGCGATCGGCGTGGTAGATGATCGCCTCGGTGATGCTCAATCGCTGAAGGCACTTGCGAAAGAGGGGCCGAACTCGCAAAGCTCTTCGTTCATGCGATATATTCGCCATTGGCAGATACCTTTTTGTGACTAAAGGCCCTATTTGCAAGACGTGGAAAAGGTCCCGCGTGGCTCCCGCGATAGCACAAAGTGCAACTTATCTGTCACATGCTATACGTATATAGCATGCGTGCTTGCCACTTAGTTTAAGCATTGAACGATGCTGTCGCCGCAGTCGGGCGAAAGTGCCTTACTGTGTAACGCACTTAAAGATTGAGAAGGAGTAACGCGGGAAAGCAAAAGGCGAACGGGACATTTTGAGAACAAGCGCGGAGCTGATTGCGGCGGCGCTCGGAAGGCTCGCGCGTGACCTGCCTCGGCTGGCCGAACAGCCCCGCCTTTCCCCCTCAGCAGATTCCCGGAGCCGTTCTGCGTGCCGCGACCGACAGAAGCTGCCGCAGCGCGAGAAGCTGCGAGCTCTGACGCACCTGTATGGCCTCCGGTATAGCGCGGCAGCCGTGCTCCCCGATAGCCCGGGCCTGCTGCCGGCGAAGTGGCGCAAACAACCGCATCGCCGGTCGTCGGGCCGCTGTCGCCAGCTGCGCGCCGAGTTCGCGACGGGAGCCTGCACTGCGGTTCGGTCGGCCTGTGGCGCGCGTAGTGGTCGCTCGGCGAAAGCTGCTTCGGTGCCTGCAGTGAGCTGCGCTCACGACGGCGCTTTGGTGGAAGGCAAACGGGTGGCAAAACGCACGAACGAATGAATAAGTATTTGTTTCAGCTATTGGCATTGGCCTACTTGAGATAAAGACACCCGAAATGATTGGCACGAACGCCCGTACCCGCCGTGGTTGCTCCAGTGGCTATGGTGTTGGGCTGATGAGCACGAGGTCGCGGGATCGAATCCCGGCCACGGCGACCCATCTCTATGGGGGCGAAATGCGAAAACACCCGCGTACTTAGATTTAGGTGCACGTTAAAGAATTCCAGGTGGTCCAAATTTCCGGAATCCCCCACTACGGCGTGCCTCATAATTAGATCGTGGTTTTGGCACGTAAAACCACTAACGAACGCCCGTATCTGGACAATCGTCAGTTCTCGTCATGAGTGTGAGATTTATTGTCACAGGAATTGAGCGCTAGAGCTCGTCCTTTGCTGCGGTCCTGCCGGAGCCGATCATATCTGCTCACTGGAGAAATTATGCAGAGTGAACGAAAGCATCCACGAGTGAAAAGGATTGGCTTTCACCATTGTGCGAGGCGCCCCACTTTAGCAAAAGGAAAAAGAAGAAAGGACCATAGAAGACGAGGGGCACAAGGTGCCTCAATACGGCGCCTCTTTGCTGGCTTCAACGCGCGCGCGATATAGATCCCTGGAACCTGTGCGGTGGTTGGCGTCGGAATGCCAAGAACGAGGCTATAGCGGCTCAGAATGTGCCAGTGCCCGTCGGCTGCAACGAGTCGGGTCGTCGTCGCGCAAAGCAACTAACGCCCGAGGCACTAGCGCCACACGTTACGCATACGAAAAAAATAACTTGCGAGACGCGAAATCGCGTCTCGGCATTTATAGCCTTCAATTTACGAATCGGCAGTTCGTTGGAAATTTTCCTCGCCTCGGCAACCAGCTCACACGTCGACGCTTTTAAATTTGCTAGGTCTGTTCGGACTTTAGAGAAGGTGGAGGGAAAGACAGCGGCTGGCTCACTCCATGCACTTAAAGGAGGGGGAAGTGGGCCACCGGATGGGACGGGAGAAAATGACGTTGGTGAGGCGCTTTTTCGTATCACTGGTGGTTTGAACGCCGTGATACACTTATAGCTATTTTCTTTTTCCTTTAAAAGCGAATTGTACTTTGGTGTTTGTTGATAATAGCGGCGCCTCTGTCAGTGGCCGACAGTCTGTGGCCGAAGCAATGGAGAACTGATCACTACAGATTGTAAATAAAGCTGTATTCAGCAATACGGTGCGTCGCTGTATTGCTTGAGTGCTAATCGCATTAACTTCGACACTCATCGTGAGATGAGTTCTGCAAGATTTAAAAAAAAAATTAAATCAGCAGCGCCTGCGCTAGCGTGGGTGGGTCAGCATTGGCTGCACCTATACTCAACCTTGGGCCACATTGGGGTCAACCATTCTGTCAAGGCGCACTGCGCCAATGTCCTGTTGGAGTCAAAGGAGAAAAAAAAAGGAGGAGGGAGGGGGCGAGAGATAGCCCTCGTGTCACTGCAGACTGCAGAAGCCGTGCGTGCTCTGTTCGATTTTCGTTACGCTGATGTGGCTAAGTGGGCCAGCGTCGACGCCGGCCGATCATGGCGAGCATACGGCGGCAAACGGGCACTGAAGGCTGCAGGAACTACACGAGACCAGCATTCGAAAGGAAGGGCGTCTGGACGCCCATTCACAATGTTACCGGATTCAAGCTCTGGAACCTGAGCTTGACAGTGCCGGTTTTCTATACGCCAGTGTGAGAGAACAGACTCTAAATAAACGATCAAGGGCCTCAATCTTTGTTTGTTTGTTAGTTTGTTTGTTTGTTTGTCGTCGTCGTTGTTGTGGTGGTGGTGGTGGCTATTCTAGACATGACTATTCAATATGGGGCGTGATCATCCTCCGCCTTGTTCCTCATGGAATGAAACAGGAGGCACCAAACACTTAGTAGTCATGGCGCTACCGTGATGAAAGCGATGCTCTTCTTGAGAATTGTTGCGGTTGGCATGTAACACCTCGGGCAAAAAGGATGCTCTACCACCATGCCTCATCGAAACTGAGGGTGGATTCCTAATTTGCCATGGTTGTCTCGAGTGGATGCCGGTCTGGCGGACGCCCCGCAGTGTTCACAGGCCCCTTTGTGTGTGTGTGTGAAAACCCTTTCCGCGAATCAGACAGGACCCCTGGGCTGCCGCCAGCGGAGGCAGCTGGGAGAGTTGATCAGTCGCCTATCCACAACCAGACGGCCTTTCCGCGAACCAGCGACGCGCTAAAGAGAAGTGATAATAATAAAACCACGTGACTGCGCTCATGCGCTATCGTATTGCAGCGCTCTCAATCGCGGTTCGTGCGAAAGAACCGTGCGCGCGGATCGTGGCGAAGTGAGCGGCCGCGGCTCTAGGCATCTGCTTCACAGTGCGCCAGCATCTTTGGCGGTGGCACACGGAAGGGAAGCACCGTCGTCCCTGATAAGCGATAGGCTCGACGCACGGTTGAGCGCGCTGCAATACGATAGCGCCCGAGCGCAGTCACGTGGTTTTATTTCATATTTCGCGGGCTTTCTTCAAACGCCGGGGGCAAAAAAAAAAGAAACATCGCCATGCAACACGTACGTTGGCACAAGAAACTGGATCTGTCGTTTCTGAACCGACTCTACAACACAACGAAACGCACTTGGCCCTAAAGTGAATATCAAAAATATTGCATAATTCATCTTAGTTAATTAACCAATTAAGCGGAATGTATAGAATGCTTTAAGGAGCACCACATGAGGGTGAACCATAGATGCCCTTAGTTTCATTCAGTTTCGGCTCACCACTCTTTAAATATCCTTGGCACAAGTTACGGGAAAGGCCCTGTGTAATCGAGAATAGCGACCGCGTGTTCGATCAGGTTGTTAGAACAAAGTCTGGAGCTCGTACTATAAAATTACCCCCAACTGCGAAGGTTCCGACACGCGCTCGATTGATCGAATGCGTGCACGGCTGCACGTGCGCATAGGGTGAAGCGGGGTACCAGTGAGAGCTGTTCGCAGAAAAGAAAAGCCAGTGTCGAAACAGCGACCGCGTCAACATCCCCTCACAATCAATAAACTGTCTTTCGTTTTCTCGCTTGGGATACAAAAAAAAAATTATAAGAGAGAAAACGCTGTCAGCTTGGGCGTGAGTTCGCGCGCGTGTGTCTGGCCACGAGAACAGGTTAAAGCAAAATAAAACAAAGTCACGGATTTATAACGAGCAGCAGTGAACCATATATTTCTTTTCCTTCTATAGAACAGCTGCATTTCTCGGATGACAGCTTTAACGTTAATTCTGTAAAGGAAAGGAGATAAGAAATCAGGGATAAGAGAGAGGAAATAACGTTACACCTCAAAGCCTTAGGTGCTTTGCCGATTGTTCTGAGAGCACAGGCCGCTTCGCACACACACAGAAAGGCTTAAAAGAAGAAAAAAATGCGAGAACTGCGATCATCAACAGTTGAAGTGTGACACAAGCTGAGACGAAAGTGTTGTATACATGATGATTTTGGAAACAATAACAAAAGACAGGAACAAAGCAACAAAAGAGAACGTGAAATAAATATTTAAAAAAATACGCACTAAGCAATGCCGTGTATATACCGGTAGAAGCACTAGCGCTTAATGATACGCACTATGCTCTACGCTATGCGCCTTTTGTCACTGTAGTAGCTCGTCAACGCGCTCACTACATAGCCAGCAGCAGGTGCAGTATGTCTAAAGAGAGCAATGAACATTACTACATAAGTTCGCGAATGATAAACACGTAAATGTAATTATAAATTCACTCACACATATATAAGGCAAACAAATGAGCGCGCAGGTTAAAATCGAGTAAAAACGAACCATGGATAATGTTTCTACCTAAGGGTTACCTCATCACCGGCGTTTTCATGATCACCGCTTGTGCAGGACGGTGATGCGAACAAAGAATCACAACAAATAAACGTTGTTTGGGAAAGCGACGTGATTGATTACAGGGATCGGCGTGGCTGCCTGGCTGCTGGGTCGGTCGCTATCTCGGCGGTTATATTTGTGGATATATATATAAGAAGGGTATGCAAGAAGGTACCCGCGAAGTGGCTTATATAACCCTTGTATGCTGACCAAGTATATTTTATCTGTGTTCTGCTTAACAAAAAAATAAAAAAAATAAAAATAACTTCTTACATAAAACCTGAGCTTAAGATGTCGGCTCACAAACATCTCTTAAGCACACTGATCTGCCGCCAACAGAACGGTGAATTATATATTTCACAGATTCCTTGATTAACTTTCTTTGATATAGCCGTTTGGTAAGTGCCACTGTGGTCGTGTCCTTTCTTGGCCAATTTTCTCCAGCATGGATGTGCCCCAAAGAGGTACAAAATTCCTGAATGTTACTTGATACGTGTTGTACTTTTCTGAGCATGCACATGCCATCATCAATCTGTACACATCGCCGTACAACGAGCGTAGCCAACAAGCGTAGTGGTCTCCGCATCGCAATTTCGGATACTCGAATCCAAGAGAGCCATATCACGGCAGCCAAGCACGTAGCCAGAGTTCATTCTGCGCCGTAGCATATACATACAGGATACGCGACCGACTGATGCCCCGTGTTCCGATTGGCGGGACGGGAGAAGCGCGTACTCCTTTATTATTTGCTCCTGCTAAGCGGGATTCACACGACGGGAGGGACCGATTGCCGATTCAGTCAGCAGATGAGCATGACGTATAGCTCAGTGCCGCAGAATCACGCCACACACCAAAACGACGCAGACGAGCTGCTAGCGGCAGGATTCGTTGCATCTCAGCAACGTCACGGTCGTCTGCAGACTGAATCGGCGATCCGTCCCGTCTTGTGAATGCAGCCTAATATAGAGTTAGCCAATCAGGGCCCACAGCTGCAGCGGTTCGAGAGGCAAGGTGTCCTTGGGCAGCTGTGACGAACCGATAAGAACGCCGTCAGGCAGGTTTATAAAACGGCGCTGTGGAACAGGTTAAACTATATAAGCAGCACGATGACAAGGAAGCGAGATATGTGATCAACAGGACACGCGCTGTCCTGTCGATAAGCTCTTCCTTGTCCTTCTTTGTTTTGCACGCGCATCTTTGTTCGCTGGCTCGAGCTCCAGCTTGCACAACTCGAAACGGTTTTCAATGATAGCGCACATATATACATTTTCTTTGCAGGCCGAGCACGGACCGCCTGCACGCTGTCCTTGCGGGGATGCGGGAGCAAAGCTTCCTCTCGTGCGGATGCTCGCCGTCATGTTCGGCCGGTCACTCAGAACGATTGACTTCGCTACAGGGGCAGGAGGAAGGGCACTGCGTGAGGGGCTACCCACGCTTGTAGTGTAGCGCACCGCATATGAACAGCACATTTTAACATCTTAGCGGCGCAGATTCATTATTAATTTTTATAGATACATATCACAGCCGAACGTGTGACGACAGGTGGCTACAGGTTCTTCTTTATCGACGAACGAACCATAATTCATACGGAACACGAAGACACGCTCGCCATCTAAGACGGTGACTATCGGCGCCCATGGAAGCTTTGTGAACACGGAAGACGAGAAAAAAATAAATGAATTCGCTGTACTGCGAGGGAATTCGGCTTCCCTTCGTGGCTGTTGTGCTCCGCTATCTGTAACGGCTGCTCACGGCCACTATGCAACCTCGTCCTGTTACGGCGCTCTCTGTCGCCGTATACCGCTAGCCAAGCGGCACCGAGCCACGCTTGCATTGGCATACATATCGCGTTACGTGCCGCGGAGCGCCTCGCGTGATGCGCCGTTTACGGCCAAGTGGTCGCGTTGATTAGACGGCGCTCTGCGCCGTCCTCCTTCCACTCCGCTAAGCTTCTCGACCCAAGGCGCCGAGCTTGACGCACTCTCCGGCACAGTGGTCAGCACCCGTGAACGGTCTTGGCGGTCTCGGGCTGAGATGCTGACCCCCCTCCCTCCCGAGCTGCCAGACCGATCGACTGCTCCATTCGCCCGCAATAATATGTTGCGTCTCAGTGGTGCGCCTCTAGCTCCGCGCTACACGTTGCTGTTAATGCGATCGCTATCCACTGGGAGATAGACCGTCAGATGGAGAGTCAACTACTTCCGGTCTCGTCGCTCTCGTGGTATAGGCGTGGGCGGGCTGACTTGAGTGCCCCGACCGCGGTCGGTGGAAAAGTGGTACTTAGAAATTATGATTAAGGGGCCCATGTGCAATAATCTAACCTGACCTCAACTAACCTAAACTATACCAACTCGACCAAATAGCTATCCCCGATTCAGTCGTGGCCCGTACGTATTGGCAAAGCAGTTCGTATTTCCATTGAAAGAAGCCCCTGCGACGCATTAACCTTCGTACCTAATGACATCATATAAACGCATGAGGTCCTATCTAAACACGTGCTATTACCATACCGTGCTAATGGGTGTGGTACACAGGAGACACATGTATGAGACACATGTTTCTCTCTCTCCGTTTCTTTAATAGAGACGCTGTAGACGGATAGTAACTATCACATTTGTGTCGCTATCTTCTTTTTTTCATTATTTTTCCGGTTCGTTCCCTCTTACGAAACAGTCGACTTCGCTGCATTGGCAACAACTAACGGGCGGGATAACAGCGGTGAAGGACTGACCAGCAGCGTATGTGGTGTGCGTGTATAACCACAAAGGACTCCAAGTGGGAAAATTCTGGCGGCGTGCAGTTGCTAACGCTTAAAATGAAACAAATTAAATAGACGTCAACCATTGTACGTTAATTAAATTTAATCCAACGTTTCGGAGTCATGCCGACTGCTTCATTGGGGTACTACGGGAAGCTGCAGTAGCTTTTTGTTGATTCCGCACCCGCAGCATGGTAGGCCCTGTTGACGGAGTCGGAAATACTCCGAAAGCTAGGGCTAAATGTAAGAAGCCTACACAGTCGGCGTTTGTTTAGTACGTCTAATTTCAAGCGTTCCCCAACCACGGACTGGTGCAGTTTCCGTTAACACGATGCAAACGTGCGGTTGCTATGTCACTCCGTTACTGCGTCGCCCATGAGGCCCGTTTGGATGAATCCGCCCGATAATGAAGTTACCTCGCTGAAAAGCTCACGCTGATCAAGTTTTGTGCGAACGTTCTCCCTTCAGCAAATCACTTCCAACTCCACAATCCGCGTACACTGTCAATGAGATAGTTTAATAGCGTAATCTGTGTGCTGCGCGTTGTGATGTGCTCCACGCATGTGTTGCGCGTCTGTGGTCTGTGATCCGCACTGTGCGCACCGTCATTTCGTTTCTGATCACTCACACATGGACTAGCACTCTAGGCGTCTCGCCAGCCAAACATCTCCAGGATTCATTTAAGAGCATCTCTCTCTCTCTCTCTCTCTATATATATATATATATATATATATATATATATATATCGAGGGGCCCGATATTTATTAATTATATATATATCTTAAGAAGCCAACAAACAAAGACACCAAGGAAAACATATAGGAAATTACTCGTACTTACTAATTGAATTAAAGAAATGATAAACAAGTGTAAATGAAAGTGGATGAAAAAACAACTTGCCGCAGGTGGGGAACGATCCCACGCCTTCGCATTACGCGTGTGATGCTCTACCAATTGGGCTACCGCGGCGCCGTTTTCTCATCCACTTTCCGGGGTATATATGTGTTACTACTAGAACTAACCATGGGAGTGTTAGCCAGTGGTGCTGTCGAGTGAGGTCGGAGGGGGGGGGGGGGGTGCAGCAAGACTATCATCGTGGTCCTCGAGCAGCCCTTGTCCACGACGTTCTTGTCGGTATGTGTCAGTCTTAACGACCACTAGGACGGTGGCGTAAAGGCTGCTTGTGCTTTCCTCGTCGCTTGTTATATACCAGCGGTGAGCTCGGCGATCATAGCCCGGGAAGTACTGCCGGAAGCACCTTTCAAGCGCGCCCTACAAAAACAACTAACTGGAGATTGCGTCTTCCAACCTCACCTGGAGCATGCACGGCCAGGGCCGTCGAAGGGTCAATACTCGTCAGGAACTACCACCGCAATTCACTTCGACCAGCGACTGCGAGTCAATGCAACTGAAACTACAACGTCTTATCACGTTCCCCATGAATTTTCGGCTAGGCTGCAACGAAGGGGAACAAAAAATGAGATTGCAAGGGCAACAGAGGATTTTCGCAAAATGGATCTGGTAGCACGCAGGCCAAGGTCCTCGCACGGCTCCACGCCGTGCGTCCTATATCCGCCGACTTCAGGCTGTCACGCCTTCTCGTCTTTTTCCCTTCGCGCGCTATCCCAGTCTGACGTCCCCGTGCTCGGGCACACTTACGCGTGACAGCGCAAGGACAACTTAACGGCGCGCGCGCGCGCCGGCTGTGTTTTTCTGGTTAATTACCAGCGCGCGAGATAAAGCGGAGGGGCCCGCTGAAGCGGCGGCCGCGTAAATCTGCTCGCTTCACCTCTCAGCGTCTTGCAGGACCCGCATAAATCGTCTGCCATGCTGCCAAGAGCGCAGGCGATGACGACCGGGCCTCAGGTGCGCTGCACGTCCGGAGCAATGCTTTTCGGAAAATTCGGGCGCCAGGTATTTGAGGCACTTTTGAGGCACTTTTGAGGCACTTTTGAGGCACTCTCAGGCACTTTGAGCACAGCAAAAACGTGGTCGATTCTTCGCTCACTCACAGATCCCACTACAACAAAGGGAAAAACATTTCAACAGCTGCACATCCTAATGCACGAGTACAGGGACGATGTGTCGACACTCGTCAGAGAGCTAGAGAAGCATTTCATACCCACAGGCCCGCCGCCGCAGTACCCTGACTATCCTTATGTAGGCGAGACGAACGAATTGCTCGATGCAGACATCACATCTGGCGAGGTGCGGGTGGTCTTACAAGACCTACGCCGCAACACGGCACCGGGAGCCGACCACATCCGATTCGCCACCCTTTGTAACCTCAGTGACGCGGATATTAACCACCTCACCCATATCTTCAATGATTGCTGGCGCAACGGCATGCTTCCCCAAGCATGGCGACACGCAGACATCACACTGATCCCCAAACCGGGCAAGCCTGTTAAGGTTGAAAACTTACGACCTATCTCCCTAACATCCTGCATTGGTAAGCTCATGGAGCATGTACTCTTGCGGCGTCTGCAGCCCTTCCTCGAAGAAAAATCATTCTTTTCTAACTCTCAATTCGGATATCGGGCTCATCTGTCTGCCAAAGAGGTGCTTTTACAATTGCGGGAGGAAGTCATAGGACCTCCGTCGTCCGCCAAACGAGAGCACTCATCGCCTTAGATCTAAAAGGGGCATTCGATAATGTTGAACATGACCTCATCCTTCGCAATGTTGCACATTCACACTGTGGAATTCGTATGTACAACTATATCCGCGCATTTCTTCGAGATCGCACAGCCACCGTAGGAATGGGACCGCATCGATCTGGTACGATTCGCCTTGTAGGACGTGGGCCACCCCAGGGCTCAGTTCTTTCCCCTACTCTATTCAATATCGCGCTCGCAGGGCTCCCCCGGCTACTCGACCAGATCCCTGATGTCGCCCACGCTATTTATGCGGACGACATTACTATCTGGTCGACACGGGGTTCCGACGGAGCCATCCAGGACCGACTGCAGCAAGCAGTCGATACAGTTTCCGAGTACGCGAGAAAATGCGGCTTAAGATGTGCTCCGGAAAAGTCGGAGCTCATAATCATTCGCCCCCGGAGCCGTTCCTCTACTCCCCCTATCACTGTGCACGTGGATGGCACACCGATACCACAGGTTAATCGTGCTTGTATCCTCGGCCTACACGTCCAAGCGGATGGCAGGTCAAACTACACTGTTTCCCTTCTATCCAGACAGATTGAGCAAATTCTGGCCATGATCCGGAGGGTCTCCAACAGGCGCTCGGGCCTTCGAGAAGAGGACCTGCTGCGCTTGGTGGAGGCATGCATGATCAGCCGCCTTACATACCATCTCCCATTTCAGCGGTTGACCCAAGCGCAACAACTTCGCATAGACGCAATGATTCGCAAAGCGACGAAGCTGGCCCATGGCCTCCCGAATTATACTTCCACACGGCGTCTCCTTAACTTAGGGACACACTAGGCGAGCTGCTAGAGGCACATTGGGTCAGCCATCGCCAGCGCCTCCTACTCACTCCTACTGGCCGCCATCTTCTCACACGTCTAGGATACTCTGTCCCACCCACCCCTTGAGTCTGAAACCCGTCCAACGATCTTGTCGTCAGCGATACGCCAAGCACTAAGTATTCATCCATTGCCACGTAATATGCACCCCGAGCATGACAAAGGGCGGCGCAAAGCCCGTGTACGATACATTGGCCGCTTGCTTGCAAACATCCCGGAAAGACATACTTTATACACAGACACATCACGCGCTCAAGAGGGCTATATACCTCGGTAGTTTTGGATGGCACCGAATCCCTGAGAGACTCTGCTGCAATGCGCGGAACAAATGCCGCTTACGGAGAAATTCTCGGTGTTGCTCTTGCAATTCGATACGCCATCCGTGTTCCTGAGGAAGTGTATATGTTGACGGACTCGCAACAGGCATGCCGGGCGTTCCTATCAGGACATGGCATCCCGAGAGCGGCGCACCAAATTCTCAAATTCCGCAAAATACACCAACCACACCTCCCCGCATCCACTTACTCTGGAGCCCTGGTCATACCTCGCTGCCGGGTAACGAACGCGCACATGCGGTTGCCCGAGAAATTTCCCTCCGGGCGACTCGGCGTGGTGAGGCGACTAGTTCAGACTGAGGGGGATCCCTTGCTCCGTTACAAAGACATACTCCGTCATTATACACGCATTCGTCGCACCCACGCCGCACCACCGCCGTCCTTCTCGCGGGAGGAAGCAGTGGCATTACGCCAGTTACAAACCGCAACTTTTCCAAATCTTGTCTCTCTCAATAAATTCTACCCGCACTGTTATGCAGATCGTTGCCCTGGCTGTGGCAGCTCGCCCACAATTTTCCACGTCACGATTGAGTGCACTGCAAACCTCTTTCCTCCCTTGCCAACTCTCCTTTACCCCCTACGCAACAAAGATCTGGGACGATGCCCTCCGCGACGTACCTCCCGAGGTCCTCCGAGCTGTGATACAACGGGCTCGAAACATCGCCGGAATCATCTTAGGGACCTTGACTGAGGGTTCCTCCCACACTGCTGTCGCCATTCAAATATTATTAATAAAGATATTTTACTCTCTCTCTGTCTTCTGCAGTGGTCACAGATCTGCGTACTTCCGTTTCCGCTTCCTCGGTGGCGTTCTTCAGTTAACGCGCGAAGCACAAAGTTCCGTGGCAGACCTGTTGCTCTGTAGATGACGCCAGTCACTAAATATTGCAACGAAACATGACCGCGAAACGAAACATGACCACGAAACAAGTTTGCAGACCTTGATGCGCCATTTGGCGTCTTCGGTGCTATCCGTAACGTTATCAATAAGTATTTCACGCAAACTTTATGGGCTTAGCTTTTGTTGAGTGGCAGTTAAACTGTCTGAATGAAGAAGAAAAAAAAAAAAAGAAGAACATGTCCAGTCGGAAAATTGTTATGGACTGTTCTCCGAATCATATACTTGGCCACGCGCTGGTATTGTGGAGTAGAGGTAAAGAATTGAGTTCTTCTACTCAAGGTCCTCGGTTCGAATCCCCGCTCAAACCACGGCCTTTTTCAGGCTTGAAATGGCACCTGAGTTTAGCGAGAAAACAACGTACGGAGAGCCAGTGAGGCTATGCGGATGCAAGTGAAATCAAAATTAGAAGGTTTACTGAGCAACGGAAAGACACTCCTTCGCGATATCATGAATAGGCCACTCTGGAGCAGTAATCGGCCTAAATTAACCTGGTAGTTAAGCACTGGCCCTCAGTTCCCAGCGGTTGCGAAGCACCTGCCCGACGTGGCGGCCAGACTTGCTGAGCAGCAGAGGGTGCTAAGGAACTTTGCATCAGAACTGGCCACCACTGAAAACTGAACCTTGAGCAGCGTTCAACACGCCACTCCTATCTATTGAATCTAACTTAGCATGGCTCTTTGAGAAATTATCAGCAGTTGCCTGGAATTCCATATGGAATAAATAGGTTAAGAATGCTGAGAGAGAGAGGCATTTATTATGATATAAAAGGTGAGAGGTCGGCCTGAATCAATGTCCGGACCTGCTATATACTCGGCGTTGAGGGAAGGGGAAAGGGTGTAGAAAGAAAGAATAGAGAAGACGTTGATTATGAGGATGAAGATGGCGGTGAAAATGTTGCACGCTTCAAGACTCTTTGAAGTATATTGTCCATTCCGGTCTCATACAAAAATGAGGCATATACATATACTAATGGGCACATCCTCTGCTACGCCGACATTCGTGAGAAGAGAGGATACGGGATGAGACTACTAACACATAAGTACAATTTTTTGTCAGAAAGGTTCCAATACTGAGCCCGTAAAAAAAAAAAAATTGTTCAACTTATAAACGGACAACTCTATAGGTCTTGTTAAAGTAGACCCTTCAGCTACCTATAGGCACAGCTGCCACCTTTTCTGCCGGCCATAGAAGCAAGTAGAGAAAGCTTCAGCCGAGATGCTCTTCAGCGCATTACTCACAGCAGCTTCGATTGTTACCGCATCGTCATGACGCTTACCTTTCAGTGGCACTTGCATTCGCACGGAGAAAGAAGAAATCGCGCGGCGACAGGTCAGGTGAATACGAGGATGCGGTGGAGCAGGAATATTGTGTTTGGGCCGATATTGCTGGACTGATGCAGCTGTGTAGGGCGCCGCATCGTGTAACAAGAACCATTGTCTAAATAATGACGAATGAGGACGGCGCCACCGAATCGCTCGGTGCAAACATTTTATTAAAACGTCAGTGTAGAATTTTTTGTTTATTATTTGCTCTTCACGTAGATATTCATGGTGCGTGAACCTTATAGCATCAAAAAAAATGCTATCAACATTGTGTTTTCCATGCTTGTCCCTTCGCTTATATAGAGAGAGTTGAACCGTGACCTCGCCATTCGGCGCTTTGTCGCTTCGTTCGAGGGTCATACTGTTAGCGCTAACTTTCATCTCCGACACTTAACAAAAATGTGGTATCACTTCTGCCACTTTCCAAAAGTTCAGCAGCAATGGTTCTTCTCGTTTCTTTATGTTTGTCTGTCAGTGTATGAGGAACGATTTTTGCATTCAATTTCCGTTTCGCAAAATTGTTATGTAAAATCTGGTGGAACACATTAATGCGTTCCGCTAGATCTTACACCTATTATGCACACAAACACAGCCATCGTCATGTAGTGTATCACACGTTCTACATTTGTAGCGGTATGCGACGTCGATGGGCACCCCATGCTGGGGTCACCTTGCCCTCCGTAGAACTCCATGTGCCATTCAAAGGCGCGGCTTTTCGATAATGCTTCGTCACCATATATAGTTGCTTAATCATGTTCCATATCTCACTAGGGATTTTATCTTATAATGGAGAACTTAATGTTAACTTTCTCCTCGAAATTTCCCATGCACTCGGGGTTCAAGCAAAATATGTAGTAGACGTGGGTGGCAATGTGGGCTTGTTGGTGCATCTTGACCAACGATGGTTGAGCGCAGGGAAAAACACAAGGACGAAACGAGGAAGATTGGACGCACTGGCACAAGCACCTATGCGTCCAATGTGCCTTCTTTTGTCCTTGTGTTTCCCTGCGCTCAACCACATTTAGCGAAGCAAGCGATATGGCATAAAAGCATTCATTTTCAGTGCGTGCTTACGGCCGCCCGAAGCCAGAGGTCGTACACTATGTCATCGAGTGACACGGTACGATGAAACTGTTTTTGAGACCGCGCAGCGACCAGGTCGCCCTCGCGGCGTTCATTTCTGCTGGCGAAGCGCCGATAAGCAAGGATACATGGTGCGTGTTGAGTGCATGCTCCATGCAGGGCCGTTGCAGGGACTACCGATGCTTCTCGGCGTCAGGAGGACCGCCGCGCCTGCCTTCTTACACGCATGCTGGGCAGGTATCGACTTGCATGCATGCCGACGTAAGTTGCTCCAGTGCCGCAACGCATACCTCAGGCCCGGTGGGAGCCCGATAAGCACGCTCACGAGTGGCCGGCACAGAGCACTGCCCCGAGAGAGCCGCCGATAAACCTCCGAGGCGTACTGGTGAAGAGATGAAAGGAGTATCGCATTGGACTTCATTCATTCACTCCTAAGCGCCAAGGCGTCATCGTGCGCCGAGTCAGCGCGTCGCTGTCTGCTCCGTGATGACAGCTGCAGATGTCTCGTCCAAAACATCCCCGCACCCTGTCGCTTCGTTGGCTGCGCGCATATCCCGAACCACCAGCCCGCATGAGCCTGATCTACCGTTTCCGCATGGTGTCAGTGGTCTTTGAAGATTACGGCATTGCGCGTACTAATTTTATTTTTTGCCCGAGCCCGGCGGGCGATCCAGGCCCCTGTGGGTTCCTAGAATAAGGGACCCTCCCACGAGTGACAAGTCACCGTTTCAAATAAAAGTTGACTCATTTATTCATTCGTTTGTGTGTGCAAACAGAGTGGAAGATAAACGCTATATACGGGAAGTATCGGCCGCATATTTCGGTCGCCACAGAAGCCCCCCACGTCGGGAAGCCGGAAGTCTGCGATGTCCATGGCGCAAGTGGTCGGCAGTGCCCGTGTGATGGCGTGTCACGTCGCGTAGTCAGCAGCTACGGCGATCCACTTGCTCCCCGAAAGAGAAGTCGGAAATGGCCCAACGAGATCAAGGCCAATGCGGTAGAACGAGCTAGGTCTATAGGCTAAAGAGGACCGGCATGCTGCAAGGGCAAACTCTTGCGGCGTTGGCAGGATTCGCAACCAGCAACGTACCTGCGCACAGAGCGGTAAAGGCCAAAAGAATCGACGCCGCACGCGGGATACTCATGAAGAGGTGACCGGCTGTTGGGGCATCGTGGAGCTGGTAGAGAAGAGTAGAATGGAGGGTCGTAGGTATTACGACCAGAAGCTCGGGGAGTTTGGTATTGCGACGCGTTAGAGAATATTGTCGTGGAGCACGATCAGGTGGAGGGACGGGTAGGAGTGATTAGAGCGTAAACGATCGATGATGGACCGCAAGTGTGCATTGGTGAGCTGTTGATTGCGTATATCACTGAAGTCGGAAATGGCGAAGACGCCGGTGTCGGAATCATGGGCGGTGGAATCGGGAGGGTCCACGGGATGACAAGATAGGCAATGGTGCCGGTCATGTAAAATACATCAAAGCTGTATTCTTGAAGCTTAAGCGCCCAGCGACTAAGTCGTCCAGTCGGGTCTTTGAGGGACAAGAGCCAGCACTGCGCATGGTGGTCCGTGATGACCGGAAGGTGCGGCCAAACAAGTACGGTCGAAATTTTGCGACTGTCTAAACTATCACAAGGCATATTCGCGCTCACTGCTGGAGAACTTGCGCTCTGAATGGGAGAGGAGGCAACTGATGTAGCCGATGACGTGGTCTTGGCCTTGCTGCCGCTGTGCGAGAACAGCGCCGATGCCGTGTCCACTGGCATCTGTTCGTACTTGTGTAGCCGCTATGGGGTCAAAATGCGCCAAGATGGGAGGAGTATATATTAAGCAATCTGGTGAGCGTGCGGAATGCATCGGCTTGTTCGGGACCCGATGAAAATGTTATTTCTTTCTTCGGGAACTGTGTTAGCGTACGGGAAATGTCGGCAAAGTTCTTGACAAAACATCGGAAATAAGCTAGAACACAAGCCAACAAAGCTCCGGACGCCTTTGGCCGAGCGCGGCACAGGGAACTAATTCACGACACGAATTTTGCCGGCATCAGGTTGGATGCCACGAGAACTAGTCACACGGTGGCCTAGGTGTCATGAGTAATTTCACAACGGCCGAAACTGCACTTCGAAGAGTCCAACTGAAGGCCAGCTCGTCGGAAAACGCAAAGCACTGCCGATAGGCGAGTCGGGTGGCTCCCAAATGTTGGTGAAAAAACGGTTACATCATCTAGATAACAGAAGCATGGCGTCCATTTGTAGCCACGAAGCAGAAAGCCCATCGTTCTTTCAAACGTGTTGGGGGCATTACATAAGCCAAAAGGCATAACTTTAAATTGAAATAGACAAATGCAGTCTTTTCGCGGTCCAGGTTGTCGACAGAAATCTGCCAATATCCTGACCGGAGGGCGATGGATGAGAAGTAGGCAGACACGTGAAGACAGTCGAGGGCGTCATTAATTCGCGGCAGTGGGTAGACGTCCTTACGTGCATGCGACTTTGTTCAAGTGACGGTAGTCGACGCAGAAGCGCTGCAGCTGCCATCCTTATTCTTTACTTGGACGACAGGTCATGCCCAGGGACTACAGGAAGCTTCAATGACGTTTTTGGTGAGCATCTCGTCGACCTCGCGCTGGGTCACTTACCGCTCAGCATGGGACACGCGGTAAGGACGTCGTCGAATGAGACTGGCCTCTCCAGTATGAATGCGATGAGTTACAACGGATGTCTGGCCCAAAGGGTGGTCATCAAAGTCAAAGATGTCGCGATAGGACATTGACAGGTGCCGTAGATCGGCAGCTTGCGCTAGGACGAGGTCAGGCGCTATCATTTTGTCAAAACTGGCATCGGTTGAACTGGACAAGGTGGTGCGCCCGCAGCGGAAGTCGAGGAATGGTCAGCAGCGAATTCAGAAATGGCATGCTCATCGACAGAAGAGACATTGGCCAGAGCCATATGCCTACCGGGATAATTGCGTGCACCAGCTAAAGTTCAAGATGGGCAGTGATGACGCTTTGTTATTAGTGATGGTAATGAGGGTGTGGGAAACGTCAATATTTAGGGCCAATAGAACATCGGATATTGGAGTCAAAAGAGATCACCATCGTAAATGGAAGGCAAGGACGTCAAGCCCACGTATACATAGCGGCTTGAGGGGGCAGTCGAACGTGATCGACGGAACACAAACGCGGTTGACGTGCGGGGAGAGCGTCATATTGAAGAGGTAGGTCGAGCTGGAGCAGACCACTTCTACAATCAAACAGGGTGGAATGGGCTGATATAAAGTCCGTGCCGAGGAAAGTTCCTCGAACAGCGCGCGGTAATTTTGCGTGTATTCGCGGGCTTCTTTCACGCTCGGAAAAAACTTTTATGTAGGACGTATTGAGCAACAGAAAGCTGTATCGGGAGTTTTGCATGTTGCTCTACAATTTTCTCATTAACTCTATTGATCTAATTATATTTGAGAAGTTGATTGAGACTAATTATGTAGTTAGGCGGAATGAAAAAGATAATCTTATCTCCAAGCGACGGCAAACAACATTACCTTGGTTCTGTCCAGCTACGCGGCATTTATAATACATAATTTTTAAATCTTTGCATTATAGTTGGGACACCCTGTATATTACATTGAAACGCACTGGATGTCATTTAGATGGAAATGGTTTGCGGTGCCTGCACAGCACCGCTAGACATGAGGACCGCTATCCCTATCATGTTCTTTGGTGGAACGAACCCTTCAATAATAAATCAATCAATCAATCAATCAATCAATCAATTTGTAATGTATCTCATGAACGCAGAAGGATGGTCATCTGGCCGGGTTGGGAAGGTACTATAACGAAAAAACGGTTTTGTCCCTTCTTTCTGTCCCTGCCCTTTCGCGCTTTCTTCGCTATCACATAAACAGTTGACGCGCACCTCTAGTATTATGTCGACATAGAGTCAACCGATAATGCCTCACGCCAATCACCCGGTAGTTTCAAAAATAGCTTGTCCAAAGCGTTAGACTCTTGATTCCGCTTTATTTTGGACTGACTTTGCCCACATTCTTCGCACCTATCCGCATTTTCAGCTGCTCTTTTTACTTACCATGACCGCGATGGATAGTTCGAGGGGAAACGAAACCTCTCGATTTAGGTGGGGCACCCTCCGCCTTTTGTGGGCGCCGTCCTATTGTTCCGACATTCTATCCGTTGCTTCCAGGAGTGTAACCAGGGGGGCGGGGAGCGAGGGAACCGCGGGAACGTGCGCCCCCCCCCCTCCGAAATTTCTGTATAGAAGGGATAACTAGCATAAAATGACGTGTGATAACACCCGCCTACCCCGACCCCCTTGCCTGGATAACTGTGAGCCATCCCTGGGAAAAAATTCGTGGCTATGCCAGGTTGCTTCCGTTGTCCGACTTGCACCGGTATACCAGTTTTGAAGCTCGGTGTCACCCGCCGCGGTGGCTTAGCGACTATACGGTGTTTCGCTGCTCAGCACGAGGTCGCGGGATCAAATCCCGGCCGTGGCGGCGGCATTTCGATGGAGGCGAAATGTAAAAACGCCCGTGTACCGCGCACTGGGGGACACGTTAAAGCTCCCCTGGTGGTCAGAATTAATCCGGAGTCCCCCACTACGGCATGCCTCATAATAAAATTGTGGTTTTGGCACGTGAAACCCCAGGACTTGATTTAACGTTCCCTCTCCTCCATTCCCTTCACTCACGGGCCACGGCGGCCGCATTCCAACGACGGTGGAATGCGAGAAGGCATGCGCACTTTGCCTGAGGTTCGCGCTATGGAATCCCAGGCGATGAGAATTTATCCGGAGCCCTGCACCGTGAGCTCAGCCAGCCAGTCATTCTCCCCACTCCCGTATCCCGCTTTTTAGTGAATTCTAGTGAAGTTAACCGCCGTCCTTTGCCTCGTCGAAGAAAAAGGCAAGGCGTTGAACGCGAGGAGCGCTAAGTGCCGCGGCTTCAGTTTTTCTGTTTTCAGCTGGAAGACGACTTATGAGCGCGAAAGTAAAGATGCGAGAACGCCAGGAAGCGGGCGAATGCTAGGCAAACAATAGGCGAAGAGCTAGGCTGCCATCGCAAACCCACACATCGATCTAAGAAGCCACGTTCCCAGCGCGGCTTCGTGACAGGTGACCTGACCGGTTTCACTCGTCGCCTCTCTACACTGCTGCTCTCAGGCCTCGTTTGTTACATTGTTCTGGAAAGTAAGAAGAATGCATAAAAAAAAAGTAAAAACGGCTATAACGACTTAAACGGGCCCTGAAACATTCGCCCTTTTCACGATTCAGTGCTCCGTAATACTTTCCAGGGGAATTTCTGGCAATTACAGTAAACATTCGTTCAATATAATAATTACCTAAACAATTATAATCGGCATAATTATTTTGAAGCACTGGCGCTTGTCCGTGCGTGAACGGACCAATGACATCACCCTTCAAGATGTAGTTAAATACTCCCTACGGAAGACTTTTCTTTAAGGGTGGCGAAGGGGGGAGGGGTCAGGGAATGTCGGTATGAATGTGTTTATAGCTTTACACATTTACGCCAGGTTGCATGAAATTACGTCAACGAACTTGAACGCAACAGCATAGCATGCTCATAAACGTGTCCGCGGAAAAAAGAAAAGAAAAAAAACAAGACCGCAGACTTCAGCGACCTTGCGCAGAGCCCGAGTTCCAGCGATGCTGTTTGCTGTCGAGCGCTTGAATTAGTAATTTTTTTCCAAAGCTCGCAATGAACCAGTACGTCTTAAACGTTAACGTTGCCCGCACATCAAAATGCCCCCGTCCCCCGTAAACTTATAATCGGTGGCAGGTTTAGTTCTCCCAGAAGGCGAGGAAAACATAAGGCTTGAACAACGACTTTGAGCGCTCGCAGTAGTAATATTGTAATGGCGGGAGGGTGGCGCGTGCAAAAGGGGTGCGCAGACTCACCCTCGAGCCGCTGGCGCTGTGTATGTGTAAGAGCGGGGAGTGGCACCGCGAATTAGTGAAACTTTACTTGTCGTTAACGCAGCAACAATAAGTTAGAAGGTCGGGGAGCGGTGGGGACAGATTTGTGGCAGAGATCGACCACGCCCATCGTCGACGTCTACATGCATCGCCGTCCCGATTGGCTTGCCACACCGCCGGCCAATTGAACTGTGCGGGGTGTTTCAAATATCTTTGTTTTCTGGCCCTGAATTCATGGCAGCGGCGAACATCAGAAACTGCGCTATAATCATCGATAAGCTCTGGTAAGTAAAAAATTAACTAATTAGATTCGGCGTCATTAACTTTAGCGCACATATTGCAACGGCGGAATTGAAGACCGTCAGTGCTCAAGACATGTTTACTTAGTATGAATTATGACATAGCACTGTTTAAAGATATCCATACCCAAAATCAGCGACGAAATGCATTACTATTCCATGTAGCTTTGTCGAAATGGCAAGTACTGAACGTCAATGTTATACGTCGCTTATTTGGGGACCGTCATCTCGAAACTTGTGCAAGTCTCAGGATTCCTCAGGAGCTGCATAATGAGACGAGTTTAAATGTTGCAACTGAGATGTGTGCAATAAAGTAACTAATCATAATGTAATTAGTGAAAATAAGTTAATTATTGTATTGTCAATAATCGCGCAGTCTTTTATGTTCGCCGCTCTCGAGAACCTTGACGCGCATTATTGTCTGAAATTCCTTGATCTAACCCCTGGAGATAGTCGTAGCTGAAACAGTCGGTATGCTGCACACACATGCTTGCTTGCGTACAATGCGCTTGCGTCAGAGAAAAAAAAAAAGCCCGATATTTTACTGTCGGCTGCCACGGTCTCGAAAGCCTTTACGTTGACGATCGTTCCCTTTACGTTGACGATTGGCGACCCATTGGTACAGATTAACACGCCGTTTGTGCTGAAATTTTGCGATTGTCGACACAAGTACAATGATGAACTGTTCCGCGCGAGCTGCGAGCGAGAATACAAAAAGAGAAAAAAAAAAAGTCCTTTATCTCTTGCCGTGATAAAGATATTGCGCGGAAGACTTCCATGCGACCAAGCTGAACTACGGCACTCCTCAAGGTGTTGATTACCAAAGCACAGCTGCGCCTAATAGTATAGGGTATCCGCAATGAGTTCGATGTGGTCCATCCTTACAGCACTCGTACACAGCCTCTCCTACTTTTTTGATACGATTGTCCTGTACATGTGCTGCGATTATAGACTGTATTATCATCACACTGTTATCTGCCCTACTCACTGGTTTCTGCAGTTTTGTCGTAGGTAAGGCAAGGAAATTGGTACTTGGATGTTTTGGAGTTTGAAATAGAAACCACTAGCGTACGTTATTCCGTTTTGTTTCTACACCATGGTATGGCAAATGACTGCTCCGGACAGGAAGCGTCTATGCGGCTTGCACTTTTTACGCCAAATTTGTGCGCTACCCTATTAAACTTTCCGGGCTCTCATAGTTCTTTTCGTACGGTCGACCTAGGCAACGTTGAAGAAGAAACCAGACAAATCAATACGCACTGTCAGGGCCGCGCTTGGCAAGGCGCGCAACAAATTCTTTGTGACTTTCACTGCGCAGGCAAATGACTACTCCGGACAGGAAGCGTCTATGCGGCTTGCACTTTTTACGCCAAATTTGTGCGCTACCCTTTTAAACTTGCCGGGCTCTCATAGTTCTTTTCGTACGGTCGACCTAGGCTACGTTGAAGAAGAAACCAGACAAATCAATACGCACTCTCAGGGCCGCGCTTGGCACGGCGCGCAACAAATTATTTGTGACTTTCACTGCGCAGTCATGTGATCTCATGTTAGCTAGGTCGCGTTCTTTATTGCATCACTGAGCCCTGTGATTAATTTCAAACAAAATAGACCAGGGGGAAAGTTGTGCGCCATAATGGGCGTTGCGCATTAAGCGGTTCTCTTGGCCCCGAGTCCGTGCAGAGGCCCGCTTTCCGTGTCACGTACCCTTCGCGACATAAATCGATGAGTCTACTTGGACTCGTACACGGAGAGAGAGAGGCGGTCATGCATGAGGAGCACGAAGAGACGGTCGAGGAGGAGGCAGCGGCGGTTAGCTTTTATTTTTAGGCGGGCGCCGATGTACGTGTGCGGGAGAAACGCGCACGTGGTGTCTTCGTTTGTTGTGCCACGTGACCTCGCCTAGCCAATAGCGTGCGAGGAGGAACCCCGCCCTTTAAAGAACGCACAAAGGCGCACCGAGCAGCACAACAGAAGGTGAACGAGGAGCTAGCGAGGTGCCTGCGTCGCGAGTAATCTGCGCGTTGTGATTTCCGATCTGCCGTGCCCTCCAGGTAAGTCGTTGCTTCTCAGATGCGTCGCCGACTCGGCCTGCGCGGTGCGCCGAGCACCTTGCCCACGATTGCGGAGTCGACTGGTGCTTAGCGCCGTTACTCTCTTACGTTAACGCGCTATAGACGCAGGCGCTGGCCAGCTAGCTAGCCACGTAGTTCCAGGCCTAGGTGAGCTGTCATCGCGGTGGGAGGTGACTCTTTGAAAACCGGATTTTCAGGAAGTGTGACTAGCCACTGGCGTCGAGTGAAACGGAGGCCGTCCTTTTCTCAGCGTGCGCCGCGGCGAAGTCTGTTGGCGGTCGGCATTGTCTCTGTTCAGTCCCGAGAGCCGAAATACGGCGTGCTGCTTCTCGCTCGAGGTGCGATCGCATCCAAAGAAGACAACAAAGTTGCACTGCACGTGCTTTGCTTGATCGAGCCTGCTCGGATTGTGTTCACCCTCGTGCTTCGACTTGGACGATTGAAGACGGCGATGGATGCTGCCTTGTCGAAACTGGCGAAAAAGGATGTACCGTATGCAAAAATGATTCCCGTTCAGAAGGATAGCGACAAGAGCGAGTTTGTGGAAGCGCACGACGAGAGGTGGGTGACCTCTCGAAAACGGCCGCACCGTTTTCTGGTAGGCTCGTGTCGAGACTGGTGTGCGGCTACGCCTTGCTTTCTTTTGCTGGCGCGCATAGTCGCTCAAAGTTCTCGGGAGCCCTCTTTGTTCCTTCATCGTGATTGAATAACTTCTTGTCGCTACGCTGTAGAATCTCTGTCGCTTTGATGTAAACATTCCAGACGAAAAGCACGCGCATGAAGCAGCTGGATGGCTCCGAAATGCGGTGCCTTATTGATCGCTAGCGCTAGCATGGCCCACATGCAGAAAATTGAAAGCGTGTGCGGTTTTATCCCTGTGTAATTATAGAGGTGTGAGTGTTCAAGACCGCATTTTTACTGCCAGGTGGACGATAATCTATCAGGCATGACCTTTTGACCATTTCAAGTGGCGTACGTGCTCGCTACCGCCAGCACCTTGAATTTACCGAATATTGAGGTCAGCGATAGGGCAGGGCATGATAGGGCTCCACTCAGGGATACGTGTGTGATGCAATCCAAATTATGGAGCACGGTACGTACGTAGACGTAGTTCCCTGTTAATCGAGAGGAACATTTAAGTTTGTTGTATAACATACGTTAGAAGTACTATGTTTTTGCACGGATCATGCCTTAACTGACAAGGGCATGCTTCTTGCGGAAATGAAGTACTGTGAGCGCTACGCCGATCTTTACAACATTTTTACCGGCCAATTTTGTATCCACGGATGCGGATCGCCTGTAAATATGTGGGTCAGCCGATTTTTTTTTTTCTTTTCGTGCGTGTGCACTTTCGTCTCTTTCCCACTTAGCTGTCGGCCTTGGAAAACCTGTGCGTCTGTAGAGTTGTTTAGCAAGTTCAAGCTCTAAACCCTGGCTGTGGCCTTGTCCCTACCTACGTGCTTTGTAGCACCACCGTTCTTGCAATCAGTGCATATCTAGTGGATGAGGTAACTGCCTTGGGAGCCTATTTTTGCATGCGTAATAATGTTGTTGCCGTGCAACACAAATATGCTGCGGCTTTTTTCCCCTCTATCTAATGCATGTTTATTTTTATTTTACGTTACAAATATGCAATCTGGAAAAACCGCCTGGTCGACCTCTGTTAACTGTACTCGTTTAGTAAAACAGCTCCACATTTGCATTTGTAGTGTAACTTGTGTAACAATATTTCGCCGCTTTCAGGACCTGACGCTTGGTGTGAACTAGCAGTAGCTTTAGAAAAGGGAATAATCGCCAGTGGCATACAATTTCATTCAGCCCCGTCTGCTAGATTATTTGACATTGCTTGGCTCAACAGATTGCAATGTTTGGTTAGCTAACTAAAAAAAAAAAGTTTCACTAATTCCTTCTGACTCATGTTAAGCCACACATTGCACTTACAGAAATGAAGTCTGGTAATAATGAAGTTATATTCACTTAGCAGAAATCGTTAAACAAGCAGCACTTTTGCAATATTTTTTTTTTCAAAAGATCTGCTAAGTGTTTGCATTCCGGTTAGTTTTTGCCCTGCTGTGCACGAGGAAGGCTTGTAGGAAACTACTGAAATAACAATGTTTTTTATAGATGGATAACATAAAACTGCTGCTAGTCCTGAGATTTCTGTTGAGAAAATATGGCTCTCAGTGCCAGTCTTCATTTCTCAGCATATGTCCTCAAGTGAGTAGTAAAACATGTTAATCAGTGAAACTGTAATTGGGTAACTGAAAATTGTGATTTGTCATACTAGCAAGGTCTTGTAATTCACCCAGAACAGATGAAGCTGCACTACCTGCTACAGGCAGTTTTCTTCTTTAAATATGTTCGAAATAAAAGTATATTATAATAGTAATAGTATAGTAGAAATAACAGTATAATACGTGATAATGTATAATGGCATTTTGTCTATGTGCATACTATTCAAGGTGCAAATGTGGTAGGAAATAACGTACTGGCATGTTACAAGCTTACTTGCAGTTTGCAGACTTAACAAAGCTTAGCAAGGTGGGCAAATACAACATAGATTAACTGCAAACATGCAGCTGTGCAGGAAACAGAATGGCTGGCTTCTATAAAATTTTTGTATGAAGAACGGTAAAACACTGATAAACACAAGGCAGCCACATCATTAAAAAGTATTCCAGACGTAATATTTTGCAGCAAGAAGAATGTTATGCGAGTGCCTTAGTTATCACTTTCAAGGGCGAACAGCTTCCATGAGCTGTTTTCACCTGTATGGTAGATTTGCTTGCAAGAAATACCTTATTTGCACAGTACATAGTAGGTTAGTATCTTCTGTCTTGCTTGTCTACATTCAAGGAGGCGTGATTACATATTTAGAATATGTCTTGATCTTGTATCATTACAGCTCCATCAGTGGCAAGTGCAGTGTTGTGGAGCAGTTTGAACAAACTGCTGTTGTCTTAGTCATGTAGTATTGCAGTACTGGAGCTGCCCTACCTCAAGCGTCTGGGAGAGTATGGCAGCTCAGAAGTACTATGGTAGTGTTGTGGTAGTAGGCAGCCCTCTCCCCTCTTTTCCACTTGCATGTCGCGCCATTAGTGTTTAGGTGACGTGCACAATATCTTGCAGCTCTTTCTTCACTTGGCCACTCGGTTCATCCAGAGTTCGTTCATTTCATAGCAGTCTGCTTGCTTTGGGCTTAGTCTTGAAATTTGTTCTTGCTTGATTTCATACTTTGGATCAATTCCTGTTCTGAGACGTCTGGTTTGCAACATATATCCATTAAGCTAACTTAAGCTAACTTATCCATTAAGCTTTAAGCTAACAAAGGGCTTGAGTAGATGGAGGAAAAATGTACAGAAATCTTATTTTTCTCTGGCCATGTTTGTTTTCCCTGGGTGTTTCTGTCTGATACGGTTTACACAGTTTCTTGAATGATTAGTTCAGGCTAGGTGTTCAGAACGCTGCTCATAAAGTGTTCTAAAGGCTGACCTTCTGAAGTACTTTAAGCTTTTTTTAATACTTTAGGCACTTTAAGCTGTCAGCATTTTGTGCATTGTGAGCTTGCCATCTTATGTTTAAACTTCTTTAGACTTGTGAAGAGAGGTTCTTATATGAAATGTTCTATATGTAATGACACAATAGAACAATAATGGCGCAATTACTTGTGATATGTAGCTAGAGTAGGCCAATGCAGAACACAAATTCAAGTTTTGTAAATAGTGGTTAGCAATGGCTATGTGTACTGTGGCGGTTGTAGCGAACATGTCTTCTGATTCATTTAATCCTGAGCATAAAATTTTGAATTGTTGAATTTTTACAATGGTGATTGGGAGAGATTATCAACTGCTCTGTAAAGGGTAATGAAAAAGGAATAAAGCTTGAGGAGGGAGATATATTTTGCTGTGGACACCATAACAATTTTACTCAAGACGCACACGGAACTGCTCCACGGTTAAAGAAATATTATGAGCAGTTGGCATTTCTAGGTGTTCTCATTCTCAAGTACAGGCCAACCACAGTGCTGCTTAGCTTTGGTGATCTGACTAGTGCTGACATTATCTGTGCAGCATGGTCAGCGGAATGAGGGTGAATTGGTGATACCTTGTAAAATACCTAGTCAGTCATGTGACACAGCTGTTGCAAAGCAATTTGTGAAGTTCAACAATATTACCTGGGTAGAGTGATAATGAATGTCCACTTTGACATTGATTTTGGCAACTGTCATTTTGTAGCCTTTCACAGATGAATGGTGGTAACTCTTTAGTGATAGACGTTATGGAGACTTGCTCCTACTTTTGTTGCAACTATATGTTGCCACTAAAGAGCATGGTCATTAGTACACCAAATGTCAAACATTCAGTGTGCGAAAAAGGAATTGTCATAATACTTCATGCTTATGATTGCAGTGCACTTGAAACGTCCATGCACTGTATAAAAAAATCCACCTGTGTCAAGGTACTGCATTCAATTAAAGCAAGTATATTTCTGATTTGCATAGATTCAGTCAGAAGTGCCACTATCCATAGTTCCTTTAGCTGAAACCTAAACTTCCTTTCTCCAATACTGATGAAATTGCAATTAAATGTGTCATGAAGGCTCACCTGTATGAATATTGCGGAGAGGAGTAGCTTGCCACAAATATATCAAGCGACCATTACCACATTGTATGAAGCACACCATTCACTTCTTAGTACTTCATACACGACACTTCAAACATGACACATTCATTCCGAAAACGCTACCTGCATCTGTCCTTAACCTTGTATACGATTCTGGCAGCTCCCAATGGCCAAACTATCCTCATGTCGCAAGCATGGGAATATAATAAGGTCAAACTGATCAGATTCACAATTGGGCCATTAAAGGTCTGCAAGGTATATAAGCTGCTAGCAGGTATTGCTTTGTGTGCACTATGGATTGTGCAGAAAACTGATAGAGCTTTTAAAGCAAACCTTTCTTTGTGAACCCTCCCAGACTTTCCTGACCATAGTTGCTGGCTGGGTGGGTGGGTGCTGCTGCTGTCTTGCCAAATAGTTGCACTGCTATCTTTACTACCCTTTATAGCTGTCCAGGCTGCTGGCCTTGTTTTCTGCGTAATTACTAAGTGATAAAACAAGTTATACATAAATATCCTCATTACAACAAGAATGTCATCAAGAACACAATTCCTTTAATAAAGCAAACCTTTTTATGCCTACTTTCCTAACCATAAAGGTCACAATTGCACATACACTTCTATTGTGCCAACGCCAACTACCGCTTTGAGATGATTGCCTCATGTTGTTGGTGATTTTCATACTACTCACAATATGGGGATAAATGAGAAGAAATGAAGAATTATCAGGCAATATAAGAGTTCTCACATTGTGTAGCATGGATGTTCAAGAGCACATGCACACGTGCCCGTTTCCTTTATGCCATAGACGTGGGAATGAAATGGGCAAATTTATAGAATTTTATTTACTGCTTCACGAAAGCTTTGCTTCACATATAGTATTCCAAAATATGTGTTTGATCTGCATACCTTTTTTTAGTTCAGAAATTGACGTACCCCCTTGAAAGTATTACTTTGCAGTTGTGTGAATTGAGTGATGGTGCTACTCAAAGTAATGATGAACACTGGCTCAAATAAGCCTGCTATAGATAGGGGCCATCATTGTGCTGCTCAGCCCAGAATACGTGCTGTGAATTGAGAACTAAGGCCGGTTGGTGCTGCAGGAATTTTGTCTGCTGTAAAAAAAAAAATTCTGGTTTTGTTGAAACAAATGGGTTATGAAAAATCGGCCTGAGGAGTCCTACTTTTTTGTGATTAGTAAAAAAATTTGACTGCTTGACTGGTGGAAGAAAACACATAATGATTTCAACTAAGTCTAAGGATTGCCTTTAGTTCAATCGGCATTTGCAAAGTTATTGCCATATCCTCCTGAGACCTGAGGGCAGCTCAAGGGCATAATCACTTGGCAAGACTGTTCTTGTTACTCACTGGTATGCTATGAGCGTAAAAAAACTAATTTCTGCTCAAGTGACACTCGGATGCCAGAAGCAGGACCTTCTTGTATGCAAACTGACCATCTCCTTATGTTTCATATGATAAAACTACTTTTGTTTGCATGAACACAGAAATGAAGATGCCACATGTTTGCCCCCATGTCTTGGATCTTGTGTATCATTTCACAGTATTCAAAATATTCTTCATTGTTGCTGTTCATTTGTCTGTGACAACACAATGGTCTATGTCAAATTAGTGGCCATTTTCTCAAAAGCTGTCTGCAGGAATGTGACTAAACCACTTCCATACACTTGTGCAGGCATCTGATTTCATATTTGGCATGAATGTTGTATGTAATCATGTCTGAATTAACATTGAAAAAGATTGAAGCCAGTCTGCAACATAATGTGTACGACGAGTCTCTAGAGGGTAGGCTTCTTTTAAGGCATTGTACTTTCTTTTTTTTTTTGGCCTGTAGCCTTATGGAAAAGTTCCTGCAGCATTCGTTGTCTTGCCATCATTTAGCTCTCTCTCCTATGGTGAAGTGTATAGCGAAAGTAAAGATGTATATGGCATATATAATTGCAAATGTGTGTCCCTTGTAGCGGCATTTCGGTTATATGACTGGAAAGTTACTGTTTGTGTTCAAATGGGGTTCATTATTTTCTAAAACAGCTTTTTTTTTTGTTTCCTGTAGGCAGCACTGCTTCAGTGGTGATTAAACTGCACTGACGACTAGTCAATCATGAAGCATGATACCCTGTACAGACCTTTCTTATTACTTGTACATGTCAGTGGTCCTCAGCACGTTGAAGTACACACTAAGCATGTGAACATGTGAGGAGGATTGTAGACTGCAGGATAACTTATATAGGTTTTCTTTTTTTTGGTATCATCACATGAAAAAAAAAAAAGCATTTTAGAAATGACTGCTTGAGTGCTTCAATTTTTTTTATATCTACAGTGTGCAAGTGCCTATAGTAGAAAAAAGATTTATGTAAATGGTTTGGATTGCAGCACACATTTCAATCTCATAGTACTGGTACTTGTAAAGAAGCATGTGTATCATGAGAATACAGTGCTCATTTGGCTGTACTTCAACCTTCTATAAGTATGGAATTGAAAAGTAATAAATATTGAAGCACTTTAAACATACTTGAATATTCCATTATGGAGCAAGTGCAAAAGTCGGGCATTTGCTTTCAATCAGCTTTCTTTTGATTATTAGTATTATTGCAAATTTAGAGGGGGAAAATTCACATTTTAGCAGTGTATATGTGTGTTTGCACGACTTTTGATGTTTGAGTTGCGTATTTAAAAGTGCTTATGTTCAGAGCTGTGCAAGCTTAAAATAAGTCAAATGTTTGTATAAATAGACTGATTTGTTAGAATTAAGAGAATTATGTCAAGGAATTGTCTGTTCCTATGTTTTTATCTCTCCCCACTCCTATTGTATGGGGTCATGTTCTTTCGATTCATGTTGATTTCTGGTGACATCTGTATCTTCATGTACATGACATTGATCATATTAACAGACATACCCTTCCACTTATTAACAATGGCTAGAAGTATGCAAGAGTTGTGCGTTGAAGTAAAATAGCCTGATGGTTTTTCTTAAATTCGTAATTGTAGTAAGATGGCTATGCCTAGCCAGTTATTGTATAACCTTGTGTAAACCCAGAGCTGATATGCCTAGGTCCCAGCTCTTGTAGTCATCTACACACACTGTCCTCACAAGATTGCATATTTCCCAACTTGTCGTCCACTACCAATTGTCATGCAAACTATTCTCTGCGTGTTTTTTTTTTTTTTTCAGTGTTTTTCTGAGCTGAATGTTTTGTATCTGCAGGGGAATGCCTACGGACACGATGGACGACATTGAGCTTAAGAACGTTGAGTTGCAATATCCTCTGATGAGGTCCCTCTCGAGGAGCGATTCCTACACTCAGGTAAGCACTGTTCTCACTTTTACTGTAAACTTTTGCACACTCTTGTCGGCAGTGGAAAGCTTCAGTGCCTGATCTTTCTCTTGTTTTTATTTGCTTCAGGAGGACCGCATTGAAACAGACTTCGGGACCATGGTTGTTGCAGTTCAGGGTGACCGCAACAAGCCAGCTATTTTCACCTACCATGACATTGGGTTGAATCGTGAGCATCTTTAATGTGCTTTGTATCAGTCTGTCATATGGAAAGCTTCGGAGACCTTGTCAGATTGACTAAAGGGAAATGTGCCAAACAGTTTGGTTTTGTGTATCTTGACCAAAGTTGATATACCTATGTAATTTACCATACTTATATCAGAAGAGAAGTTGGCTTAAAAATATCTGCTTTAGCCATTTGAGTCGCAACAGTTAATGTCTTCACAATATCGCGCCCAAATTAAGTAATTAGGCCCGAGTGGCACATAACTTTTATGGAAACATGTTCAGACAAGCCTATTTATACAATAAAGGGTATCTTTTGCATTGCATTACTGGGTAAATTTAACCCTCTCTATAGGAATAATATGCTTAGCTCTTCAACTAATTTTCTATGTATTTAGATGTGTCCAGCCTATTAAGTATTTTTTTTTTTTTTTTTTTGCATTATGCTGCCCAGAACTTCCTTATTACTTGTACATGTCAGTGGTCCTCAGCATGTTGAAGTACACGCTAAACATGTGAACATGTGAGGAGGATTGTAGACTGCATGATAACTTATAGGGTTTCTTTTTTTGTCTCTTGTAGTGTTATTTATTTTCTGCCAACAGTCCCTTTGATCATTAATAAAATGGGATTCTTTGTTGAGTGTTTAGCCTGTCTGCATTATGAGAGAAGATGGAAGAAACATGTATATTTCAGGAGTTTTTTAGACAATGAATGTGAACTTGAGTTCAGTCCTGATTGTCTCAAAAAAATTTCAGGATTCTGACCAATGAAAGGTGCGTTGCAGTGATATTGACTACACATAACTGTGGATTAAAATACATTGCTTCAAGGGCTTGTCGTCAGTGCCCAGCAGACATGGGCATCCTCACGAGGCCTTTCCTTACTCTCATCTGCCCTCACCCTCACGTGGTAATGCTAGGGGAAGTGAGGATCGCCTTCAGGAAGATTGGTGAGGTTGAGGTGAGGGAGGTCGATGAAGGGTGGGGTGGCGATGTGAGGTTAAATAAGGAAAAGGCGATTCATATTGTTGAAGTAAAGAAAAACTGTGCTGCCAACACAGCATGAAAGACGCTGATAGTGAAAAGAGCACGAGGAGGAAAGCGGAGGACGAGGGTATGGCGAAAGCGTGAGAAGAAAAGCATAGTGCCGTGCAAGACGGGCTTTGCCGCAACAGTGGCTATGAGATGCCACCAGATTAGCTCACATCGTCTGTGTGGAAACAAAGCGCTGCATGACTGGAGGTCTGTCTGCGGCAGCTGCTGTGAATTTGGCCCACGCATCTCCCATGATCCGCCTCTTGCGATCTCCCGATTAGCAAGGCAGTCGCTCCACACGCCACTCCGTTTGCAACATGCCGCACGAGATAGATTGCCTGCGCCAACCAGTATATTGTTGATATGAAAATGTGTACGTAGCTGCGCTAAATTCTCAGTGGGAGGTATCGTACTCGTCGGTGATCTTTTTTTTTTTTTTTCTGATCACACTGGTCGGCACACTCCTTTAGTCATATTAAACACCCTGACATTTGCCTTTTCTTACTCTAATTAAATGGCCAGAAATTTGAGTTTGAGGATTTTTGGGCACTGATAGCGTTTGTTGACATATGAACTTAAGGAAACCTATTAAGAAAAACATATTGCTAATAAATGTCAGACCTAAGCACAAAGAAAAACATGGATAAATTCTTGGTAGGGGTGGCAATATGATACTGGATAATCATGCTAGTGATTAAACAGATCAATAAATCTGAAAAAACAGACCAAGCTTGTGAAAATGCGGCTCTACACAGCAACTGTGATGTCTGCCTACACTTCAGGAATGCGTGCCGTCACTTTTACCCGCATCCTTCGCGGAGCGCTGGTAGCGAAAGTCAGCGTTGCTGTGTCCAGACTGCCGGTGCCGTCCTTCTAACCCCCTTCCCTCTTTGTATTTCCTCTGTGTGGCATTAAGTAGGTTTGGAAGAGAGGGGGGGGAGGGAGGTTCGCTGTAAAGCGCGAGGCATCCAGGCACTTGCGAGTATAGTGTATGCCGTGTAAGCATTCCCTTTCTTGTGGCCGAGGTCAAACAGTGCATGCTGTGGGCTGCATTGTTACGAGAAGCGAGCAAGTTCGATGCTGTCAGTTTCTCCAGTTTAATAGGTTTCGTCAGGACAGTTACCATTCCCATTCAGCATTCGTTCGAACCCTCCCCTATTTTGGTTGGGCACTCGAGCCTTCGTGTGGAAGCAGTGGCTTGCTGCCTTTCAGCATTACTTGACATCATGGCACTGCTCATTCGCTGGTCATGCTGCTAAAGTATACTCGTGGCATTGCCTATGATGAGTGGTACTACTGTTATATCTGTGGAGCGACCGGTCATTCCAAATGCCCACTGTCCAGCGCAGCCTTCGAGAAGAACGAGGAGAGGTGGACTCTCAGCATTGCTCTTGTAAATTGTAGTTCGATTGAATGTTGCTGATGTAGCTTCCGCGTGCACTACTTGGTGCATACGGACGGTAAATGCAAATAGCAGGGAGCATAATTCCAAGCAGCTAGCCTCGGCGAGCCAGTCTCCTATGATGCCACTCCACGACATTCTTTCCAGAGCCAATATGTGCAATGAGTCAAGTGTAGGCCCTGAATGGTTATTTGGCTTTTTGGTACACTGTATGGTACGCAGTAAATTTTAGTGGTGCCCTTGTCGTATGCTCTCCGTTCCGCGCGCTCACCAGATAAAAATTATTTCTTTTGCATTGCATGGTGAGGGCCTATTTCCCATGTGCCATTGTTAATATTTTTATGACTATGCTTCAGGATAATCAATTGATGCTCCCTCTCAGATCTTTTCCATCGTCCATGTTTAATGCTCACGTTCTGCACAGTTTACAGGAAATATGGTTGTCAGCAGTGTCACTGCTGGCATTGCGCATCTGCACTTATGGTATGCAATATTGTCATAGATGAAACTATGGTTGTTTCGTGGACCAAATGGGACACGAGAAATTCTCACTGCCTGGTGTTGCATCCAATACATCAAAAAGCAGTACAGCGAGCTGGACCTCCTGTGGTTCTATAGTAAATTGTGGATAAGTTGCATTACATATATTCAAGCTTTTCTGTGCCCAGTTCCAACAGGGAAAACATTTGTTTATGAGGCATACCATTAATTAGTACATTGCTTGAAAGAAAGGACTGCGTTCTATTCCAGACTGCTGAAAATGCACATTCACCACAGAAACAAAAGCGTAAGAATATAAGAAAACATAAAAAACGTAAGAATTTGCATGTTCTTCAAAGATCCCTTTTGCACATTTTATCGTTCGGCGAAATAAATCCAGCACTGCCAAGGTTGAGCGTTGTACTTATTTGGTTCTTGCAAGACTTTGTGATGAACAAGAAATAAGGAAATTTCTTGTATAGTAACGACTCTCGTGCATACTCTTTTCTAAATTATTAGTGTTTTGTAATTCCCCTGCATTCCCTATATATTAGCCTGGTATGAAGGCATTTTTGTCATTGATATGTTCCATTCAAGAGAAAGTCTGAGTACATGAGATTCTGTGTGCCAAGAAGACCTTTCTGGATCTGATTTAGCGAGTCTAAGTGAACCCAGCTGAGTTGAATATTGCAGAGTTGAGTCCGAGTCGTCTCGACTGAGTATTATTCTGGTGAGTCTGAGCCTGAGTGCACCCAGCTGAGCAGAATTTAGGTGAGTCAAATCAGAGTGAGCTCTAAGAGAAAAAAAAAAAAGGAACGCACACACACACACACACACACACACACACACACATATATATATATATATATATATATGTATGTATGTATTATACATACATACATACAAGCGAGTCTGAGTGAGCTTAGTTTATTTTGCCGACCTATGGTCAAACATCTAAAGGCAAAGCAGTGTGGCATGCTTTGACTATAGGGATAGCACTAGACGATTAGTGTTGTAAACTAGGCTCGTGGGTCGAGCAAATGGTTTATTTGAAATTGTAGAAAGCGGAAGGTAAGAGAAGGATGGCAGCCTTTTCAGCATGAGGGTGAGGGAGGACAAGTAAAGCTTTTTGTACTGAGGGTGTGGGAAGGGGGATAATCTTTTATAGGTGAAGACAATGGTGAGGGAGGGTGGTCGAAATCTTCAACATAAGGGTGAGATTAGGACAGTACCCTGCGTCGTGAGGATGAGGGAGGAAAATAAAAGATGAAGGCATTTGCCGACTTAAGGTACCAAGCAGTCCGAAAAGAAATGGACAGGCATGAGATGCCATGTGCATGCTGAGGGTAGCTCCACTGCTTCTATGCAGCTAACGATAGTGGCTAAACTAAGTGCTTTGGTCAAGAAATCTTCCTTTGTCTTTTTCAAGAGAGTATGAAGAACATTTATGAACAAGAAAATTCTGGATATTTTGCCAGATTTTAAAGTTTTGCTTTCAGGCCTGAAATTGAAAACACTAAAAATTTTCCATATTAGCATACAAAGCATATTTATAAAAATGAATAAGGAGAACATCCAAGGCATGCAAGCATTTCTCAACATCACAATCCACTGGGTATAAAAGGCAGAACATATTCTAATATGTTCAGAAATGGCAAAATGATGCCTTAACCAATATTTGGCCGTGAAGGAAATGAGGGTCCTGTGAAAAAGTTGAACATTCTATTCACTGACCCCTTCACTGAAAAAATAATCATGGGGACTTATTTCTTTGTAAGGAACCATAATCTCTTTTGTAGTCCAGAGTGAAGAGATCAGAATTGAATGTTCTTTTTTTTTATTATGACTTTGCGGCGCAGTGCCTCTCATCTTATATGCTCTCCTGTTTTTAAGTAGTATACAAATGTTCCTGAGTCATTGACTTTCATTGCACTTATTCTTTTGAAGTATCAGATGCATGTGCAAGTGTTTGTTGGGGTTGATGACTGATATGCTCTTTTATTCCTTAACAGATGTCTCAAACTTCCAAGCCTTCTTCAACTACACTGATGTTCGAGACATGATGCAAAGCTTCTGCGTCTACCATGTTAACGCTCCTGGCCAGGAAGAAGGGGCAGCACCTCTTCCTGAAGGGTGCGATACCTTGTTGATATTTGTTGCATTTTTAATGATCCTTCCCCTTATTTTTTCCTTTGTTTTGTGTCCCCTGTAGGCTGATGTGCCACCTTCCTTTAATGTTGTTGTTTCATGAAGAACTTGCATGCAAACTTCTTTCTGTCTTTGAACTTTGCCATGAGTCAAGAAATGCAAGTTTGTTTTAAATGTGCTAAATTGACAAGTTCAGGCTCTACAATACAAACAAGCAAATGACTGGCGAAATGAAGCGTGTGCGATGGAAAAAAAAAAAACAGCAGATGTCATGTAGCCCTCTAGTGAAAATTTTAACTAATTAAAGAACACTAATGACCGCAAAGCACTGCTATAAGTGTATATCTTCTTAACAAAACTTAATAAAACAATGCATATGTGAAGCAATATTTTGGATTAAATTGTGCACTTCTGGGTTTTGATGTTCTTGCTTTCGGTTTCGAATGCATACAGAAGGTTTGGTAGAATGGCTGTAACTTTTGAATGGGCCCATAAAGTGGAAACTTAATTCTTTCTGACAAATATTAATCTTGAATAGACAACTTTTTGAAATGTGAAAAGCAAATGTCTTTTTTTTTTTTTCGAGAAATGCATTTGCAGAGGTGGCGACACATACCTTAAGGCTTAAAGCAATTGGAGCAAATGGAGGGGTGTGAGAATAAAGTTCTGAAGAGAGAACTGACCAATGTGAAGTGTATCTTGTATGAACAAGATTGAATTTAATTGTTAATCTACAGCCTAACTGGCTTACACTACATCCAACCTCTACGTCTTAAATCTTTTTCTCCCCATTCTGTTTCTTGTTTTACATGCGATGGCTCACTGTGCTCTTTCTACAATTATTGTATTTGAAGTGAACATAGACCAAGCAAAACGCTGTGGTGGATATAAAGTAATTTGCATTTATTTTGTCAGATATGCCTACCCTTCAATGGAGACGCTTGCTGACATGTTGCTGCTGGTGATGAAGTTCTACAAGTACGTTTCTTCTCAGTAACAAACTTCCTTCTTCTAATTTTTCTAATTTTTATTTTTGCTTTATTTATTAAAATTGGTTATTTGATGTCTACTTACAGGATCAAACACTTCATTGGATTTGGTGTAGGCGCTGGTGCTTACATCATGGCCAAGTTTGCTGTAAGTTTCCATTTCTTCTCAACTTTTTTTTCCTCGCTCTGTTTTGGGAATTCATCCTTTGGCAGTGAGGGATCTTTCAATTTTAATGTTCCTCACTCCACGTAGCATTTGACATTCTAATTAAGCGAGATGGGACCGGTTAAGAAGGGTCATGTTAGCTTGCCCGCTTTGTTTCCACGAAGGTGTGTTGACCCTTAGTGCACCAGACAAGTTGGGTAGTGTAGTGGATATTGCTTTTTTGTTAGCTGAATCTTTGCATCCTTTCTTGCCTGCATGCATTCATTGATGCACCTGAAGTGGCCAAAGGTCACTGCAAAAGCCTCGGCTAATGTTTGCAAAGAGCAGCACAGTTACATTGATATGTGCATGCTGTCAACATTAGTCTCTTTTCTTGATACAAACTGTGCGACAAAATGGGGCACTAAGTAAGAAAGGGGGCAGACTACGTTTGTCTGTTCCCTTTCTTACCTTTTGTCCAGTTTTTTGTGTGTTTGTATCAATAGATCTGTGCGAACTCTCTAATCTATCAACCCTATTAAAGTCACATTTATGCTTGGAAATTTTTTGTACAGTGAAACCTCATTAAACTGTAGTTGGCCGGAGCTCGGAAAAAGTATGTACTAAATGGTAGTACTGCTTAACTGAAATAACGTGAGATCGCCCACTTACCTGTCAAAAACGGAACTACAAGAGAGTGCGATGAAAGGGCAGAAAACGGGCAGTATTTATTCACTTCGTGTGGCAAAAATATGTTATTTTCATTTGATGCTGCGGCGGACTAGCAGCGACAACGGTGACCCTCAAACTCTCTCAAGCTACGAGCCAGCTTTTTCGCCAGCCCCCTCTTCTCGGCAAACACCCGCACGAGGCTGACGTAAAGCGCAGCATCTGCCACATTGCCCGTGCTGTCACTTTCCGTGTCGTCCTCATCACTGTCGTTAGGCGACACTTCGGCAATAACCGAGGCAACAATGGTGAAAAGTCTAACCTCGTAGCCGACGTATTTTCACGGTCGCAGCAGCATTGCCGACCAACTTCTCCTTCGCATTCCAAATGCCACACACTGTAGTCAATGGTAGATCCTTCTCGCATGCCAGCATCGACTTCGTGCCACGTTCGACAGCATGGACAGTGTCCAATTTTTCTTCTATGCTGAGCACCCGGTTTTTATCCTAGCTTGCGTGGCACCAGAACACTGACCGAATTTCTCAGACTCTGGCACAGCCCCGAAATGATATCGATATTGGTGCGGCTTCACCCTTCCATGCGCCCTCTGCGTTTGCTCTTGGAGACCGTTTGGATCTCTGAGGCTTGTTGTTCTGCCGTGCCAATGTACCGCCCTGATTTCGCAACGAAAAGTGGAAATGCTTCGTGTTAACCCATACGTACGTAATAAGCTGGTACAGTTTATGCGGATACAAAACGCATCATGTTCAATGGCCGCTGAGTCGGGGGATTTGACTTCACTACTTCCAAAATGAAACTACTGTTTAAGCGGGTACGGTTTAACGAGGTTTTACTGTATTTATCTCTGGTATTTCACTGTTGCTCATCTTGTTTTTGCTGTAGCGCCTCCACATTTTATTGTCCTATAGCTTTTCATTATACAGTTGAGTCTCAATATAACGAAGGTCCTACTTGTAGTGAAAAACTTGATTAAATCGCAAATTTTTTTGAAGTGGCGGTTTTTTTTGCCTGCAATTAATTCACAGAAAGAATATCTGGACAAAATTTCACAAGAAACTTGGCAATAATGATGGGACCGACATCACTGGCCTCCTTGGTAGAGATAGCATCGAGGGAAAAATTTCGGCACGACTGCGCCTAGTGTTAGCAACTGCTCTTGAATAGTGCCATGCATATATGTGTATCATCATCACTAAAGTTCATCAATGCTAGGCTGCCCTATTTTTTTTTTATTTTTTTTTACAACACTGGAGTGATTCACAGGGCCAAAACCAGTATGTCATAGTTTGTGATATATACATGTGAAAACTGTAAGGACAGTGAGACAACACGGAGACAATGCTAATTTCTTTGGTTACTATGAAGGTGCTCGCAAGTTTACTTCTGGTGGGTGACTTCCTGTTTCAACTGATTGCCGACACATTTGAGAGTGTACAGCAGAGCCCGAATGGAGCCTGCCCAGTGCGGTTCCTGTACCATTATGGCAGATGTCGCAGCAGTGCATTTCATTCTCTGCTTGATGGTCGGTGCTTTTCACCACTCGCATTGAAGAGGATATTTGCAATTAATGAATTTGGTGTCAAGCAATGTTTTTATCTTCTTTGGTTCTCAGTTTAACCCTTCGAGGGTAATTTTTTTAAACCAAGTGAGACCTCATAGAGTCTATATTTTTTATTGCAGATTTAATATCTTCCGTGACCTTCAAAAAAATATTTACCACAATTTTTGTATTTACCATAAAGTTTAAAAACAAAAACTATTTTACATAGATAAATGTGCGTTGTTTATTCATGAGTACAGGTCGGCTTGCATAAACGCATATAATAAGAATAACAAAAATACACTGGTGGTATAGTTATGGTCTGATTCCTCATTTGGCATCAAAGGAATCCCCGCTCTACTCACTTGGAGAAGAGCAACCGGTGCACACGTCCATAGCATATAATTGACCCTTGTATGTGAGCGCACGCAAGAAAACTCAATGGCTGTGCACGGTCACAAAAAAACGAAACAAGTCGGGAAATTGCAGCACTCCTTTGCCCGATCGCCAAATGAGGGGGCAATCAGTTCTCGCGAGTCTCAAGAAAATAAACGCAGGCATGGCAGCATCGTTTGTATATGACTGCATCATTTGTAGTGCCATTTCTCGCTAGTAAACGAGATGTAATCACACCCTTATGAGGGTGCGATTACATACATACATACATACATACAATAAACAGCGAGCATCTAGCGGTGATCCTTTGAGAGATTGGAAATCAAATATATGTCCATTATTGCGAGCGTGACAAACGAAAACCGTCCGCGAGACTAAATGAAGTCTAACCTCCACACGGAGGCACGAGCGGTCATTGACACGCCGGCGTAAACAAGCTGTGGAATTAAAACCAAAAGACTACGAAGCGAAAAAAAAAAATATTTTATTCACACAGGGTGGCAGAACCTTCAGTGTACAAAAATTGGATGTTTTTCATACATACAGGTGGCATCGTAAATATATGGCATCGACCATTTCGGACTTGTCGCAAAGCTGCATATTTAAGTCATTGACCCTCGAAGGGTTATAAAGTACATGCACGGAATATGTCAACACCGTTAAATAAAAACGGAAATAAAATTACTTGGCTATATTGAAAAAAAGAATGCATGGTTTTCAATGGAATTAACATAGGCAAACGAAACAAAGTTGTTACATTACAGCCTTAATTAGATTGAGGTTTGTTATATATCAAAGCTTGATGCTGTTGCTGACTATTTCATGTTTTCTAGAACAGGTTTCCAAATGTAATGGCTGCAAATCCTTTTGTAATCTATATTATTTTGTTAACTTTGAGCGTGCTGCATTATAGATGCCAATGTGCTGTTTGTGCCAAACTAAATATGTTCTCATGATATACATGCCTTCTGTAGCTGGATCGCCCGGAACTTGTTGATGCCTTATTCCTGATCAACTGTACTGCCACCAAGTCAAGCTGGACAGAATGGGGCTACCAAAAGCTGAATGCCATGCACCTTCGAAGCTCAGGCATGACTGCTTCTACATTGGACTACCTGATGTGGCACCACTTTGGCAAGGTCAGTAGCGATTAAACCAGCTCTAAATGATTTTGTCTTATTCGATAATTTTTTTCCCTGGAATTTACTTCTCAAAAAGAAAAAAAAAATTGGTTTGTCATTGCACACTGCTGGTCTCCTTGGGCAGAAGTTATTACAAAGTGTACATAGTTATCCCCAAGTTTTTCCTGAATGTTGCAGTTGCAAAACGTCCTTTCAGTGGATTCTTGTTGTGCAACATTATAGTTTACATTTCACCTGTAGGCCCACCTGCGACCCCAAGGTAACTTGCTAATACTCTGTAATAAATTAAGGCTCCTTCATTTGTGTGAAATTAAGTTTTAATACCTTCAATTATATATTTTTATTATTGGTAGTACAAGAGAGAGAGAGAATGCTAACAAGTTGCAGAAGTGCATAGGAGTACCATGAGCTTCTGGAGTAGAGCATCCTTTCATCCAAAAGGTTCCGTGTTATGTACATTCTCATTGCTCAGAGCAGCCTGGGAACTATCGTTGTGTGGCAGCGATTCATTTCAAATCTGTCAGGCTTTCGGATAAAGCTTTTTACTTGTAAGTTATGTTCTCTGTTTTATCTACTTGCTGGCAGAATACATTGGAATTCGATACCTCATGAAATTGTCATTTAGGAACGCCTACATATTTGAGTTGTATATAATACATTTGTTAACTACTTTACATGGCTCTTAATTCTATAAGTGGCGGCAACAAATAAAAGAAATAAATGTGCACAAATTGATTTTTTTTTTTAATTGCACATCAGGACAGTGAATTCTGTGCAGATTCAAAATATCTATAACATGTAGCTAGTAAACTTGCTACTAATATCTGAAAATACTAAATAACAAGAACCATCTGCGCCGACTAGACATTTCGGAGCTGATGCCGGTTCACTTCTGTTGCAACCCCTAGACGCCATAGAGTTTCGTACAAAAGTTGCTAGGAACTCTGACACTATGTCTACAAGAGCTGCAAGCATAAGCAGTTCAACCAGTATGGGAATGATGGTTAGTGCATGGACTTGCCTAAACTTCATCTTTCTGGCTTCAAACGTCTTTGTGACTATGCAGATTGTTCATATTGAATGAAATATTGCATTATATATCCAACAACTCGCAATAATCCTGCATGTGTGTGGATTGTTATTGCCTTTTTGCTTACAAATGTAGGGTTACTTCGAAGTTTAGGTTGATACAGGTAGATAAACTGCAGTAAACAAACCCACAAGACTGCTTGAAGCCACAAGCACAAAGATCAGACAAATCCATGCACCAACCATCATTCCCATGCTAGCTGAATGACCGTAGTGCCAGAGTTCTCTAGTAACTTTAGCAGGAACCATTCGCCATTGCACTGAACACACTGTCATCACTGTCAATGCTTTCAACAGAAGCAAATCTTCAGAGCTTGATGACTCAATTTAAATCCTTACTCGCAAGACGAGTGCAGCCACACGTGACTGGAAGCTGCCTTTTCCTCCATTTTCTGAATGAATGGACTCGCTAGGCCCTCTAGCAATGAAAGAGGGAATTTGACAGAACGTTAAAGTGAAGTATATAAGCCTGGTTCATTACTGGCACTTGGAAACAGCACCCAAACACATGGACAAGCAGGACTTGTCTTTGGCACCGCTTGCAAAAAAAAATTAACTGGTGCATGGCACTTAATGGTTTAATAGTTATTGCCTTTCTGTATTAGCTTTGCAATAGTTTCTTAGTTTTGTTTAATAGTTTATTTTGGTCTTGCAATAGATTTGTAGTAGTTTTAATTCACTTGTTTTGTAATAGTACGTAATATGTTTTTGTTATGTGTGCATAATTGCTTTTCCTGTAATACGTGCTGTCGCATTTTTCTATTTAAATGTTTTATTTCTTTTATTGTTTCTTTACACTTCAGTATAATACGTATGCTTAGAATAACTTATACATGTGAACTTCAACCACTGTCTGCTGTACATTTGATCAAGTTAACGTATGTTGCGTAAGGAGGTCACCGTGACAGTTGTTTAACTTTGGGACCTCTTATTTCAGTAGTAATTTGTATACATTATGGCTCTACATGTACTGGTCAATAAACTTCAATAAGCATCATTTGGTGTTTCCTCTGAGATGGTGGGAACTGAAAATCTTTGTTTTGGGCTTGGTAAATGTAATTAGTTTATGGTTTTGCAGCTGAATGAAGAACGGAACCATGACTTGGTGCAAGTGTTTCGCCAGTACTTCAACAAGACGATCAATGCCCAAAACCTTGGATTTTTCATCGATGCATTCATAAAGTGAGTGAAAATGGAGTATACAGAGACGCCCCTTTGAACTGAGTCAGACTAATGTAAGAGGTATTTTTACCTATTTACCTTTGCCTGATGCCAGTTGAGTTACACTACTGGCATTGTACTTGACAAAACATGGCCTAAGCAGACTAGGAAAAAGAAAGGGAAGTACACATATGAGTGTTGCACAGCTATGTGCACACAGCTACGAGTTTAATTGTGAAAATTTTCTGGGAAACATAAAAAGTAAGCACTCTTATGTGTACCTTCCTTATTTTGTCTTCGTCTATTTTAGCACTGTTTTTGTCAAGTATGAACACTCGCCAAGTTTCCCTGCTACTGAACAAGAGATCCTTCTGGAACCATTTCAACAAGGGGACTTTGATGTATACAAGTCCCTTTGTCCACCCATACCTGCCATCCCTCCCAAATTTTTCATAAAGACTACAAATTTGGAGTCTTTTTACAATTTTACAAATGTTGCATCAATTTTTATGATAAATAAACTTTTATTTAAAAAAGTTTCACTCATCGCTCTCCAAACATTCTGTTGGAAGTCTTCCGATGGTGAATGAACCAAGAGCGGTACTTGCTTTGAGCAAGATTATGCTAACAAGTTGCTGAAGCATGCGAAATCGGCAACCGCAAATTCGCTGAAGTCTCTGTGATCTAAAAAGTTGGTTGTCAGTCTCCGCCATTCCAAGTTTGCTGTTGCTGCTTGTGTGCTGCATCCAAAAGTAAATGATTGTTTTAAAAAAAAAGTGCATATGTATTCCTCAAAAGGCCAGTTTTTTTTTTTTAAAGCTTGCTTTGAAAACATAATTGTTTGGCTAAGTAAGGCTGCAGAAGTGTTGCATCATGTTGGAATTGATAAAGCCTGGTTGTTGCATTTGTGCTCTCAGACTTCTTCAGGCTGAGTTAGCATATGTGGGATTAATGAATTTGTGAACTTTACGCAGGAGGTCTGACCTCAACATCACCCGTGAAATAGATCCTGCAAAGAAAAAGATGGTGAAGAACTTCAAGTGAGTGTATAATTAGATGTGCTGTTGACACTTACTTGTTCAGTCAATAGCTGCCTGTAATGCAAACAAGTGACAAATGGTGCCATTGTGTAGTGCCACTTATTTTTGTACAAAACCATGCTGTGCTTTGGACACATCTTTTTTTTATCTCACACTTAGCCAAATTTATCCCTAGGTGCAGTGTGATGCTGGTTGCAGGAGCCCTGTCCCCACATCTTGATGACACAGTGAACATGAACAGCCGCATGGACCCAACCACATCAACTTGGATGAAGGTACGTCTTGTCGGTTGTATTGCTTGACTGTGTTAATGCTTGACTATGTTAATGCTTGACTATGTTACTGAAATCCAGGTGTCTGACTGTGGAATGGTGCTTGAAGAGCAGCCAGGGAAGGTCAGCGAGGCATTCAGACTGTTCCTTCAGGGGCTTGGATATGGTAAGGAGGCAGATTTCTGGGCACTCTGAAAACACATTCGCTGCATGTGGCCTACAGTGGCCTGCATATTTGTCAGCACTTTGGAAAAATAGATACTTCGCGCATATTGCTGCTTTGGTTATGCTCAAATTTCTTACATAGAACATATTTTAATTTTTTTTTGTCTGCATTGTAAAATAAAGTAAGTCTGATACTTGCCTGGTTTGTCAAGGCGAAATGAAAACCTACCATGTGTGCACTTCACCATCGAAGCAGGAAGCTTTGCCAGTCATAGGATTGGTATTCATTTGCCAGCAAAGCCACACCCTAACTGCTATCTGTGTTGCTTGTTTTGTTAACCTAATGGCAGATTGCATCACCTCTATGCTTGTCTTCAACGACTCTAATCTCTGATGGTAAGGTGTGACATTGTTTTCTTTTTGCAATGGAAGCAGATAAGTACCAATGCAGATGTTATATTTTGCAGCACAAGTAAAAAATTTGTGAAGTTTCAGGACTAGCAAAGCAATAGTGAATGAGTGTTGCCCTGAAAAATGTGCAGGCCACTGTATCGATGCTGAAATGTCCACTGTCATCTGTTTTGTGATATCTTGCACTTTGTGCTCTCAGTTTATTTGGTGCTTATACTGAAAATTTTACCTGTAAATAAATTTTCAACATTTGTATACAAAATTGAGCAACGTGATAAGAGTTACATACTATGAACTTGCACATATAAAATTAACTACAGCTTCATGCTAGCACAAAAACTTAATTTGATTAGCCAGTATATGTTGCATTAAAAGTGGAAGCTTACCGTGACGCTGTCGGAAATTATACTACTTTCAATTTAAACGGGTCTGGGTCTGCGTACTATATTTTGTACTCTTGGCAGAAGAATGCAAATTAGAGTACAGGCCAAGAAATTTAGCTATTTCTATGTAGGTGTCAAATGACGTTTAGAGCCTACAAAGTCTCAACAGCAGTGTTGCTTACAGTTTTTATACATATCAAAGTAGCAAACTGAGCGCAGGCTTTGGCAGTAATTGCCAAGTTTTCAGGTTGTTGTGATAGCTTATGCCTGTTGTCACTTCCTGCTTATAACATTACAATTTTTAGGCAATTAGTCTTATAGTTAGGCGCTGTTACCACTAACTTTTTCGTTACTATGGTAAAGTGCAGTCTCCCATCTTCTGTACCTTCAGTTTCAGTTCATTATTATTTAAATACAATGCATTGGAAAGATACAATATACAGACGAGGGTCCCAAATTCAAAGACTGCAATGGGACCCTTGGTCAATAACATTGTTGAGATGTATTAAAGAAGAGCAAGCTAACTAAAACAAATGAACACAATCGCGAAAATACAACTTAGAAAAATAATACAAATGAAAACAAGTTGTATTTATATAAGCCTGTAGTGCATAAAATAACTGTTAATACATACAAATGACAAATATTCCTAATTTTGGTACTGGTTTGCGAGTTGGAAGGTCTTCACAATGTTGAGCCCCTGCAGCTTTAGGACAAGCTCAATTCTGAACTACAACTCTTCCAAGCATTGTGAAAATGCCCAGTTCTGCATGTTGGATGTGTGACAGAGATATTAAAGTGCACTTGAGAGAAATAAAACTGCTCAGAGTTGAAAGCCTAACTTTTACCAGTGGACAGGTGCTTGCATCTTTTTTTTTTTTTCTTCAATTATCACCCTTCAGCATGGTGAAATTGTAAATCTGACCATGTAGTGTCATCCATAACTTGCTGCTAGCGTTCTGATCACAAAAAATTCTGTTGGTGTGCTGTAATCGGGAGCAGCTTGCCTTTTTTTTTTCCCTCGGAAGCAGCAAAGGGTAAAGGCCACACAAACTTTTTCTACAATGCACCTGCCCAAGTTCACCAAAAGTTGCATTAAAAATCAGTTTTGCCGCAGAAACACAACCAAAACAGATTCTGGAAAGCCCTTTTCACAGGCTACCTACTGCAGAGCGTTATCTGAGAAACCACTTCACTGAAATCTGCAATAAAAATTATTGATCACCTATCGACCTGAATAGGTGTAGTAATGAAAGTGTTAACGCTAACTGTAGTGATGGATGCTTAGTTATTTGAATTTGACTTGCATTGCTCAGCCTGCTAATGCTCCCTCCATAAGATTAGAACCATTCCTTTGTCTACATTCAAACCATTCTCTCTTGCAAGGTCGCCTTTCTGTGCATTTCCAGGAATTGTTTACTCATGCTAAATGTTTACCAACTAGTGTTGCTATGCTTATGGAGCCTGTCTGCATAATAATTGTTCAGCCTTTTGTTTGCTGTGCATAATGTTGCCTTGTTATGCTAACCTCATAAGGATTATCTTATCTTAGTGTGCGGTCAGTGATGTTCAGATTGGAAAGTGTGTCAATTTCATAAGGTGTAAGCATTGCACACAGGTACAAGCAGTGCGAGTAAATGTGCATGTGGCTCTTCCTTATTGTATAGCAAGACAGTGCATATATTATATAATGTAAACGTTGAGTTATGGTTGAGATAAGTGCCACTTTCATTGTTATTTTGCCTCTGAAGTATGATGGCATACATACTCTTTTTAAAATCCAAACTGCGCACATTGCAGCTATCTTTAATTGTTTTTGCTTTTTCTCTATGAAGCACTGAACTCATCCCAGAGGCGGTCTTCTGCAGCTTCACTCAATGAAGGTAATATAGCCAGTTTTTTTATTGATTGATCACTGTGTGGTTTAGAGGCACTGATGTATGCTAATGGTGTATACTGTAGATGTGCATCTAGCTTGTTGGTACTTGTCCCTGAGCACTCCAATTAACTGATGTGGAAGTACTTCAACGTAATTTTTGCCTGGTCATAGGTTAAGCCACCATGTAATATTATATGTCAGCCACACCTGGGCCGCGATTTTGCAGTGATGCCTTTTCCCAATGCTAATGCCTTTCGGCACTTTTCATGTTCGTGAGTGTCCGCGTTTGACGCTCGCGAACCACTCGTGAACGCGAAAAGTGCCGAAAAGCATTAGCATCGGAAAAAGGCATCGCTACAAAATCTCGCCCCTGAGGCTATTCCCCACCAATGCATTGTAATCGCTGCTCTTCAATGGGCAGTGTGTATAATATATATATATATATATATATATGTATGTATATATATAATGTGTGATGATTTCCTTTATCTGAAATGTATCAGTTTCATGCGGCATGCACACATAATTTTGCTTTCTGCTTCACGCATTGTTTTGTTGGTCACAGCTGTTTGCATGACTCCTTTCCATGTTAAAACAGGAGGCTCGGCTGGCTCGCCAGCCTAGCACAGTATTATGCATTTGCAATTATCAAGCTACTGCAGATTGCCCTTTTAACCCTACAAAGCCCTATCTATTTTTGATACGCTAAATTTATTACCTAAGAACTTTGATTTGAGCACTGGAGACCCAATGTAGAGCCCATACTATCATTTTTACATTCTGGAGGGAGTTTTCAGTTGTGGATAGTTCAGCAAATCAGTTACTAGTTTAGTAATTATAGTGCTAATTAGTTTTTACTCCAATATCATTTCAGTTTTTTTCGTACCAATATACTCTCCATCGCAAGAAGTAAATGTGAACAAGTTTTAATTTTCTTTCATCTGAGATGGTGTTCGGGCTTTGTTGGGTTAAAACCAAGAGTGCCTCAGTTTATGTATGTAAGTTCCTAGAAGCAGTTTAGCAGTACTGCTTTGAGCACACAGCATATGCATCATGGCAGCTTTGTTGACTTGGTTCTTTTTCTTTTCATTTTTTTGCTTGCATTGGCCAGCCCTGGAGATGCGTCGTCGATCCTCCCTCACTGCTTCAGCTCACAATGCAGGTTAGAGCCTTGTGTTAGTTTTCCTTTTTGTTTGTGCCAGAAAGAGCTTTTGCGCCCTTGCCCAAAACAGACGAGGCCTGAAGAGTGCGAGGGGAACCCGTCAGCACAGGCTGCTGGATACGTGGCTGCGACACCCACAGATATATGCATCTGGGCCAGTAGGAAAGCCAAGGCCTGGTGGCACATGACAGCACATGTGCTGCATTTCATTTGCTGGCTGGTGGCTACCAGTGTGCACATTGCTTGTGCATCAGCCTTGGATGGTCATTGTGATGGATACCTTTGGTTTCTTGCCACTGTGGATAGGATATATTTTTTTCGTTTACAAAGAAGGGAAAAAAGAAAAAGACTGGCATATATTCAGTGTTGCTGCTTTTGTACATTGCCTGCGACACCATTGGCTGTTTTTCTCCGATTTCTTCTTTGGGATAGCTTCTTTGATGCTTCTTGTATGTTTGTGAGTGTGTGTGCGTGTGTGTGCACGTGAAGCATCATTTGTTTAGTAGGCATTAGCCAAACGTTTGTGAATAGTGTGGCATCAGGCACACTTGCTTTCTGATGTTGCTCTGCAATGAGCAGCAGGAAATTTTGCACTCAAAGTTTAGAGCATCACTAGACTTAGCAGCGTTGCTATATTTTCACCATTTAGCACTGGCACCTAGCAGCTTTGCACAACAGGCTGCCCATACTTCTTTGTCACCATTCTGAGTGGCTCTGTGCAAGCAGTATTTAAAGCACAGGTTTTCTAAGCATTCTTTTTCTCTAGTCTGCTCTCTTGTGCTCCTCACCTTTGTAAGCATCTTTGTAGCTGTAGCTTCAGTATGGCAGGCTTGCTACTTCAGGTGGTGGGATTTGTGCCAGCTGTTTAAAAGAAATCGAAGGTGGACATTTCACACCCTACTGGATTCTCTAATATCATTATGGATTTTTTTTTCTACTGCTAATTTATAGCAAACAGCATTTACCATCCTAAAATATTGTGGTGCTAAAGTTGGGCTATGCACAGGGGGGAACTTGGGGAAGTGTTTGTAAGGCTTTGATAATGAGACTTGGCAGATGTCTAACTTGTTTATGGTGTGTCTGATAGGTAACATGGTTGACTGTTGCCTTCTGTGTGGGTGTGCCAATGGTGGGGTAGTACAGTAGGAAAAGGTCAATCTTGGGGCTGGTTGTGGCCATGGCTTGAATGTAATAATTGACATCCATTAAAAAACGTGCTGCGGCTTTCAATTGTACTGCTTCTTTTTCTTCTAATTTGACTCATTGATCCTTGCATTAACTGGCAGGCTGCTTCTATATGTACTTGTATTGCTTTAACTTCTTTTGCTTCTTTCAATTCCTCTGTGCTTGGTACTTTATTGTGAATGATACTTTGCTTGTGCATGTAAGCTTTATCTCATCTATGTTGTGATGCTTACTTTCATGCAGCTGGGTTATGTTAAAGTGCTTTTTGCCAGGATTAACTGCCCCTTTTTTGTTGTTGCTAAGTTTTGATGTGCTCATGGGTTGGCTTGTGATGCTTTCATATAGTCGGTCAGGGCTCCGGTGGTTCTAGTGTAGGTCATAGATGCCATTTTATTTGGGACTAATGATTAGGTAACAGCTCTGTTGTATTTCAAGGTGCATACGTGCATTAACAATATTAATAAGTGTGCCTATGTGAAGCATTTGTCTTGAGAAATAATGGTCAACCTCATTGCAGTTGTTCGGAGTTCCACCAGCTTGTTGACATGCACATCTCCATCTACATGGATCACTTGCTGTCTTTTACCGAGTGAAAAATTAGTGTTTTGGATCGGAGAAGGCCGATATTACTTAGTATCATTTCATACACACATAAGCCAATACTAGTCAAAAGCTTTTGATACACTTGAAAATTTTATTAGTTTTGAGTAGTCTTTCTTTTTGTTTTGTGTTATATACTTTAGTCAGGTTTGTATCTTTCTATATTCTGTTCTTCCATGCTAATGGCTGCTATATGTATGCATAATCATGATGCCACCATAAATTTATGCTACATAGATTACACAAGGATGGGTAATAACAAATTATTAAATGCAGATTATGGAGGCAGTCAGATCTACAGCTCTAGGCTTTCCAGGCATGTTGTTGGGTGTTGAACAATACAAACAGACCATAAGGCGACACACATGGGTGCTGACTTTAAACTTGAATGCCAGTGCCTGTGTGCATAGTCTGCTCGTCTGGTGCTTTGGCCTCAGCCTTTTGATTTTTTTAGCCTTTTCATTCAGTGCCATGGTACTGCTTAATGAACGAGTTACAGCATCTTATGCATGTTTATGAACAGAAGTAATGCTTCAACTAGAATAATTTGTCTTAGATCTGACCTCTTTATCTTATGCAATTTCATGGCCCCCCAAACATTCCAAGTGGAGGCTCTTATTTAAGCTGTGTCTACAGAATTCATGCATGGGCACAGTATAAACTATCAGCTTTAAGAGGACAGAGCTTGGCAGAAAGTTTTTTCATACTTTGACAAGCACTTAAATGAAAATGTTCACAGGTAGGCAAGCACCTTTCTGTACTTCGCACCATGGCACACTTATGCAAGGTCTTGTGGCACATTTCTCGCGTGCCCTGTCTTGGTTTTTGTGCCAGAAGTGGATCTTGAAAGAATGCATTTGTGTGTGATCACAGTAATATATGGTATAGCTGGTTTACGACAGCTTTATGATGCCAACCAAAAGTAGGAGCAAGGAACTAGCATTTTCAAATATAATGCAGCCCTGCTAGTGACTGCAACAGCACTGTTGACCCCGTTATGAATAGTTATCAGTTCAAGACATTGCAGCTGGCTGCACAACATTTAGCTTAGGGTGATGTAATTGTGGTGCAAGGAATTTGTATTTGTTCTAGCTTTAAAGCACAGTTTTAAGCAGTGTGGGGTGGTCTTCATCCTGTTAGTCGTCTGAATTTTCAATGGTATTTTTATCGAAAGCACACCAAGGTGGTCTTCCATTTAACCTTAAAAAAAAAAGTGAGCTGTTGGCAGCTTGGCAGACAAAATTTTGCAATCTGGCAGCTTTGTGTTCTTTCCAAGTAAAAATAAAATGCCCTAAAGGTCGAGTAGCATAGCCTTCTTGTGCACACATGTATAAGTAGAATGTAGTTGTAACGCAATGTCTCTCGTGCTCCCACGTATTTGTACCATGTACATGCATCTCTTTTCTTTATCCATCTCTTTTCTTTATCATACCCACTTTGCATTTTCAGTCCGATAAGCCAAAGGTTTGGCTGTTAGCAAGGAGAGGAGTGGGGGCATCATAGTTTCACTGAACCCCTCTTCTGTGCATTGTGTTGCAGCCTTTGCTTTCTTTCTTTTTCTTTTCCTGTATGAAAACTTGTGTGACTGAAACCTCACCTTTGTTTCATTCCTATACCTCCTGTTTTGTCCTGTTTGTCTTGCTCTTGTTTTGTAGTTGCAGCACCTTAGGCGCCTCTGGCAGTGTGCTCTCCCAGACTAGTGTATGTGTGGTGTGTGTGTATGACTGTGTGTGTGTGATGACAGTTCTTTGTTTGTTTCCTCTTATGTTTTGAGTTGATTTTGTAGATCTAAATTGTTTTTGATTCTATTTCTTTTTCCCCCTCTCCCTCTCCCTTTCTTTCTTTTTCCCCCCACCCTCCTCTTTGTAGTCCCTAGTCTTGCTGGTCAAAAGTTGAGCTCAGTGCGTCAGACTTCGCTTGAAGAGGAGGCCAACACCAAGCAGGAAGTACACATTGTTGAAAACCCCATAAACCAGCATCAGGTGAACTGCTAAGCAGAGGTGGAAAAAAACTCCAGCAACATGGAGGGACCCACACAGGAGAGCTTTTTCGTGGCAGCACTCCAGCTGTAGCGTTGGTGTGCAAAGACTGTGTTGGTCATGGGAAGGGTCACAGATGCAAAAGCAAAGGGACATGAGCAAAAAAAGAAAAAAAAGAAAAAAATGTCAGCTAGGCTTAAAACGACAAAAGCTGCTGCTAGAATTGCATGTTATCACGTTACAGATGCTTGTTGGTGTACCCACACGTACATTGAAGCTTGCACACTCGTGCCTGGTGGTAGTACAAAGCTTCATTCAGTCTTCTAAGCTCAAAAGGCACTGACCCCAGTGTCAGACCTGCATACACATATTTTGTGGACTTTTGCCCTATTCTCAAGTATGCATTAATCAGAGCATCCTGGATTCTTTTGGAGAGCACCTTAAAAAAGCAAAAATGTAAAAGCTGCACGTGTGCATCTACTTTTGTGCGTGTGACCAGGCTACATCTGACTTGCAGCAACTTGCGTTGAAGCTGTAGAGTATAAAGTCTGTTTGGTTCCAAATAGTACAACGAAAGGGCTTCAGTGACAGTGCTTGCCACTGGGGCTGCTCCAGCCAGCTTTGAAAGGTTATATATGGAGCCTTGCTTCAGTATGGAGACTGCTGAGGAGGACCAATGCATTGCTTGTTGATGCTTTTGGAATAGTTGCCAGTGCGTTAAGTTCACAAGGGTGCAGCTGTGTTCCTTGCAGGCTGGAGCATTTTTGAAGACATGCCCACCCTGAGCGTGTGTAGGCTTGTTGCATGCACCAGGGCTCATGGTCACGTTATGCAAAAACAGTGTTGTGCATATAAAAACTTGCTCCCACTAAGAATGGTTGTTGTTTTAACTGTCCAGTCTGCTGTCATTGCTTGCTGAAAAGAAGGCAGGGATGTGGGCTGTGTTGAAATTGCTTGTTTTGCTCTGGTCTCGCCCGCCTATGTCTGTTGTGGATTTTGGCAAAGTGAAAGTGAGCTAAAGTGCTGTAAACATTGCAAAGTGGAGAGGTTCGGGCACTTTTTTTTTTCTTAGTGAGGCCTTGTTTTGAAGGGCTTACATTGTAGATGGTGGTTGAGATGGTGTACTGTACACAGTGTATACATGAGTGAAGCCTACTATACAAGATGTATAAATGATGTACTTTTACTTTGACTATGGGCATATGTTGCATTGTATGTTGTGTGTGCTGCTCTTAAAGATTCAGCCGAAGAAATGTATTTTTATTATAGTTTGTTCCTTACAACTGCATGTACAGTGAATGCATTTGTTTTACATCTATGCAGGTACATGCACATGGTACAAATAAAGCAACCTCATACACATATCGCTTTGGCTTCGTTTATTCATTCTCCATATCCCATTACAGGAGAAAAATGTTGGGAGTATAGGAGTAAACTGTATCGTACAGTATTTAAAAACATCTCATTATGATCTGGTAGAAAGTGCTTTGGCATCTGGAGCTTGTGCTCATGATAATTGGTGCTGAATTATGCTTTGCCCCAAAGTTTCCCCATGATGCTCTGCATATGAGGTGCAGTTGATTTCATAAATGAGCAACCAGAAATTGAGCATTGGTACAGTCATGTTCAATACGAGTTGCAATGTGGTGCCCATGGTTGAAGGGGCCTCAACACTGTGCATTGGTGCCGACGTACTGGTACTTATACAGCAAATATTGTGTAATTGGAATGGCGTTCTGCAACTTTTTGTGTGTCAACGCCACCATGAAGCCTTGGGGTCCCCCTTGACCATGAACACTGTGTTGCAGCTCTCATTGAACACAACTGTACGTGTACAGCACAGCTTGGCACTACATTCCTGCATAATTAAGCCTCAGTTAACAGGCATTTCTGACTTTGCATTATCCTGGCAGGCATATGCATAGGAAGAACACCTACGGCGTACTGTCAATATTGCAAAAACAGTTAACAGTATGGCACTTGCTAATGTAACCAGCACTACCACTGGCACCACGGCAAGGTCGCCGCTTGGTTCTGGCAGTGAAAAAGTAAGGATAACAATGGCTAACGGGCCATTTTGAATGGCAGTTTCCAAGGAAACTGCTATAATCTGTTTACTTGTTAGTCGAAACAGCCAAGCCATTGTTGCACCAAACAAAAACCCTGTGACTACCACCACAGACGCAGCAACTACCTCCATGAGAGTGATCAGTGTGACTATGTACCAGTAGGTGTATGTTCCTATGACTAGTGCAACAAGTAATATGGCCACAGAGAATGGCTTCACAATTTTCTCTGCCACTTGAGCCCATTTCGGCCGCTTGTATTGGATGAGGAGGCCCAGCCCCAGTGGCAGAGTTAGCGCCACCAAGGACACGAACAGGTTGCTGAATGGCACTGCTGGTGTGGCTGTGCCAGCTATCTGGCGGCCCAGGGTGTGCATCCACAGCGGCATCAGGGCTGCAGGGCCAAACACACAGGTGAGTGTACGGAACAAAAAGGCAGGCTTGCAAAATGCACGGGATGCAAAAAAAAAAAAGGACAGCACAAGTGCAGACTATCAACTCTATGGTCATTAAGTGACGGAAAAAGAACGAAGGCACGAAACCTATCCACACACGCAAGCAACTTGTTCCAGCTTTCAGTCATTTGTGTGCACATACTATTGTGAGACATGGGTTGCCCCATATGGCCGAAAGCTATCTTGTGGCCACATGATTCGCACCCACCGTGTGGCACTGCCAGTAGCACAGGTAATGGAACATGTGAGGGTAGGCAATCCAGAAAGGTTGGCACATCTGCATGAGACGTAAGGAGTGTATGCTAACCACAGGTGGCCACAGAAGATTGTGGAACACTGGTGCTACGAAAATCTGGTATGGGCATACTGGGTGGCAACGCAACCAACAAGGAAAAAGTAGCTTTTTTTTCTTCTTTTCCTTTTGCATTTATATAGGCCTCAAGAGCCACAGGCTTCACGTTGACGCATCAGCAATGCCAACTGCCACCCTTTCAAAGGGGCCCAATCGCATACACTAAAGCATGTGCATTTCTAGGATGCAAGAGATGATTGCACAGGAATAAAAGTGTATTGTGTTCCTAGAAATTTTGCAGCCAATGAATAATGTATGCACCCTCATCCACTTTGTAGTCTTCGCATCCTACTAATACCATGCTCTCTTCAATCTAAGCACCCATTTTTCTCCTCGGTGACTCGACGCAAGAGAGAGGGCTTGAAGCAATAATACAATGGCAAAAATTTTAGGCAGACATAATCTCTTGCAGAGAAACGGCAAATTAAAGCAGTCTGGAGTCTTTTCCAACAAAGAAATTTGTGATTCTGCACAAATTGTTGCTCCCAACTGACATATACTTATTATAATCACTTGTGCTGGCACTTGACATGGAGTCCATGCTGCTGCCCGAGCTACTACTCTCAACATCCATTAACAAATTGTGGTTTTCCACTTTCTAAAACACCTATCCATGACACTAGCTCAAACATCAAAAGCTTTATAGTAGCGTGCAGTGAATAGCATTGGAGAGAGTGTGTCTCCTTGCCTGACCCCATTCTTGATAGGTCATTTTCTGCTGTTCTTGTGGAGAACAAAGGTACCTGTGGAATCTTTGTAGATATTTTTAAAGATATTCACGTACGCCTCCTGTACTCCTTGATTTCGTAATGCCTCTATGACTGCTGGTATCTAATGACTCTAACACCTTCTCATAATCTATGAAAGCCACATAGAGAGGTTGATTGTATTCTGCAGATTTCTCAATTACCTGATTGATGACATGGGTGTGATCCATTGTAGAATATCCCTTCCTGTAGCCAGCCTGCTCTTTCTTCATATCGAGGTAAATCCTAGACCTCGCTAACCTATGATAACTGCACTTTACCTTACCTAACACTTCTGAACCTAACTAACCTATGATCACTGCACTTTACCCTACCTAACACTTCTACATCCTGCACGATGCTGGGATCAGCAGAGAGTATGAAATGTACGTATTTCATTTCTTGTTTCTCCATTAGAGCTTTTCCAGGTCCACTTTCTGTTGCAACACTTGCTGAAGAAGGTATTCATCATTCGGAGCATATTCCTTTCTGCAAATTATATCAACATCTCTGCTTGTTCCTAGAGTCGATGTCGTAGTTGCCAATTGCTTGTTCACCAGCCTGCTTTTTCCCCACTTCTGCATTGAGGTCACCCATGACTACAGTATACCGAGTTAGCACTTCTCTCATCGCTAATTAAACATCTTCATAAAACTGTTCTATTTATTCATCATCGTGACGGGAGGTTATGGCATAGGCTTGTACTGCCTTTATTCTATACCTCCTATTTAGCTTTATTACGACTACTGCTACTTATGGATTATAAGTCCTACCCCGTCTTGTCTCTTATCTGGAAGTCCTCTGCAGCAGATTACGTGGCCGTCAGTCGGCATTGTATAAGCCTCACCAGTTTTTCCAGCCTCACTAAGGCCAATAATATCCCACGCAATGCCCGATAACTCCTCAAAGAGTCCTAGCTACTAAGCTAGCCTAACTCGAGAGTGTTCGTGTGTTGAAAGTTGCCAGGTTCAGTTCGCAGTGGCGGCCTGTCTCGATCCAGAGATTCTTGGCACCCTTTGCCCCGTCTGACTGCCACCTTGGTTGGGTGCTCTGCCACCACTGGGGACTGAGGGCCATGGGTTAACTGTAGGGGCCATGAAGGAGGCAGTGGCCGAATACTGCACCAGAGAGGCCAATTCCTTATCTGGTGAGGGAGTGTCTTTGTTGAAGCTTAGTGGGCCTTCCTAATTTGGTTGCACCTGGACTAGTATAGCCCCAGTGGTTCTCGGCATTTCTTTTCTTTCTTTCTTTCTTTTTTTTTGGCCGATGTCAGGCACCACTGCAAGCCTAAAAATGTAGTATACTGGAGGACGATTTGAACTTATGACCTTCAGATTAGAGGCCCGGTGTTCAACCTCTCCTCCATGCCACCACCTCAGTCACATAGCTACAAATGGAACACTTCCAATGGATTATTAAACAATGCTGCTGGCCATAATGATGTTCCAACCCCACCAACCCTTGCTCCGATGAGCCACATGAATGACAATACAGTCATAGGGGTACCGAGTGGCATGTGCATTAGTGGCCATTATGCACCACCAAAAAACGTTAAAAGAGGTAACCAGCAAATGCAAAAGTGTCCCTGTGCTAGCGAAAGGCTAATTTCCAGTGGCGGCTGCCTTCCCTTTAAAAAAAAAAAAAGAAAGAAAAAAGCGGATTTGAACTTCTGACTATAGTAACCGAGCAACTGAGATAGCTCAGGCAGATAACCCTGTAGGCAGCAAGGCCCCCTTAAGGCGCAGAAGACCGGCTCAGAAGAACCCACTTGTCTAAAAAAACTCACTTGAATTATCCGCAATAGATGGGTTGAAAAAAAAGAATATAAAGGGAGAAAAAAAAAAGGAGGAAGAAAAGATTTCCAAGTGGTTCTAACATTGTCGTTCTGCACCGCACGTAAGCAGGCGACCGTGAGTGAGTGAGTTAGAACTTTATTTAGGTCCTGAGGGGAAATCAATCCGGCGGCTCCACCCAGGTTGGGGCCAGTAGACAGAATCCTTCGGCGATGGCCCGGGCCCTCTGGACAGCCTTGAGCTGAGTGATGAGCTCTGTGCTTCTGAGCGCTGAGTCCCAGGAAGACTGGTCGGGAAAATTCGTGCTCACCTTGGCAGAGCACAGCCAGAGCATGTGTTCGAAGTTGTTGTATTCGTGGCCGCAGTGTGGGCATTCAGCAGGAAGGTCAGGATTGATCCTGCTTAGTGTTGTTGGTGTGATGTATGTCCTAGTCTGCAACTGTCTAAGTGACGGCCTGTGCTTTTTTGAGCTTTGGGTGAGGAGGTACACCGGCTAGGTACACCAGACATTTTCAACAACCTCGGACGGCACTTGACCAAGAAGGGAAGAAAAACATAGCGTCTCCGCGCTCACCCAAAGGTCACAAGCCATGTACGCACGGGGCTGCATCTAGCTGCTTTACTCGCGTGTCTAGCTGCCACAGGCACCGAAGAAGCCTTTTCAGACCCAGTCACTAACGAATCAGGAATGCTATGCCACCTAGTAGCTACAGCAAACGCACCTGTCAACTTGAGGTGGTGTGATCAGTTAGACATGGTTTGTAGACTTCGTGCAGAGCAACAACCATGCAAGAAATGTAACAAGGCAAGGATCTAACAACAAGCAAGAGAGACATAACAAACAGGAAACTAACACCCATGACCTTATGGAAACTAAACGGGATCGGAGATTCAGGGCCTAAGAGCAGGGAAAACATAACAAACAGGAATGTATCAACGAAGTTCTGCTGTATTCATGTCATTACACACTTGTACATACCGAGTGCTCCTACACTGCTCATAAAGGTCATGGTAACACTGAGGTCCAAGTCTCCCTCAAAGAGCAGGGTGTAGAAGTTGCTGTAGATTCCACCAGGACATGAGCCAATTGTAAAAAGCCCAAGTCTTGTCACTGGATTCTGGAGAAGCAGTGTTGAACTCCCATAGGAAATCTGAAAAAGCAGTAAAGTATAATAGAATATGGGCTTTACAAATTTAACTTAAATAGTTTATTTTCCCCAGTGTCTGCGCAGTGTTTTGTTGCATGTGTTAGCCTATATAGGCTTAGAATGACAGAAAGCTGAGCTAGTTGGTAAGGATTCATTATGCAAAAAAGAGGCGAGGCGTGCAGACAAGACACAAGAGTAGAACACGGCGTTCGTTTTGTCCACTTCTCTACTCTTGTGTCCTGTCTGCACGCCTCACCTCTCTTTTGCATACTGTATAGGCTCTACAAAAGGACAGCTATGTTTTACGTTCCAGTTCTGCAGACTGACTAGCAATTCTTAACAGACATTTCTCCTCCAGCACAGCCACCTATCTAGTTTTATAGAAGGTACTTCACAATTCATATCTTCAAACATGTACAGCATGCAACCACTTCCAATGAAGTTCATTAAATTGAGTCAAAAATATTGCATTATGGCTCATGTTGTCGGGCACTTTTTCAGGTAGAATTAATCTCCATGATGTGCATCACATTAAGCAGCTTTTGACACACACACGCGCGCGTGCGCGCGCTCGCACTCACACACGCACACACACACACACAGACACACACACACACACACAAAGAAACAGGATCTACAAGAATTCAGTGATTTATACGTTCTCAGTAGAATTTGAAGTCCTTTAAATTGAAACATAATGCAGCAAGTGGTGCTCTGTAACAAGCATAGGTCTCTTCTTTGTTGTGTGTGTGTGGCAAGAGTGTGCGGATGTCAATGTGAGTGCCACTGAGGGTGAGTTGACACTTTATGAGTAAGTGGCCAGTAAGCATTAGTAGACTTGAGAATGTGAGAGTTAATGTCTGCTGGTGAGCATAAGTGGAAGTGAGTGCAAATATGTGCGCACTGATGAGCCACTAAGCAGTTACCCATACAAATGGTTTATTTCTTTACACCTTGGTAAACTGCTCATGCGCATATACCTTTCCTAAATTTCATGGCTGTAGTGCTTGTGGTTTTTAATAAAGCTACATGATTGGATTCAGTAGTGAACGGTTTTCTACAGCACCAATGATTCCTCTCTTCAGAGAATTTTCTTTCTGATGACTGCAGGACAGCAGTGGCTGCTTCACAGGCAGTTCGCAGGCTGTCCTTTGAACTGGTGGAGGCTTCCTTTATCAGAAAACGATGGTGAGAGGTGCCTTTGCTGTCGCTTTACACAAAAGAGTTGCATTTTCTCAGGGACCAGCTGTGATAATTGAGGTATATTGAGCTGTGATAATCTAAAGGTATCTCGTAAACGACGTCAGAGGTACACTTTGTGAATTCATTTTCGTGATTCGTGGTGCATTCCTGGCATTTCCAATTTTTCATAGCATTGCATAATTTCGAAAGTTTACAGGGAGCACAAAACACCAAGTTGATTTGGTGCCTATTGGCCACTTTCTTTAGATTATAGGATACCTTGTGAACATATGGTATTACATGAAAAGGTTTCTTTTCTTTTTCCTGCTTTTCTATTTTTCTTCCTGAGCGCTTTGTTTCTTGCAGGAGTGTTTCACACACGGCTGTGATGACAGAAGATGGGTACCTGGCTGTTTTTAGGCATTCTGTCTGCAGTAGGAGGCTATATTTAATTTGGTGCTCACAAGATTTGTTCATTGCAGCCTGAATACAGGAGATGGCTATTCCCCTTTTCATGAGTTTTGAATGAGCACTGTCATAGGGTTTCTGAAGCATGCAAAGAGTAAAAAGGAAAGTGAAATTGTAGAAGCTTACTACATTACCAAAGCATGATTAGCACAGCGTGGCTCAGAACATGAGATAAATTTTTTAAATAAGCACCTATACTTGTAGGCAGTACATATGTGTTTCAACCTTTTGGTTATTGTTGGTGTTTTTTGACATGTTATAAAAGCTGTGTGATCTTTCAATAAATTTTCCAGTTGGCAGTACAGCGCTCGTCCTGTTGTGTGTGTTCATCTTCTTTGTGCTGTTTGAAGTTTTACTCGAGATGAACCAACTCGCCCAAACCAAGTTGTTGCTGTCCCATATGTCACATTACATGTTTATGTTTGATGCACATCTGTACGTGTTCACACTAGCCATATTTTTGAACAATAGTTGCCAAAGTCATCAGGATGAGGACATTTAGCTACAGGTGCATTTAGCTTTGCAAAGGCCTGCTGGCACACTAGCCATATTTTTGAACGATAGTTGCCAAAGTCATCAGGGTGAAGATGTTTAGCTACAGGTGCATTTAGCTTTGCAAAGGCCTGCTGGCAGTTGCTCCACTTAAGTGTCTCCTTTTAACAAGTGCGGAGCCAGACATGCCACAATGTTAAATGGAGTGTGAGTAGGCTGCAAATCACCAATGCTTTCAAGAGAGACCAATAAGGCCAGAAGCATAATGTCCCAGACAAAGCACAGGTAGGATGCCTTCATTGCACCAAGTCCACACCACATACACTGAGCAGTTCTACTACACAGAGTGACAACATTTAGCAAGTAATGCTAAATGTCACTGCTCAGTCAACACATCCGCGTCACGAAGAACTTTTAGGAAGAGGCAGAACATCTTCCTCCTGATTTTTCCAGCGCCATTTTGGGAAGACCAAGTCATCCGTGTCATCACACAGAACCACTCTACCAAGCTGCCACGTCATTGTTAATGTAAGGCAAAGACACTGCCCTTACATATATACCTTAGAATTGCATACGTTATTGGTCGGATTGTTTACAGGGGCTGTATTCTCGGTAACTATTGGGGATACTTTCACATTTTTGTGATGTAGCATCTGATGCAATGCCTCATTGGTGTGAGGGAGACTCTGGCTACCAGCTTAGCCAGTCATCATTGACAGAAAGTAATATACACAAAAGTGATTGATCCAAGATACTGCCCTAAGTATAAACTCAACAAATAGGCACTATGACAACTACACCATATCTGCCTTTACTTCTGGCATATATGCAAAACCTACTAGTTGCACTCGAAGTAACTAACACCATACTCAGATATTTTAGCACTGCTATTTGATTTGATTGCTCTATATATAGCAACACAGGGCAGGCACGGGTGAGGTAGGTAAATCGTGTTTCTGCATCCTTTGAAATAGTTTTGCAATATGTGGCAAGAGGCATGTTTTCCCTTGGCTCTTCCACCCACTCCCCATACACATGTAAAACTTCCATCCACCCCAAAAATAATTTCCAACTGTGCCAGTCTACCGATTACAGAAATTCAATAAACCTGGAAAGCTTAAAATATTTTTTATATGCAAAGGGACCTTTAGCCATATTTATTTGTTCTCAGCAAGGTGCAATATAACTTAATTATTCATTACATAATTGGTACAGCCATGTCAACTCCTTCAGATCCATTTCTCAGATGTAAGCATACCTGTGTGCAAAAGTGGGCAAGCATGAATGGACATGACTGTCGTGTGATAGTGAGTGCAAGAGTGAATGTGAATGAGGACAGGGGCAATAAGTCTAATAAGTTCTCGCATTTGGTGCACAATATATTTATTAGTCCAATAGGAATTTGCATTGGGTACATATTAGTCTATAGGTAACTTGTGTTAGTGCCTATACAGTGTGATAGTGCTTTCTGATAGACTAATAATATATATATATATATATATATATATTAGTCCCACTGTTGATTATTAAGCTTTATGGTCTTGTAAGTTGTACTAGAAGACTAAGGCTATGCATATTTGTTTTAAATGCCAGTGGCCTTGATGCTGCTTGAATTGTCAATTGGTTCCAATAAGAAGTCACTGGATGATTGCTTCAAAACAAAACAGTTAACAACAACAACAACAACAACAACAACAACAATAATAATAATAATAATACTCTGAGTACTCAAATACAAGACCCTACCAGAGGAGAGCAGCATTTACATTTTTTGTTACGTTAAAAATGTGCCGGAAAGCTTTACCTATTTGTTTTGAACCACAGCTGGCACAAGTCAAACCCATTCTATAATGACCCAAATGTTGCTTGCATATTTAGAGCATGTGGGAGAGACTGCACATTGTGAGACGGTGGGCAAGTCACTGAAGTGAACTGCTTTGTGTTTGTGCATATGCGCATAACCTTATCAAATTGAGGACGAGGACAAATTTGTTGGCGAATGGGTCCAGTTGTAAATCTCAATATTTCATTTGTAAACATACTACTGGTTCTCCCTCTTACGAGAAATCATTAGTTGTCGATAACCTTGTAAACTACTAGTTTTTCTATTGGGATTTTCACTAGGGAGTGCGAGTCTACCAATTTTGTCCTAGTATGATAATATAACTCACCAGTGGCATAAAGATGAATTGGCAAAACATGCCAATAGCTGGAGCAACTGGCCTCTTGATTTGTGAGAGTACCACACGCATATCCAGCTGGCATCCAACATTGACATTGTTCAAGGCCACCAAAACTCCAATTACAGCTCCAAATCCCATAGAAAATACGGTCAATTCCCGCACGACACGCATTTTGTGAATGCCTTTAAAGGTCTCATTCGTGTTGCTGTCTTCAACTTGCCACAATAAGTTGGCATAACCAATCTTCAGTGGTGTTAAAAGCGTTGAAAGGTTGTCACTCGGCGCGACTCTTTCCAGTGATAATGCGATTCCGTCTTCACTTAGCTGGACCACAGATGGATCACTAGATTGAAGTACGACGGTTGCGTTGCTTTTTTTCTGGGTAAAGCGAAACGTGAGATTTACAGGTTCGTAAAGCTGCAGCCTCGTCTCTGGACTAGTAAAATTGAGTATGCACGTCGATGATTGCGCTAGTAGCAGTACTGCAGCACAAGAACGTAATAGCCACATGGTGTGCGTACTGCTGGTTGTCAGTGCACCCCTCTCCGGCGGTAGGTTTAGCTCGGTTCGGTGAACGCGTCAATAGATAAGCTTCGAACTATCGCAAAAGCCCTCAATCAGCTGCGAGACGTGGCAGACAAGCCAGGTGCAAGTGAAGCCCGTTTATCACGAACATATCTAAGGAGACAAGTTGATAAAAAGTGGAAAGGTACACGGGAGCTGGAGTTTTTTGAACGACCATCCGAGTAAAGTGCATTTGGCACTGCTTTCAATTTGGCATCGCACTAACAATCGCATTTTGTTAACCAGCAATGCGGCCACAACAGTCTGTAGCCTCGAGCCACGGTCCATTCGGAGACGTGTCTGGTTGGTTGTCTAACGTTTATATGAAGCATTTAAACAAACCGGTGACCCGGCAGTATCGAGGAGTTCAGAAAAGCAACAGGCGCACAGATTCACTGACGGCGGCAATGTGCAGTTCCTCCTCGCCGCACATGTAGCTAGAACAGTCGTTGATCAATACTGTTTAATCATCGCGCAGTGATGATCACAGCACAAATCGACTGCACGGGTAACAGAACACTAGGATCCGTGACTTTTGGGCACACTACAGAGGGTAGCGAAAGTATAGAGAAAGGAATGGCGAAAGGGACACCGGCGAACCGAAAAAATAAGGCCGTCGACGGGTGCATGGACGACGGGACCGATGCGGATGGCGGTAATATATGCTGCAATTCGTCCATGTGCATTACAGCTTGAACAACAGTAATTAACCAACGCATTTATGAAATAAGAAAATATATCCAACGTAAATTTCAACAGAAGATGCTAAGAAGAAACTAAAATTTGGTACTCGAAACCGAAACTGAAATCTCTAGCGAAGTTGGGGCTTTGGGCTCAGTCGGGATGGGTCGGGAGATGGCGGCGGCCAACGACTTCACCCGACCACCGTTAAGATGTGACGATGTGTGACGGTTGTAGGTGTTCTGTGATCTACTACTTTGCAGGCTCGTCTGTGTTCTTTTTTGTAGTGGTTGGGAGGTCTTGCCTTTAGTATGCGCTAATCAAGAACGACTAGAAATACAGAGTTTTGTTGCTTCAACTTGCTGCTCATAGGCGTTGCGGTAAGCTTCGCTCATAGATGTTCACGCATGTCTACGCGCAAGAGATCATCCTTGCATCCTTTTGCCAAAGAACGATAAACGGAACTGCTTATGAGGCAGCCCATAAGCTTTCTGTGCAGTTGATGGTTGCTTTACCACTTTTCTCTATTAGATAATTGATGAGGAGCTAAGCACGGAAATTTTGTGCTTAGCAACTCTGATGGCTGTGTAATTGTTATTTATATGAAACTGTGAAATACCTTTGGTAAATTAGGTAAACACAACTGTTCAATATTTAGCTTGATGAATTTCCCTGACAATTCATTTAAAAACTGCGATTAACCCGCTTGTAAGCGTACACAAGGTGCTGGTAGTTTTTGTTGTAGTGTGGTCGTCCTAAAATCGGCATGATCTGATGGATTTGTTAATATTTTTGAACCGTCGTTGACCTCAAACGTATTTGTCAGTTGCTTGCTTTTTATTTTTCTCTTTATGTGACCATTTGAAACAGGTGGTAACACATAAATAGGGCGAATAGTTTAGTCGGTAGTTTTCATTGTTTCTATCTGAATGTCATATCCCTTGTGTTATTTGGGCACCAACTTACCAAACATAGTGTTATGGCCAGAACTGACACCTTGTTCGTTACACCGTTTTAATAGGATAATTTTGAAATCGTTGCTAACATGCGTTATGTTTGCTTTCCAGGATAGGTAATATGACGTCTGCATTTTCAAGTGCTGTTGCTCTAATAAATGCTGGAGACCTACATTCTCTTGAAAGGTCTCTCAATAACAAGCATGTGAGCCCTGATGAACGGGACGAGGTATAATATCCTCATCCTTTTCATTTTAGTTTATCTACGGCTAATGTAGTGCACAAACATTTGTTGTTTCTTTTGTTGTGGTGTCACTGTAATAAGTTAATTTTCTTTGCTTATTTGTAGAATGGCCAGACATTGCTGATGATAGCTGCTCAGTGTGGACAACTTCCCATTGTTGAAGAACTGATTAGGCAAGGAGCTGATGTCCACCTAGAGGACCTTGTAAGCAATCTCTTGGGCATTAATGGTTTTTCCAGAATGTAAGTGACTTGTCACACCAGTAGCAACAGTGGTCACTTTTAAAACAGGACAAACAGGTGTTCTGTTCTATTCTTTCAATTCTGTGTGTTTCGTTCGGTTTTAACTGTCCAGAACATCTACCCTTCGAGCTTTTAATTCTTCATGCTGGGTAATTCTCCTTGCCATTTATATCACATTATGATGGCAGTATGTTCACTCAGTGTGTTTGCTCTTTCCACTTCTGCAGGACAATTGGACAGCACTGCTGAACGCTGCTAAGGAAGGATATACAGACATTGTTTCAGAACTTGTTTTGCACAATGCAGATATTGAGCATCGAGATATGGTGAGCTGCTTATATGCAGTCATTTTTATTGCTTCTGTTCATTAGAAGGGTCCTGCAGTGCACCTTATGGAACATGTGGAATATGTCTGTTTATAAAGGGCATCTCCTCAGAAACCTTTTCCCACAAAAAGCTTTTAAATGCACCTTGTATGAAGAAAGTTACTGGCAGTCAAAATGCTTCCCTGACAACAAAACCTGCTTGCCTCCTCTTTTTTTTTTTTTTTTCATCATTCCTGTCTACCACACACACACTGCTGTGCCAGCATGAAACAATATTCAACATCCACTCTTTTGCAGAGATTTGGTATGGGCATGGCCTTCAAAATCGGGTTCGTTTTGCTGCTAAGTCTCGGAAGCCGTTAGTATTGCATCCACTACCAAGTGATGTCACCACCTCATTAGTAATGAGGTATCTTTGTGTTTTGCTTATTAAATATCTATCTTCTTGAATACGTTTCCTGCAGTACTTAACGTGGCATCTAAGAGTGCAATGCTTACACAATACAAGCATTCTATTCATTGTCTCATAACAACATAAGATGTCTCAGTTCTTGCTGGTGGCACCTATTTCTGTGCATCTAACACTTTCTTTTTGATACATTTTGTATTTTGTGTTCTTGATAATGTGTGCTTATTAACATTCCTGAGTGTGCTCACATTACTGATATAGTGCTTTCGAAGTGCCAATGTTTGCTTTTTTTCAATTGTTTTTGGAGGGCAGCTTTTAGTCACGTGTGAATAACACCATTAGCCTTGCTCTCCATAATTTGTTTTCTTTTATACATTAACCAAAATAAACTTGAAGTTATGCCGGAGGTGGTGCTAAGTCGTGATGTCTAATGAAATCCAGCCAATAGCCATCATGTTTATCGCTTTGTATAAATAAACGTGAAAAGTGGTGGAGATTTTAGGAAAGCTAAAGAAAGCGAAGGTGATCTTTTCACTGAAATTGTTGGCTCCCTGTTTCATGTAGAGGAATATTATTTGGCTAAAGTACTCATGAAAGCATTGTCTGGTGATTAAGCAGATCTTATTTACCATGCTTGAAAAATATTGCAGGGCTTTTGGACTGAGAGGAGTCGTGCATATTTAGCTCTATGAAATAGCAGAGAAGCTGTTCTTATTAGGCTTTCTCTCTAAACATAATCCGTTTTACTTCTTTTGTCTGTTTTTTTTTCATTGGATTATTGGAAGCCATCAACATGTATTGAAAGTTGTTTGCATATTGTGCTGAAAGTTAGTAATAAATAAAAAAAAGATGCCTTTTTTTAATTATGTGCATCACTTTAAAGAAGTTTTTCCAGAAACAGTACTGGTTTATTTGCTAAGAGAGGCCGCAAGCTGGTGCAAAACTGCTTTCATAATAGTAGTATGCCTTATAAAGAGTGTTTATAGTTATGTATTTTACTGCGACCAACTCTTCATAAGCGACAGAACCAGGATCTCAAACAAGACAGTGGTTTGCAGAAAGCTGGAGCCTTGAAAGAGAATTGAAAATTCTGGGGTTCTTACATGCCAAACGACGATCTGATAATGAGGCATGCCATACTGGGGGACTCCGGATTAATTTTTACTACCTATGTTTTTTTAATGTGCACCTAAATCAAAACATACAAGTGTCTTTGCATTTTGCACCTGTCGAAAAATGCCACCATGCCAAAACTTAAAGTGATCAACAGTAGTTGAATGGGCGATGTCACTGGCTGGAGCCGACATTCCAACAAGACGATTTGTCCCTTGCTCCCTTTTTGAAATGTTGGCTCCAGCCTGTTGCATCTCTTGTTCGACTACTGTTGATAAAAACCAGGAATGCCTCTTCTTGTTTCCTGCATCTGGTGCAGAAGCATTCAAACTGTTTTTGCGAATCTCTTTACAAGACAGCCACTATAATGACGGTCTTGAGCTTGACTGAATTATATGTTGGCTCAGTATTGCAAGTGTTATGGAGACTTTCTTTGAACTAATACTAAAGGGATATAAAATATAAAGTTTACCTAAACTGATAGAGTGTGCTTTTGGAAATCTCTCAATGTTTGTTCTGTGTCAAGAGATAACTTATTCACAGAGAAAATAGCAGTTTGCCATAGTGTGTACTTTCCTTTCTTTTCATTTTAAATTGTTCATGAATTTGAATGTTATTGCTTGTCATTCTCATGCCCCATGGGCCTCAGAAATTTGTAGCATGCTGCAAAATCCTGCCCCTTGCCACCCATCTCAGTGGGTTTTAGACAGATGGTGCCAAATGACCATAAAGAGTTCTGAAAAAGTGATGCTGAGATGTCAGTTTCCTTGTACAAAAATCGTAACTTATTTGTCAAAGATTCAATAAAAGTGGCCAGTTTATATTTGCTTTCACTTTCTTATGCACTGTAATTTTTATTTACAGTTACTTTCTAATAGCTCACCTTTACAGTGCAGTCTTGTATTTCAATTGACGTTTTTTTAGAAATTTGTTTAGAAGGAAATGCTAAGTAGAAGATGTGGCAATAAATGCTTTGAAGTATTAGATGGGATGAACCTTGTTATTATGCATCACACAGAATTTCCCAAATGACAATGAAACCTGCCCAAATTATCATTGGCTACGATACAATAGCCACAGTGGACTCTAAGGCATTCCTATTATGTGTGTGCCTAATATAACATTTCAAGCATTGGTAGTGTTTATTTTTTGTGATTGGCTCATATATTGCTAATTCAGTGCTACAGAACAGCACTGCTGTTTTTTAATTCCTACAGTTTTTACATTCTTCACATGCGCAGTGCTTTTATCAATTATAATATGTTATCCTGGAGGGAAAGTGAATTATCAATGTTTGTGCAAGAATGGTTGGCAAGCTGTGATTGTGCATGTGTCATTCTAGGGTGGGTGGACTGCCCTTATGTGGGCATGTTACAAGGGCCACACAGAGACTGCCAAGTATTTGCTGGAGCAGGGGGCTTTCCCAAATGTGCACGACCTGAACCACATGTCCTGCCTTATCTGGGCAGCAGGCCGGGGCCACCAGAGCATTGTGGGTGACTTACTCAGTTACGGTGCTAAAGTCAACTCCGGTGACAAGGTGAAGTATATTATGCTTCATATATTGCAGGGGGTTTCCAAACTGCATTTTGTGGAACCCAAGAGTTTTTTGGAATATTTTCTTGGGTTCTGTGGACACATAGAGGAACAACCCCTTCTCCCTTCCTGTATACATTTTTCCATTGCTGCATTGTGGGTAACCACATCCATTGCATCCTGCTGGGGGTGTGAATGTGCTGCTTCTTTTATACTAAATAGACGATATGCAAAAGTCTGTAAGCAGGCTTTCCCATAGAGCTAAATTTCCCTAACCAGGAGGACCACGTTCCTGTTAGTAGTGCTGTTAAAGCTGAGACACGGATTCTAAACCTTAGACATAAGGGGATTGACGGTGGCAGGAATCATGTTACTCACCCGCATGTTGATACTTCAATTATGATTCTAGCCCGAGGTCCACAATCTTGGTTGCATCAAAGAAAGTGTGTAGAGAAGCACACTTTCAGATTTTGGATATTGTCTTAGAGCAAAAAAAAAAAAGAAAAAAGGGCCCTTCACAGGTGTAGGTCAATCTGACAACTGATACATCTAAGACAGCGAAGCTGTATAAGCGAGTTGTCACACCTTTCGTCAAAAGTACTAGGGGACTGTGTGCTGGCTTATAGCCTCATTTGAATGCAGCAGCAGTTGCTGTTGTGTTTGAGCATGGTTGAGGCAGGCTGAGACAACTCCTATGTGAACTACGTTGCAGCAGCACCACCACATCAGCTTTCACTGTCACAGCTGTAAAAACACTTAGCTGACCTCTAACATGGAGCTGTTATAATTCGATGCAAGAAAAAAAAATTATGGATTACTATGTAAAAACTCCGCATATAAGTTGTTGGCTATTTGAATGAGATATAGGCAAAGTAACATTGATTTTATAATCATTGATCATTGTGTTTCAAAGCAAATTTAGGGCTCCGACACAAACTGCGTTGCATTTTCATTTGATATCAACCATGGCGTAGCATGCTGGCCTTCACCGCTGCATGAAAGCCATTGCAGAACTCCCCTTAACAGCTTTGCTGCAAAATGGGGAAGAGGGGGGCATAACCAGCTTAAAGTAGTGGCTAACTTGAGACTGGCCTAAAGTGTCACAGAGCTACACATTGACTCTATTCGAGGGACAGTGAATACAATGTTCATGCTAGTCCATGTACTGTCTTCATTTTTGCTTTTTTATAATGTTGATAAAATCATTTGGTCAACTGTGAATCTTTATCAAGGAGATAAAGACTTGTTTGCCTTACTACAAGTACATCCCAAGCAAAGACAAAAAATGTGGTTTCTCAGGTTCCTAAATATTGCTGAGGTTCCCTGAGCTCACGAAGTCTGACAACGCCTACATTCAAGAAGAGTAGCTGTGACAAAATGCATTGGCATCCCACATACTATTTACCCACAGTCTTCCTTATGTTTTAGAGGACAAAAGCCATGTGGAGCACCAGTGTGTTTCTTGGCAGATGTTAGAGATGAATATCTTTTAACTGGTGGTCATTTCAGGGCTCCTACTATGTGGACTGGTTTTAATTTCACAATTGTGTCATGTTTCTCAATGTGATTCAATATGGAATTTTAGTTAATTGTAAAGTTAATCAGTAATCAGAGCACAATTTCTGATGTTGGGTGATGGGAATAATGTGCCATTGGAAAGATATATTCTTTGTCTCTGTGAAAAGACCAGATTCAATGAAACTTTGATTTAATGAAACCTGAAATGTAGCGGACTGTTTTAATTCCCCAATTTAAATTTATATATATATATATATATATATATATATATATAATATGCACACGCACCCACATATTATTTTTTCTTCTTGCAACATTTAGCAATGTCATTTTCTTCTGCAGTTTGACAATGTCTACAAGCATTGCATGCATTTTCCTGGTTGGTCTCTGCATACCTGCCAACTCTTCCGAATTTGCCGTAAAATGTACGAATTTCAAGCAGTCTTATGATTTTACTAATCTTGCTTGAAATTTTACAGAAAACATTTTATTTTCAAAATAAAGAAAGTGAAAATGTAGTAAAACTACACCCTGGTACCTTGCGCTGCCATGAGAGGGCAATATGTATGTGTGGTATCATCATCAGCAGCTGCAAGGTTGTAGTGACTTCTGTCGTCTACTAGGGGGGTCATGAATCCATATCCATAGCTCGATAGTGCCGATAGTGCCTCTAGCTCCTCCGCAAACCTGTTGCCATGCTGTTGCCTTTGTTTGCGCGGGCGCGTGGGTTTGGACTTCAATCACTGCAGTGTTGGCCTCACCTTTTGTGTGACTACCTGCCACGTCGGACGCAGTGTGACTCCGGCCTGTAGCGGCTTTGCAGTGCAATGGCGGACTCGAAGCCCAACAGTACTTCAAGTGTTTTTGAAATTGTACACGGCAGAATTTCTGTGCTTCATGCCGTCAAAGAAAGGGGAGCAGTTTGGATTCTGCACCTTGTGTGCCTGTGATGTGAACATCTTGCATGGTGGCAAGTCTGACATCAAGGTCTGCATTGCTTCGAAAAACATCAGGGATACATGTGAGCCATGGACAGCCAGCCAAGCTTAGCAAGTTTTGCACGCAGCGACAACGACCTTGGTGTGATTCGTGCAGAATGCCTCTTCACGGCGTTTTTAGTTGAACACAACATCCCACTGAGTGTCAGCGATCCTGCCGGACTGCTTTTCTGGAAGATGTTCCCCAAGTGCGAAGAAGCAAAACGCTACGCCTGTGGACGAACAAAGACGACGTCAATTGTTTGGGAAATGGCCGCCAACGCGGAGATTCCTTTGCTGGATGCACTAAAACAGCAGTATTTTCGATCGCTGTAGATGGCAGTAACAGTAGGGATACGCAGCTTTATCCTATTGTTGCGACATATTTCATTAAAAGGAACAAGTAGAGTTGAAAGCTGCCTTCTTTGCCTTGGGACAATCCAAGGGGAAGTGATGGGTCACAAGATTGCAAATCTGGTTCTGGACGAGATGAAGTCTCGGAATTTGCCTGTTAGAAACCTGTTGGCTATGTGTTCGGGCAATGCCAATGTCATGATCGGCAAGAAAAGCAGTGTTTCTACTGTATTGAGAGAGGCTCAACCAGGTTTGATAGGGGTTAGTTGCCTGTGCCATCTCATCAACTTAGCCGTTCAAAAAGGAGCTTCATGTCTTCCTGTAAAGGTTCATGAGGCTTTGGTTGACATCTTTTTTTACCTAGGGAAAAGCTTGAAATGGAAAGATTGACTTACCAAAAAATGCATGATGCCGATGTGAGAAAGATGTTGAAGCATTCGCTGACACGTTGGCTGTTGTTAGGAAAGTGTTTGAAGAGGCTGCTCGACCAGTGGAAACCACTACTCAGCTTTTTTTATCTGAAACAAAGCAGTGCAACAATCGGAGCTTGTTTTTCGAGTCATACCAAATTCCAAAGACTTCCTCACAAACACTCAAGAACCCTGCACTGACCCTAAAAAAACTCTGAACTGACCCCAAAGTCAGCTACACATCTTCACAAGACTGCTGCAGGCCTCGGGAAAAAAAGCACCCACGGCGGTGAGCCCTCACTAAAGAGGAAAGGAGCTCATTCTGGAGCTCAAGCAAAAAAACTGAAACTTCATACCAAGGATTCTGGGGAAGCCAACCATGTGACCCGTGAGGAGCGCCTGTTTTATTTTTTGTCATCGGAGCTAAACAGGGCATGCTGTGTTTTTCTCCAAAATGTTATGCTGCTTTTTGAGAAGGCAAACTGCCTTCTTCAGGCACAGGCTCCTCAGATTCATGTAGTGAGGTGCCTCTTGAATCACCTTTTCGAGGATCTCCTGACTACATTTGTGCGCCCAGGTGTTGTCAAGGCATGTCATTCCTTGCTGGAAGTTGACTATGGAGCTGCAGAGAACCACAAAGATGATGAAGACATAGTTATTTGCAGCACAACCTACTCTGTGGTTGAGACACTGAGCTGCATTGAGAGAGAGCAGTTCTTCTCTGCTGTACGTCTGTACTTAACGGCAGCATGCCATTATTACATTCGCCACAAATTCCCGCTATAAGATGTCAATCTCAATATGGCTGAAGTTGCTCAAGTACAAGCTCTGGAAACTGCTTCAATCAACAGTGTACATCATTTTATTATGGCGTTCCCTGCTATTCTACCCCAGCAGAGTGGTGAATGAAAAGAAGCAATCAATGCACTTGAAGTAGAGTTTGCCAACTTGCAAGCATGTCAGATTCCAGCCGACATATTGAATGAGCCAAGGTGCGACGTGCAGTGGTTGCAATTAGGAAGCGTTGGAACTGTCGACGGATTGCTCAGGTTCCACAGAATTTCTATGGTTATGCTGGGTTTTCTGTCCATTCCCCACAGCAATGCTGAATGTGAGATAATATTCAGCACTGTGAACAAAACTCGTAACGGAGTTTCGCTCATCTGCGTGTGAGAAAACACTCGAAAGTCTGCTGATGGTCAATGGCCACAAGAGGGGTACTTGCTTTGAGCAAACAGAGAAAACGCGAAAACGGAGCAAACGGAGATGTTTCTGAAGCAGGCAAAGTTGGCAACAGCACAATCATTGCAAAAATAAATTGTGCCCCAGTGGAGTTTTCGCTCTTTACTCTCGAAGACACTGATTTCACTTGTGGTTGGGAAAACGTGAGTAAGCTTATCGCAAAAGATAAATCCCCTAAAAAAAAAAGTGCTCTCGTGCGGACCCCCCTGTTAAGATTGGCCGTACGGGGTGGCAACGTGCCAGCTTTCAGCCCGCTGCACGTGTTCCAAGCCCACCAGTCGGGGCGCCTTCCGAGAACTGCGGACGGCCGGCAGCCACGTGGCGCGCGATCAACTCCGGAAATTGGTACTTGGCCGAGCCACCCGGGACAAAGCAGTTCTACGAAGCCCTCTGACGTCGGCACTGAAAGCTGGGCGGTACCGAGAACTGCGGATGACCGGCGGCCACGTGGCGCGCGATCAACTCCGGAAATTGGTACTTGGCCGCACCACCCGAGACGGAGCACAATTCTACGAAGCCCTCGGTCGTCGACTCCGGAGCCTTTGTGTGTATGGGCTCGAACGTGTGTGCCTTTGTGTGTGTGAGCCCTCATCCTCCAAGTCGGCACACCTCATCCTCTAATTCGGCACACCTCATCCTCCAAAAAGGCGGGTCATATTGAATGACGTCGAACTATGACGTCGAGCAAGGGCTTATAAGCAGCGTTTGCCGGCTGCTAGGGAGTGCTCGTGTCGTGCTCGTTGTTGGGAGCTGAGTGCTCCTTGTCATGCTAGAAATGAACTAGTGAGCTGTGTGCTCGTAAACTGTTTGCTGTATGTTAGTTTTGCGGGCTCCATATGGGAGTCGCCCAAGTCTGCCAATGTATGTCCTGTTTTTAAATGTAAATCCTGCAATTAAATCCTGCTCGCCTAGCCCTGTCGTCCCAAGTTCATCTCTACAGCTACGTCTGCCAAATCTAATAACTGAATGGCAGCGGTGAGATCCGACTACGGCTCCTAGATCGGCCTACGACCTTCATCTCCTTCAAATGGTGGCAGCGGCGAGATAGTCCGACGACTCCTACATCTGGTCGACAGCGGTAGGACCGTCCGACAAATCTTACACCCCCCACCCCCACCCCCCGCCGCAATAGCTTTACGAATTTCCAAATCTTCAGGTTGGCAGGTATGCCTTTGTGATAGCAAAAGAGAAAGATTGTTTGACACAATTCATGATTGCCATGCATACTTTTGTGTGAGAACATTGCTGGCTAGTGACGAAAACTGTTAAACATTGTATGTAGGATGGAATTCACTGCTGCACCATCTGCGGTGCTTCTATTAAAAACATGAACATGGAAAAGTTTTACCCTTTTATAAAAAACGTGCTTAGCCTGTTCCAGTCATGTTTGCAGGTATGCTCCAAAACTTGTTAGCAGCCAGCTTGAACAGAAAAATGCCAACCAGAAGTCAGTTCAAGGAACTGCAGTGACAACAGAACGAATATGCACTTTTTTGGTGTTGTGCCATGCTGTTGTTCTGATTGTTATCTTGAAAAATGTTATGGTTACCAATTTCTCATGGCCCACTGCACCAATTCGAGCAAGCAAGATCGCAGCTTAGTGTTGGGAGGGTGTAATGGCAACATGATGATGACGACTATTATTATTATTATTATTATTATTATTATTATGTAATGGCATCCACTTTGAGACGTGGCGGTGACAAATAGTCACCTAGCCTGCTTGATTTAATCAGGTATGCTATACATTTTTTATCTGGAATTTTTGTATACATCTCCTTAACCTTTGTTTTCCCTCTTCAGAATCTACCTTGCACCGCTAGCTATGACTGTAAGAAATCTGGCCATATCAATCTCTTCCCTGCTTTCTTTCCACCAATACTCAAAACGTCTCTTGCTTATCTCAACTGCTGACCGGTTGACACTTCCGTCCACTTTAAACCCAAGCCCTTCTGGAAGGTGTACATTACCTATGGTTCTCACTGGGTGAATCCCTTCGCATTTTCATTAGGATGTCTTTTGTGGTCTCCGGATTTTTGCTGCAGCATACAGATGCATGACCTAGTTCCGAATATTCGCTCTGGTACATTCTTGTTCTTAAGCAACTGGATTGAGCCTCAAATAGCAAGGCACAGCCCTATGTGTTATCGTACAGATTTTCCCTTCTAATTTGTTTCTTCTCCTTGTAAATCTCCATGGACCTTTTTGTTTTCATTCTTTGCCTCCAGTTAACTGTCTCGGTTTCTCTCACTTTCTTTCTGATGACTCCTGGTTGTCTACTTACAGTTTCAACTACCCTGTACTTGGTTGCCAACTTTCTTGTCCTCTTCCTCCATTCTGTATCTGCGCTTTTCATGTACAGAAACTTGTGCACTTTAGCTGCCCATTTATTTTCATCCATGTTCCTGAGTCTTTCTTCAAAATTAATTTTACTCTGTACGCCTCTGACTTCAAAAGAGGCCCAACCCATGTCACCCTGCACTGCCTCATTTTATTTATTTATTTATTTATTTATTTATTTATTTATTTAAAATACTTTCATTGCCCAAAGGCACTACAGAAAGGAGTGGGGAAAAATGGCAAGGCGTGCAGCAAAAAAAAAAAAAGAATTACAAGGCGTCTTGTAAAGCGATCTTGAACTTGTGGTCATCAGTTATGCTGGCGATTGTGGAGGGAAGGTGGTTCCATGCGACACTTGTTCTAGGAACAAAAGAGTCATTACACAATTTTGTGCGACAAGAAGGTAGACCCACTTTGAAGCGATGATCGGTCCTTGAAGATATGTAATGAGGTGGATGAAACGGAACGTCCTTCATCTCGTTGTTATAATAATAGATTTTATGAAAAAGGCTAAGGCGAGATGACTTTCGACGCAACGAAAGGTCAGGCAAGTTTAGGGTTTTCTTTATAAACGTGACACTGGAATGACGTGAATAATTCGATAAGATGAAACGTGCTCCGCGATTCTGAATGCCTTCAAGAGTTTGAGTGAGTGTAGTCTGAGCAGGATCCCATATGGCGTATGCGTACTCTAATTTAGAACGTATCAAGGTTTTGTAAAGTATTAACTTCAGGGACGATGGGGCATCAAAAAAGTTTCGACGCAGATAACCAGGCATGCGATTGGCGTTGTTCGTTACATATTGAACATGCGTATTCCACGATAGATTAGAAGAAATGTGAACACCAAGGTATTTATAGCTGTCAACAGATGGTAATGGAATATTATTTAGGCAGTAAGTACGTGGACAATGATTAGTGCTGTGGCGAGAAGCCTGCATACTTTTATATTTAGTTGTATTAAGTGTCATGAGCCATTGACTGCACCATTCGAATACACTATCTAGATCACGTTACAGGTTGAGATAATCGGTATAGGTAATAATTTTCTGGTAAACCATGCAGTCATCTGCAAACAGTTGGACAGTTGAGGAAGAAAGGCTAGTAGGAAGATCATTAATATAAATCAAGAAGAGCAGAGGGCCCAAAAAGGACCCTTGCGGGACACCAGATGTTACGGCAGAATTAGGTGAAGAGAAGTCGTTAGCCGTCACATACTGACTACGGTTAGAGAGAAATTCTTTAATCCATGCAAGTACATTGGGGTCTATGTTAAGTTGATTAAGCTTGAAGATAAGTAGATCGTGTGAGACGGAGTCAAATGCTTTAGCAAAATCTAAATATATGCAATCAGTATCAAAGTCATGATCCGCGTGAATAAACAAGTCGTTAGTAAAACATAGCAATTGCGTTTCGCACGAAACTGCTTTACGGAATCCATGCTGATAAATGCTGAAGAAGGAATTGGACTCAAGGAATTCAATGAGGTGTGAGTATATTATATGCTCCAGGATTTTTACTGCAATGGATGTTAATGATATGGGGCGGTAATTATTGGGGGAATGTACATCACAAGATTTATGCACAGGGACCACCTTCCCTATCTTCCAATCAGAGGGCAATGTAGACATCTCTATTGACTGTTGAAAAAGCTTTGACAATATCAGTGAAGAATAAACTTGTGTACACTTCAGCATTTTTGATGAAATACAATCTGGACCGGCCGACGAAGACACTTTTAAGTTGACAATCAGCCTTTTGACACCAACTGCATCAATAGCGATAGAATCCATTGGTAAGAAGTTGGTTTTTGGTATATGCGGAAATACTGTGGGGGTGCTCTTATGAAAATGAGTAACAAACACATTTTTCAGAACATTGCAGCATTCGCTTTGAACTACTGGGACATCAGATTGGATTAACTGAATGTGTGTCCTTTTAGTACCGTTAATAATGCTCCAAAATTTACGGGGATTAGAACGAAGTAGCAAAAGAAGAGTTTCATGAAAGAATTCCTTCTTGGCTTTTGAAAGTGCAGTACAGAATTCTTTGTTAAATTTTTGATAGCAAGACCAGTGGTCTATTCTGGCTGTGAATTTCGCGTGTCGAAATATCCGCTTCTTCTTGTTGCGCATGCGCTTTAACGTGTTATTAAACCATGGAGAGCGAGTACTTGATGAAACTTTCCTTTTAGGTACGAAACGATCAATAAGAGACAAGAGTTTGTTTTTATAAAGCAACCAGTTGTCCTCAACCGATCGCTGCTCAAAACCGGCGAAAAACTGATCAGCAAAGACCTGAAATTTTCTATTCATTCCAGTTACGTCTGCTTTACCGTAGTCTTGGATGACCCTAGTTTGTTTCTTGTTAGAAATCTTTGCCCGTATTGTGAAGTGAATTATAGAGTGATCGCTAATTCCCGGTGAATGAGTTAAGCCGATAGCTAGGTCTGGTGTAGTGGTAAGTATTAAATCTAGAATATTAGCGGAAGTGGAAGTTATGCAAGTGGGAAGGTGAATGAGCTGAGTTAAGTTGAAGTCGTGACAAAAAGTTATAAATTCTTTGCTTTCGGGTGAGTTGTGTTTTAAGGAAACCAAGTCTCGTTCCCATCTGATGTCAGGAAAATTGAAGTCGCCAAGTAAGAACTGGGGCGATTTTGGATATCTGACGAACAGCTGATTGACAACATCGTGCAGTTCATTACAGAAGGACAATGATGCAGTTGGTGGCCGGTAACAGACACAAAAAATTATTTTGCAAGAATCAATGAGCACACGCGCACACACACGATCAAGCGAGGATACAATTGGAATTACATGGGAAGCAAGAGTATCGGCAACCACCAGCAAAACACCACCACCAGACCGGTAATCACGATCACATCAGTAAAATTTGTAGCACTTTTCACAGTCCAAAATTTCTTCATTCTTAACTTTTGCAGAAAGCCAAGTTTCCGTCAGACCAACAATATCTGCAGGGCAGGAATCAATAGCAGAAGACAATTCCACGCGTTTATTCAGAATACTCCATATATTGAAAAAAAAAATAGAGGCGTCTTTTGCGCAGGATCTGGGAGGGCATAGCTATGATGCACTATGATGCACATTTGTGCTTCTACTGTGGGCTCCCAAAGTCAAATGGCCTACCGATCTTTGGTTAACTTCCAGCCCCGACAAGATATCCGATATTAAGCATAGAATGGCGTTTGTGAACGTTAGCACTGGCACCATTACTCCTTTCCAAATTGTATGGAAGCCTCACTAACACATTTATCCGGCCCTAATCTCGCGATTTCTAAAGCTTCGATTACTTCATCGCGAGATTAGGGCCGGATAAATGTGTTAGTGAGGCTTCCTTACATTTGTACCGCAAGGAGTTGGCGTTTCTTGGCTTGACTACATGATAGCGGCATTGGTCTTTGCGGTTGGTGCGCATGCGTTCTGTTGTTGGTAGGAAAGTGGCGTTGGAGCATTAAACCAGTTGTTAGTCTGCGCCTGTGTCGTGTGGTTCTTTCTCTGTCTTGTCCTTTTTAGCGCAGTTTTTCTTTGTTTCTCATAATGTCATACCAACTAGCCCCTCACCGTACGCTTCTAGACTTCATTACCTTATGACCTTCCCATACAACTTGTGCCCAGTTGTCTCTATATATCTCCCTCAACAGGACCATGAAATTGTCCTCTATGCCTTCATGCTTAAGAATATCCCGTAACAATTCCCTGTCTACATTGTCATAAGCTCCTTTAATACATAGAAATGCTATCGATAAAGGTCCAATCTGAGCTACTGCAATCTCTATACACCGAGTTAGTGCAAACATATTACCCTCTAAGCACCTGCCTGCCTTGAACACATTCTGAAGTTCCCCCAGTACATCATTTTTCTCCACCTACTTTGACAATTCCAATTTTATGGCTTGTATTGCCATTCTATGTATCACCAACGTTACTGTAACTGTCCTGTACAAGCTCGTCTTATCCTTATCACCTTTGCCTTTGTAGATGAGGTTCGTCTTGCTTTCGCACCATCCAACCAGAATTTTCTTCATTCTAATCACTTGCTCTATGGCATTAGTCAGCAGTGCCTTGCTCTTTGGGCTGAGGTTTTTGATTAGCTGTATTGGGATTTCATCGGGTCCTGCTGCCGTGTTATTAGGGATACATTCTTCTGCTTTTTTCCAATAAAAGGTTTCTATGCTAAATTTTGACATCTCCGGCTTCTCTGTTGTTGTTGGATCTGTTTGAGTCTGAACTACGCTTTCTTTCTTGTCAAAGTTATCCCTAATAATGTCTGTGATATATTGCAGCGCATCTCCTTCGTAGATGTTACCATCTTAATCCCTTATACCCGTTTGCGAATTTTTAGTTGAAGCTCTGACTGCTCTTATCTGGTTCCAGAATCCTGTTGGGGTGCCTTTGTCTCGGTTGCAAATGTTATGTACCCTAGGTTCACTTGCACATTTAATTTTCCCTTGCACGAGCTCACTCGCCACCCTTTTCTTTTCTCGGTATTTGTTCCATCTAAGGAGTACCTCATCTTCGTGTAATCCCAACTTTTTGGCTTCTTGATGATCCCTAGATGCCTGCTTAGACTCTTCTATAGCTTGCTTTGTTTCCTTGTTTCACCACTTAGTGGTTTCCTCTTTCCAATCCAGCAATTGTTTTGTTGTGTCTGACTTATTTCCTGCTACATAACGTCTACCAGTTTCTTATGTTCCCAAACTGCTGTATGAAAAGCCTCCATTTTCTTCTCTATATTTTTTGCGATCTCTGTTATTTCCTCTTCATTTGTTTCTTTAGAAATTCCGATACTATTGGTTCGTGTTTTGCATTAGTTCTCTGAAACTTTAATGTTAAACATCTATGATCACTACCCAGGCTATTTTTTTCATGTTCATCTATTGTCATTTGGTGTACTTGTTTGTAGACTACTTCTGAGACTAGGGCATAGTCTATACATGACTGCCTGTTTCTGTATGGCCATGTTACCTGTCCAGACACTTATTCTCCCTGTTAACTGCTATAAGGTTCTGTTCATCACACAGATCGAGCACTAGAGAACCGTTGTAATCAATATATCTGTCTAAATCATCCTTGTGCACGTTCATATCTCCCACTAATATCACCTGTGCGATTTCTTGAACTCATTAATATCGCTTCTAATGCAATCAATCAAATCCTTATTTTTATCTCTGCTATCACTACCTGTCCATAGGTAAGCTACTCCCAGCCATGTCTTCTTGCCTTGCCATTTGGATGGATAGTTGGGCGTGTTGGTTAAGCATGATTTCTGAAGTGAAGGCGCTAAAAAGACGGAGGACAAAGAAGAAACACACACACACAGGGCGCCCTGTGTGTGTGTGTTTCTTCTTTGTCCTCCGTCTTTTTAGCGCCTTCACTTCAGAAATCATGCCTTGCCATGTGCTGCTAATCCATAAATGCACCTTATGTTTCTTTTTTACCCTTTGCCACTTCAGGCCTCACCTAATTGACATCATGCATACATGCCAACATGCATGTATGCATGATGTCATCTGGCGGTGGCTGCTAGCACTAGGTGGAATCTGCAATGAACCTCTACTTTTGACGCAATCTACTGTGCATGCCAGTGCCTTTGATCCTATTGTGATGTCTCGAGTTCCTTGTGGGATTTTGTTCATAAATGGTTAATGAAAGGTACTATTCACCAGTACTGCTCTAGAAACTTGTCCAGCAGTTTTTACTGCTGAAATCAATATTAGAGCCATTTGCTTGTAAAATTGATCTCGGCAAAGTTGTGGGCATTGCGGGCATATGTTATAAGTTTCTTGCACTAACATTTGTATTGAACATTGTATGTCATTGTTGATTCTGATAGCATGTTAACAGTTATTCTTTCTTTTTATTCATGCAGTATGGAACTACTCCATTGGTTTGGTCATGTCGTCGAGGGTTTACAGGCATTGTTGAGATGCTGCTTGAAGCAGGTGCAAACGTTGACACTGCAGGGATGGTCAGTCTTCTTTTACACTTGTGTTTCTACAGTCATATTTCATGCAATTTCTCAATAGCCACACAAAGAGGTAATACCAAATCTGTTTAACATGTGTTTAGGGCTGAAGCCTAGAGTTTTTCATCAATAAATGAAAGAAGGTGCCAGAGGGGCAAAGGAAGAAAGACACCACAGAAAAGGGGAGAAAAAGAAAGGATGTGTAAGGGAGGGAGGGGAGGGGAACATGACAGACAAGGGTGATTAGAGCACTAAATCTTATTAGTGTATAAGTATATTTAAGGGCTATATTAAGATTACAACATATCTGTAAACGAAAGAGTCTTTTTTTATTAGTCCAATATTGCACATGTTATCCAATTGGAGAATAATTAATTTAGGTACTTTCTAATGCACAATTGATGATAGTACTCACACTCATGTCTTGATGAAGGCAACTAAGCCAAACCAGAAATAGAGTGCTGTATCTTTGAAAACAAGGTCTTAGCTGACTTCAGACAGATTTGGTGTATCTTGGATCTGGGCATCTGGTAGCCACTGCTAGAATAAAGACGGTTGGTTAGATGACTTGTAGATGTTGTATGAATGTGACAATGGTATTAAATTATACTTTGTCATGCTGAGAATACTTAGCAATAGTTGGCACCTAAGGATATAATAAAGAATGCGTGTAACTAGCCATAAACGAGATGGGATGTGAGTCACTGTCACCCTCTGCTGTGCCACCACCAAGTGCCATCTAACTTAATTGCCGCACCCTCCACCAGATGGTGTGAAGTGTCCAAGTTCGATAGGGTACCTTGCTGCGTGTTGGCCGCTGTGCGTGGTGGGAGGCATGAGTGCGCATGCGTGCTGTCATCAGTGAGCGCGCATGGAGCCGAAAGTGACATGGCAGCCCCGCTGATTAAAGCGACTTTGTGGCGAGCCTTGATGAAGCCCTAGCATGGTGTGGGTTCTCAGTGCGTGTCAGCATGGTGCAGACGCGAGGCACAGTTCCTCTTCGCCGACGAAAATTGGACACTCGTACATTCTAGCGTCTGGCACAGTCAGCATGACTGGCCACGTTTGATGCACTTTAGCACGGCTGGGACGGGAATAGAACATTTCCTATCACACACCAAAGCAGCAAAGAGAGCTTGCTGAGTTTGCACCTTCGCAAAACGAAAAAGTGATCGCTCGCCGCACACTTGTGCACATGTGCTGTATGGCAACAACTGATTTCCGTACTGCTGTGGGCCATATTCAGCACTTCAAACTATATAAGGGGCAAATCTTCTGCAGTTCTGGTGTCGCCGGCATGACGCATCCAACTCGACCATCTCCAGCATATCCGACTCACCCGTATTCGACTAGATGCCCCTCGCAAATGTGGGATTCCTGTTGTGCCTGCTAAGAGCCACACAGTGTCAAGCAGTGTTTGGGAGTCCTAGCGGAAGAAAGTCACCCAAGACAGATGCGTGACTGCCAAGATTTCTGAAGACTACAATGAGTGTCTCCTATGTTGCAGGATGGCCAAGGAGATCCTGTGGGCATCATCGTAATTGCGTGTGAAATACGATACATTTTAAGATACGAAATAAGTGAACAATAAACATGAAAAAGAGACAGAATAGAGACAAATATTCAACATTTAATCATAGAATCAGTTGAACAACCATGTACGTTGATCTTGTCTTCTTTAGCATCAACACTTGGTTGACACTATCCTTTTTTTTTGCTTTATCACATAATTTTGCACTGTGTTCCAATGAAACACTAAAAATGTTTTTGTTTGTTTTTATGTGTCACATCAGCCTGGTAACAATTGCAATTTAATTTTTAACATTCACAAGCTACAAAAACTGAATAAGTTGTCTTTTACTTCCTTTTTCGTTGTTAAAGGTGATATAGTACTGTGCAGTACTGTTGTAGTGTCACTAGTGTTATTAGTGAAAATCATGTGACTAATTCCTTTTGGAAATGGTAGCAGGAATTCTCAGAACCTATATATTTTCGTTTTCTGTGTTCTATTTGCTCCTTTATTCATATTCTTTAACAATAAGAATACCCTATACTTTAGGGTATATTAGAAATTACCAGAATTCATATGCATTTAACCCACTTCTGTATAGTAATTACATAATGTTTATTAATTGCAGTATTCATGGACGGCTTTGATAATAGCCACAAAGGGGAACTACTCTGACATTGTCAGCATGCTGCTGGAGTACAAGCCGAATGTTAATGCTGTCGATGCTGTAAGTAGCTGTTTCTTTTTTTCTCTTCGCTCCTTAACAAATTGGTGCCAATTTCACGCACCAAGTTCAGTGGCTCAGCAGCTGTTATGCTTTACTGCTGATCACGAAGTTGTGGGTTTGATTCCCAGCTGTAGCAGCCAACTTCTGATGGAAGCAGAATGCAAAAAAATTATCAGTACATGTTCAGCGGTCAAAAAGGAATTTGTTGCCCTCTGCTGTCATATATCTTGTAGTCAAAGTGTAACAATGGGATATAAAACCTCAAGAGTATAAGTGTAAAGATATCTCTTTACCCATGGTCTTATTACTTCTTATTTCTCCTAATGACATTTCAGCAACTTGATACTCATATTGACTGCCATAGGTAATATTAGTGGCCTGTACTTTTCTGCATTGTGATATAAAATTATGCATTCAACTCCCGTTAATTGAACCCTTGTGGGACCGCAAGGTTTGGTCGAATTAACAAACAGCGATAAAATGGACAAATTCAAATCTTTTTTATTGCTTCAAGAAGTCTGTCATCGTCGACAGAATTCTACAATACAGTATGTATTACAAAATTATATATATGTAATCGTCGGTCAGTGGCCCACAGACCTCAACACTGCTATCGGTGCTGACAAAATCCTCAGAGGAGACATCGCCCAGGGAACAGCACACGCTATCTTCATTGCAGGATAAGTTGCTGCATTCACCGTTGTCACCTAGGGAAGCAGTAGTGCTGTCGGCTGAATTTCTTGTTTTCATTCTTTTAGTGACCACTACGCACATGATGAGGCACCGGTGGGGGTTGAATTAACTGAAGCTGAATGCCTAGCAATGCTTCCCTAGCAATGCGTCGTTTCTCGCCATAACTTTCTTGTGCATTATAATTAAGTGAAAAGTCAAACTAACTGAGGTCGAATTAACAGGAGTTGATTATATATGCATCTATCTCAAGGTTGCATGAAAAGTTTGCCTGTACAGGCTGCATGAAAAATGTAGGCTTATAGGCTTAGCATGTCCCGCAGCTTCAAATATGTACCGCATTTTTCCGAATAGAGTCCACCTCCATGTATAGCCCGCACCCACTAGTACAATACCTAGAAGAGAAAGAAAAATATCCACATGTATACTCAGCGAAAATAACTGCATACAACGCTTAAATTTTTGTAAAGATAGTTTCCCATTGCGGATGCACGACTTGTCCATGCCGTATCTTCATCCTGCAGCTCTGTTCCCTACCTCTTCGGTGATGCTGATAATCTTCAGCTTGTGCTGCACTGTGAAGCATTGCTTTTGAATTCAGCCCCTCATGATCCAAGTTCTGGTTTGCCAGCGCAGCATGTACTATTGACGCAGCCGAAACGCAAAATGGTGACCCGTAAAGAGAAGGAGAATGGATGACTGGGAAAGAGGGAAAAAGGGAGTTTCAAGACATGGGGGTGGAGTTCCCTAGGAGATAACAAAACTTTATGTGGCGGCAAACTTCACCTTAAAGGGTCCCTCACCAGGTCTGGCCATCAATCGCAGTGTATATTTATGGCAGAAAGCAGGGAAGGAACACTGCTTGCAGACTCTAGTCATGGCAAAGGGTGAGAATGCCTCCATTGGCAGTGACACTCGCCTTCTGGCAGCATGGTAACAGGACAAGTAATTTCTTCCATCTCTTCCAATAATGAACTGATATGAAAAATTATTTAAGTAAAACACTCCTTAGGTGGTGTTTTACAAGTTCCAATGTAACCAAAATTTGCGATGGGGCCTGGTGGCATTTTTACAATTGCTAGTAGGTACAGCGGGGCGTGGCATTTCTCGCGGCACTTGACATTTCTGCCCAGGTGCGAGTAAGAGTGGGTGCGAGAGAGAAAATCTGGGGGCCTTTACTCCTTGAATATGTGACTCTGCCTAGGCACTACGGAGGAGGTTTCTAAGCGCGTGTTGTATGCGTTTGCCCCCTAGACATGCCAGCATTGAGGAGTGTGGTCGAGCTTGTTTACACTCCGCCGCTGGCTGCCCGCGTGGTGAGGCAAACGGAGGCCTGAGGATACAACCTGAGGTTATAATAAAGCAGGCGGCACAGGATCTCCTGGGTACCCAAGAGGTAGTGGGGTGATCAAAGCTGGAAGGAGGGCAGCCCGTGGGTTGGGGCCGCGGAGGCAGAAGCATGCCAGGGGGTGTTCGCATAAAAATTGGCTGTCCATGATTGTCACGGTGCGGTATTATTATTCGATTCGGCGAAGCACTGATCAACGGGCCCCAAAAGGGTCATAGTAATAGGAACTGACGAGCAAGGCAGTTATTGCCGGCCACTCGGGCAAGCGGGTGAAAGAAGTCGAAGGCAGGTTTAGAGATTGTTGCCTTTTTGTCGTCGGCACGACCGTGACACCCCGACAGCTTTTGTAGGAACTTCCCTGCGCGTGTATTGAGAAGCTTACTAAGAAGGCAGGGGTGTGAATACTCCGAAATATGTGGTATGTCTCTGCAATCCTATGTCCACAAAGTGCTGACAGTGTATGTGGTGCCTCTGTGCAATCCCGTGTCCACGAATTGCTGATCGTGTATGTGTGCCGACAGCACAGTATGGCCGGCGCCCGAAGTTTCTGCGCAGGCACGAGTAAGAGTGGGTGCAAGAGAGAAAATCTGGGGGCCTTTGCTCCTTGAATGTGTGACTCTGCCTAGGCACTACAGAGGAGGTTTCTTTGCACGTGTTGTACGCGTTTGTCCCCTAGACATGCCAGCATAGCCGAGTGCGGTTGAATTTGTTTACGCTCCGCCGCTGGCTGCCCGCCCGGTGAGGCAGTGGGCACGGATGCCCCATTTGGTAATCGCTGTGTCTGAAGGGGCAAGGTTCTGACTGGTGTTGTATAAGTTGCGAGTCGCTTTTTTCGTCGTGACAATAGATTGGATTTTTTACAAGCACTGCTCCAGGAGGACACATGTAACCGGCAAATGGAGGCCTCAGGAGAGCACCTGAGGTTATAATGAAGCAGGCGGCGCAGGATCTCCAGGTTACCAAGAGGTAGCGGGGGGATCAAAGCTGAAAGCAGGGCAGCCCGTGGGTTGGGTCTGCGGAGGCGGAAGGGTGCCAGGGGGTGTTCGCATAAAATATTGGCTGTCTGCGATAGCGGACAGCCAATCTTATACACCCCTGGCACGTGCAGGTCTCGGCGAGCCCCAACCCACGGACCAGTCCGGGTTCTAGCTTTGGCGTCCCCATAGCCACTTTGGTGTCCTGGAGGCGCCGCCAATAATGCGAAATAACAACACGTTGTTTCAATGAGTAAAAAGCATGATTGAATAAATATAATTACAGTAAAACCTCATCAATTAGAAATCCCAGATAATTAGAAGGTTTTCTGCGGTCCCATATTTTCCAATGTAAATTTGACCGGATAATTCGAACCGGCGGCCTAGGCCAAACCGGTTAATTCGAAGATTTGGGGTGCTATGCGGCAATTCCCAATCCCCATTTCACCGCAAACCCGACGAAATGACGGCCATTTGGAGCTGCGAGGCGACGCCACATAGCAGTCGTGATTATTTATAGATGAAGTGCCCGACCCGTAGTACTGCTAGCACAAAAATCAGTCCACGGTATGCCCCGCGCACCGCCGAAACGCGTGCCTGTAGAGAAGAAGACATGCTTCACTGCAACGCAGCGGGCATACCGGTTTTTGTCACGTGCTGTCGTACCCCACTCTGCACGCTCCTCGCAGTCGCAGCATTTGCAGCGTCAGCACATGTTCTGTGCCGCTGTCACTGGCTGCCGTTCGCCCATTCTCTCTCTGCATCTGTGGCAACCTGTGTGTGCGCAACGCCAGTCTGCGCCGTTTCTTTGTGTGCGGTGGTTAGGGGTGTTGCAGCTAGCATGGTGCTCTTTTTTTTTTTTTCTGAACTGTACAGAAGTTTCAGTGGGTGAAGATGCCAAAGTATAAGACTTTAATGCTGCAGCAGAAGTTCTGCTTGATCCAAGAAGCTGGTAAAAATGCGTGTTCCAAGACCGAGTTAGCTGAAAGGCACAACGTGCCCCTCTCGACATTGTCCACAATATTGAAGAACAAGTCGAAGGTACTGGAGGCCTACAGCAAGACATATTCTTCGAAGCGGTTGCGAGTACGGGCTCCCACATGCCAAGATGTGGAATCAGCTTTACTTCGCTGGCTGCAGAAAGCAAATGCAGCCCACGTTCCCGTCAATGGAACGATACTGTGGGAGAAGGCCAATGACTTGGCTCTACAACTTGGGCACGAAGAGTTCAAGTGTAGCAGTGGATGGTTCAGCCGTTTTAAAGAGCGCAATAATTTGACCTTCGTAGCCGTCTGTGGCGAGAGCGGCAGCGCAAACGAGAGCGTCGTCGACGACTGGAAGAAACGCATGTTGGCTCCGTTGCTTAGCGAGTATGGTGCAGACGATGTGTACAACCTTGACGAGGCAGCCCTTTTTACAAGATGCTGCCCACAAAAACGTTCGCAGCAAAGGACACCGCGGTCAAGAGTCGAAAGCAGGGCAAGGAAAGAATTACCATTCTGTTCGGCGTGAACATGTGGGGTAAACACAAGCTGCCACTACTCGTAGTTGAAAGAGTGGGAAGCCTCGCTGCTTTAAAAATGCACGTCTGCTGCCAAAGAATGAGTTTATCTACCGGCACAACAAGAAAGCCTGGGTCACAGGCGCAATATTTGAAGATTATGTTCGGCAGCTTGACCACAATTTTGCGGCCAATGGCAGGAATGTACTCTTTGTTGTTGATAATTGCCCGGCGCATGGCGACATCCCACACCTGAAAGCTATCAGGATGGTATTTCTTCCTCCGAACACCATGTCAATCTCGCAGCCAATGGACCAAGGCGTCATTCACTACACGAGGAAGATTAACCACCACCACCTGCTCAAGCGCATGCTCTTTTGCTATGACAACGGCAAGGAGTACTCCATCGACCTCCTCGAGGCCATATGCAAGTGGAACCCACTTTGATCATGCAATGTTTTGAACACGCTGGTTTCTCGAAGGAAAGCACCATCAATGCTGATGCTGACTATTCATGTGCACTTGATGAAGAAGGAGCCGAGTATTGCGACCGCATCGATGCACTCTGTGCAGAGGATAGCGAATCTGGTGCAGTCAGCTTCGCTGAGTAACTTTGAAAATGATTAACAAACGTGCTACTCAGACTTGGAGAGTGAAGCTACCGCTGATGCGACCATGTGCGATGACAGTGACGACGGTGACGCTAACGAGCCCTCCCGAGCCCCCGCTCTTGGAGAAGTTATCGGATTGCTGAACGTTATCCGCAGTTTTGTTCATTGCCATGGTGGAAATTCTCAATTGCTGCACATAGTTGGCCAACTAGAAAACATGACCTTTGGAGCCTCGAACTACAGGACGCGGCAAACCAGCATCTCTGATTACTCCAAAGATCCAAAGATCGCCGAATAAAGGCAGCACATTCCTGCAGCGAAATTATATGCCTGGGTTGTATTTTTTTGTGTGTTTGGTTAATTCGAAAACCCGCTTAATTCGAAGATTTTTTGCAGTTCTGATGACTTCGAATTAACAAGGTTTTACTGTACGTCCAGCCGCGAACTTGCGATGCTAAGTTTAGCGCTACCGCGCCCAGTGACTTCTGCTGGCACGCCTAGGGACAAACGCATACAACACGCGCTAAGAAACTCCTCCGTAGTGCCTAGGCAGAGTCACATATTCAAGGAGCAAAAGTCCCCGCATTTCCTCTCTCACACCTGCTCTTACTCGCGCATGAGTGCACACGTCCGACGTCTCCGCAAGTGCCATGCCCCGCTGTAGTTACTAGCAATTATAAATATGCGGCCTGGTGACGGGCCCTTTTAGATGAAGCTTCACGGCAGTGCGAAGCATACTGCTGTGAAGCCACTACCCAAGGCGAAATTCATATACAACTCACACCCCAACATAACTGCTGTTGTTTTATTTTTCATTTTTAACGCGACAGCGTTAAGGAGCTCGTGTCGCAGAAAAGCCGGTGTCGTCGGCGTTGGTGTCGGCGTCACCGGCGTTGGCCGTGAGCGATAAATCCCAGAAGGCACTTCATAAATAAAAAACATCTTGCAACATGGGGTGGTGGGAATCGAACCAGGGTCTCCGGAGTGTGAGACGGAGACGCTACCACTCAGCCACGAGTTCGTTCCTTCAGAAAGGGACAAAATCGCCTCTAGTGAATGCGGTGTTACCTTAGAAACGTGCCGTAGAAAGTTATACTGTGGTGTATATCGGTAATTATGACCATGTAACTTACAGAAGTCGCAGTTTCACGAGTAGCGAAGTACGTTTCCGCTACATTCCTTTTGCGCTCTGCGCACACGCAGAGCCATCTTGCGGCAAACACAGAAGAACCCCTCCTCGCAGTGTACGGCGCTGCCCCGACACATGGCGCGCCCCTCGCCCCATGATCACGTCCGCCTTCATGGCGCGTCGGGGCCCGGCTATCTGTGCCGATCGCGACGTTTGGCTGGCGTAGTGCGTTTGAGTAGGCGGTGCGAACGGGGTGCAATAACGCTATCGCATTCCACTCTTGAAGGCGAAGCTTAAGCGTGCTCCAATTTTTTGTATGAGTAATACAAGCAATACCATAGTATTTGTAGTAACATAAGGAAAACTGACTCCGTTGGAAGCTTGAAGAGAATTGTTACAGAAAACAGCAGTTTTATTTGTTTCTTTTTAACAGCTGCACAATAGCAACAGCTCAAAATTCATGCTGAATGTTGACATAACTTTGCTCATTACTTACAGGATGGTTACACTGCATTGGCCATTGCCTGCAAAGAAGGGTTTACTGATATCGCTGTCTCTTTGTTGAACGCTGGGGCCTATGTCAACATGCACGACCGCAGTGGAGACACGAATCTGATCCATGCAGCGAAAGCTGGGAATTTTTCTATTGTGGATGTCTTGCTGAAAAAGTATGCTGACATTGATGTACAAGGCATGGTGAGCAGTTCTTTCTTTATGTGCACACACATAATAAATTTAAGGACCCTCTCTTCTCTAGAGAAATGAAAAGACAATTGCTAAGACAACCGAATGTCATGCCAGTTTAACTGAAAACACCATAGAACATACTTGGAACAGTACTTCTCAATCTAAGATGTATTTAGGTACCAGGAACGCTGACAGTTCAGAGCAAAAACGGTACTTGCTTGAGGTGGATGAGTGGAAGTTATGCCTGTGCCATATACATCAACTGCATTTCCTCCTAGACATGCTTGACGTGTTTGAAAAGCTTTGCTAATTTTGGAAGCTATGCAACCATCACACAATAGAAGTTCCTTCATGTAGAATTTTGTTACTGAGCAAAACGCATTTAAAGGATTATGAACAATGAGAAACTCCTTATTGTGGACAAAACTATGTTCTATTTGATGACAACTAACACATTTACAATAGCAACTTCTGTTCACATTATCACAAAAAAAGTAAAGGCCAACCAGGTATTTCTACCAAAGACGTTGACCTTATTTGGGTGTAGCACATGTTCACATCTACAGACTATCACTACAAAGCATTGGTTCTGTTAGTTTTGTGCAATTTTCTCTAATTTTTCTTATCACCAAGCTCTTGCTGGATACCTCCAAAAGAGGATCTTCTAATTCTTATTATAATCCCATTTTTCTCCAAGACATTCTGGTTTCTCAGTTTCCTTGTTGATTATTTCTGCATGTTCTCTGTGTATTATCATTCTTTCAGCTGTAATCACATGTCTACAATATTTCCTCTTTTAGGACAGAAAAACTGCTCTTTATTGGGCAGTAGAGAAAGGGTACACTGACATTGTACGCACCATTCTGAATGCCAATCCAAATCTCGAGTTGGCGACAAAAGTAAGACTGCTAATTTATTTGACTAGTTTTTCACTAGATGTTTTGCGAGAGGTCTCTAGTCCTCACCGCCCTCCTCTCACTTTTTCTGTCTAGGATGGAGACACTCCATTGATGAAAGCAACGAGGATCCGTAATACGGAGATAGTACAGATGTTGATTGATAAGAAAGCAAAAGTTTCTGCAACAGACAAGGTGAGAATGCTTTGCTTAAGGCATTGTGTCAATGATCTTAAGGCTGCTGGCTTTTTTGGAGATGAAATGTGTCTTTTGTTATGTTCTAGTAACATTCAATTGTAGCAACATGTCAAAGTGCCCCGCGTCAGGTTTTGGCATTACAAACCAGCACGTGTGGTTTATATGTCACAGAGTTGTGCTTGTGTGTATTAAACCAACATATGCCGCATAAACAGAAAATTCTATAAAAGCTCACGCACCCTTCTCAGAGGGACCATTCTACCCACCAGCAGAGCCGTCACAGTTGTCTCCTCTGCGTCACATGTTTACTACTTGCAATGCAGAAATAGCCAGCAGCTGCATGAACAACTGAGTATGCTAAACCACCTCCAAGAATGCAGCATGCAGCGAGAAAAAATGGAGGGAAAAAATAATCAAAATGTTATGTGGGCCCTCAGCTCCAATATGAGAGACGGCTGGGGAGAAATATTGCTTGTGGATTCCGGTAGAAGTAATGAGAGAGAACATTTGCGGTGGGGAGAGCAATTGCCTTCTCATGCCATTGTCTTGCAACATTTTATTTGCTTTTGCCTCCTCATGCCATTGTCTTACAACATGTTATTTGCTTTTATCTCTACTTATTACTAAATCCTCTTTAAAAATTCTTGTAGAATGCTCTCTGGATGGTGGTTTACAACTTCCAGTGTATAACCAAATTTCCAACTAGGGCTAATGAAGGACCCCTTAAAAAGTGAGGTGTGAGTTTGTCTAATAGCAGCATATTTAAACTTCGATATAACAAACTTCAATATGATGAAATTCTCAATATTGACACGTGTACTTATCTTTATCGGGCGACCACGTTTCGCCGCTTAACAACTGTAATCGCGCAGCGCGGAACGCGCCTGCATGTATCCGAAGTTTCTGGAAAGTTATCGATGCTTCTACCCGGCTTTCTGTTGTCGCCGAACCTTGTGTTATCTGATTTCATCGCGTAACACGAATGGTGTAGAACTTTGTGGAAGGCACGCGGGTCCGAACGATTAGTCTGGAACATTCGACGACTGCTCTATAAAAGCCGACGCGCTTGACCCGCTGATCAGATTTACAACGATCGCCGACTGTGTTCGCCGCTCTCGTTGTGCTTTAAGTGTAGCCTGTTTTGTGGGCACAGGTTCGCCCAATAAAAGCTAGTTTTTGCCTTTCACCGTATTGCTACTGTGTTCTTTGACGTCACGACCACGTGACATCTGGTGGAGGTGCTTTGCGTTCATGTACCGGACGCCCCCACAAAGCCGTGACCCAAGCCCTCACTCTGAAGACACCAACATCGCCCAAGACCAGCGTGCTAGCCGCAGACTGCAAGGACTGCCCCCAGAGCACGGACTTCTACCTGAGTCGACAAAGAAGATCGTGGTCAAAACAACCCGAATGGCTGCCCCAGCGTCCCCCGTTATCCTACAACAACCTCGGGACCCACCGACCTTCCATGGAGCAGCGACTGAAGACCCAGAAACCTGGCTGGAGACCTACGAATGAATCGCGACTTTTAACAACTGGGACTCCGACGACAAGCTGCGGCATGTATACTTTGCCTTAGAAGATGCCGCCAGAACGTGGTTTGAGAACCGGGAGTCGACCTTGACGACATGGGACCTCTTCCGTACCGGCTTCCTGCGCACCTTTACGAGCGTCGTGCGCAAGGAAAGGGCCGAAGCCATGCTGGACGCCCAAGTGCAGCTACCTAACGAGAACGTTGCCATCTTCACGGAAGAAATGAACTGTCTGTTCCGCCATGCCGACCCGGATATGCCCGAGGAGAAGAAAGTCCGGCTTCTCATGCGTGGTGTGAAGGAAGAACTTTTCGGCGCAATGATACGAAGCCCACCGAAGACCGTAGAAGAGTTCCTTCGCGAGGCCACCAGCATCGAGAAGACACTCGAAATGCAGAACCGGCAATTCAACCGCCGTACAAGCTCTACCCACTACGCAGGAATTCAATCACTGGCCACGGACGATCTGCGCGAGACCATCAGGGCCATAGTGCGCGAAGAACTGCGCAAGGTCTTACCTTCGTCGCAGCCTCAAGTGGCCTCGATCGCCGACATCGTGAAAGAAGAGGTGCACCGATTGCTTGGAGTTCTTGAGGTGCAACTAGAATCACCACAGCCCCAGCCGGAAGCGATGACCTACGCCGCCGTCACACGCCGTCAAGGCCCCCCTCCGCGACCGCGCCAGGGCCCTGTCACGCCGCAGTTCCGTCGTCCGCCGCCGCCACCGCCAGCACGACCACCCGTCGCCCAGCGCACCTACGCGAGGAAGACGGACATTTGGCGCGCTCCTTACCACCGCCCACTCTGCTACCACTGCGGAGAAGCGGGTCACGTCTACCGACGATGTCCATACCGGGAGATGGACTGCGAGGTTTCGCCGTGAACGCTCCGCGCCCGCAGCAAGGTGAACGCCCACGCGACATCGCCGACTACCTCGCCGCTACTCAGTGGAGCTCTCGACGACCATCGCGTTCGCCATCACCAGGCCGCTACCTCTCGCCACAGCGCCGACCATACACTGGCCCAACCCAGGGCCGGTCAGCGAGCCCATATTCGGAAAACTAAAAGCAGCAACCGATGGAGGTGCGGTTGCTGTTCGTTGAACTGACGAAGATCCTCCGCTGCCGACGAAGACACCGAAGAAACTACCTCGACGACATAACGACACGCCGCCGTCCCGACGAAATCAGGAATCCAAGACTACACCGATGAAAGACGACTTGACGACGCGACGTTCCAACTTCAGTTCAACACGATGCAGCCGTGATCCGACGCCAAGACCTAACTGTAACGCAAGACAAAGAACCACCGACCTCGATGTGCTTCTCGACGGCCATGCAGTCACCGCCTTAGTAGACACAGGAGCCGATTACTCCGTCATGAGTGGACCCATCGCCGCCCAGTTGAGGAAAGTTAAGACTGCATGGGAAGGCCCTCAAATTCGGACCGCTGGAGGACACCTGATTACGCCGACTGGGATCTGCACGGCAAGAATTACCGTTCATGATCGGACTTACCCTGCCACCTTCGTTGTCCTCCAACAGTGTTCACGAGACGTCATTCTCGGCATGGACTTCCTGAATCAACATGGCGCAGTCATCGACCTGAAGTCGAAATCGATAACGCTGTCACAAGATCAAGCGATACCACCGGAGAGCTGTCGTAGTCACCACGCCTTGAGTGTGCTCGAAGATCAAGTGAGCATCCCGCCGCGCTCCAGCATTATTATTTCCGTCGGCACTGAAACACCTACTGACGTAGAAGGCGTCATCGAGGGCGACCAACATCTACTGCTCGACCGTGAAATTTGCGTCGCAAGAGGGATCGCTCGACTCCACGGAGGGCAAGTGGAAGTTATGCTAACCAACTTCAGCCAAGAGTTCAAGCACATCAACAAGGGCACGACAATCGCATACATCGAGGAAATTGTGGAAACCAGCAATGCCTTTGTCCTCTCGGATTCAGCCGCATCTACCACGATGAGCATTGTCCCCGAACCAGACTTCGAAGTGAATCCAAGTCTTCCTATGAGTAAGCAGCAACAGATCAGAAGTCTTCTCCGACGATACAAAGACTGCTTTTCGACGTCATCGAGGATTCGACAAACACCAGTTGCAAAGCATCGCATAATAACCGAAGAGAGCGCTCGACCACTCCGCCAGAGCCCTTACCGAGTTTCGACGCGAGAACGTGAAGCTATTAGGCAACAAGTCGACGAAATGCTGCGCGACGACATCATCCAGCCGTCGGAAAGCCCGTGGGCCTCTCCTGTAGTCCTAGTAAAGAAAAAGGACGGAACCCTACGCTTCTGCGTCGATTATCGTCGACTGAACAAGATCACGAAGAAGGATGTGTACCCCCTTCCACGGATAGACGACGCATTGGATCGGCTCTGCAACGCTAAATACTTCTCGTCGATGGACCTCAAGTCTGGCTACTGGCAAATAGAATCGACGAGAGAGATCGCGAAAAGACTGCCTTCATCACGCCAGACGGCCTCTACGAGTTCAAGGTCATGCCATTCGGACTGTGCTCGGCGCCTGCAACGTTTCAGCGCGTCATGGACACGGTGTTAGCCGGACTGAATTGGCAGACGTGCCTTGTTTACCTGGATGACGTCGTTGTCTTCGCCGGAAATTTCGACGATCACCTTAGGCGGCTTGCGACAGTGTTAGAAGCCATCAAGTCATCAGGGCTCACTCTGAAGCCGGAAAAGTGCCGCTTCGCTTACGATGAGCTTTTGTTCCTAGGCCACGTGATCAGCAAATCAGGAGTACGCCTCGACCCACAGAAGACAGCTGCCATCGCAAAGTTCCCGCAGCCAACCGACAAGAAGGCAGTGCGCAGATTCCTTGGCATGTGTGCCTACTATAGGCGCTTTGTCAAGGACTTCTCACGCATCGCGGAGTTGCTAACACATCTAACCAAATGTGATGTCGCGTTCAAGTGGGAAACGCCGCAGGCCAAGGCATTTCAAGAACTCAAACGACGCATGCAGTCGCCGCCGGCACTTGCACACTTCGACGAGGACGCCGATACCGAAATCCACACTGACGCCAGTAGCCTAGGCCTCGGTGCCGTCCTAGTCCAGAGGAAAGAAGGACTTGAAAGGGTGATATCGTATGCTAGCCGGTCGCTGTCAAAAGCGGAAAGCAACTATTCTACGACTGAAAAGGAATGCCTCGCCATCATTTGGGCTACAGCTAAATTCCGCCCTTACCTCTATGGCAGGCCATTCAAAGTCATCAGTGACCATCACGCATTGTGTTGGCTAGCTAACTTAAAGGACCCTTCAGGACGGCTGGCGCGGTGGAGCCTCAGACAACAAGAATATGACGTCACGGTAATATCCAAGTCCGGAAGAAAACACTCCGACGCCGACTGCTTATCGCGTGCCCCCATCGATCCCCTGCCGCAAGACGACGAGGACGACGACGCCTACCTTGGGATAATAAGCGTGGAAGACTTCACTAACCAGCAACGAGCAGACCCGGAGCTAAAAGGCCTCGTCGAGTATATGGAAGGGAAGACCGACGTTGTCCCTAGGGCATTTAAGCGCGGGTTGTCTTCGTTCACGCTACAAAACAACCTGCTCGTGAAGAAGAACTTCTCACCAGTCCGCGCCAGCTACCTTCTTGTTGTACCGTCAGCGCTGCGTCCAGAAATACTTCACGCCCTACACGACGATCCAACCGCTGGGCACCTCGGATTCTCCCGGACGCTGTCGAGAATACAGGAAAGGTATTACTGGCCGCATCTGACCGCCGACGTCGCCCGTTATGTCAAGACATGCCGAGACTGTCAACGACGCAAGACACCACCGACAAGGCCAGCAGGATTACTACAGCCCATCGAACCTCCTCGCCGACCATTCCAGCAGATTGGGATGGATTTGTTGGGGCCGTTTCCGATATCAACATCCGGGAATAAGTGGATCGTCGTGGCGACGGACTATCTCACCCGCTTTGCTGAAACTAAAGCTCTACCAAAAGGCAGCGCAGCCGAAGTGGCGAAATTTTTCGTCGAGAACATCCTGCTGCGACATGGTGCCCCAGAAGTCCTCATCACCGGCAGAGGAACGGCTTTTACAGCAGAGCTCACCCAAGCCATTCTGCAGTACAGCCAGACAAGCCACAGGAGGACAACTGCCTACCATCCGCAGACGAATGGTCTCACGGAGCACCTGAACAAGACCCTCGCCGACATGCTAGCAATGTACGTCGACGTCAAACACAAGACATGGGACGCGGTCCTGCCGTACGTAACCTTTGCGTACAACACGGCGATGCAAGAAACAACACAGATCACTGCGTTTAAGCTGGTTTACGGCAGGAACCCGACGACGACGCTTGACGCCATGCTGCCGCACGTAACTGACGAAGAGAATGTTGACGTCGCTAGCTATCTCCAGCGCGCCGAAGAAGCCCGACAGCTCGCCCGCCTGCGAATCAAGAGCCAGCAGAGGACCGACAGCCGACACTACAACCTCCGACGACGCTTCGTCGAGTACCAGCCTGGCGACCGTGTTTGGGTCTGGACCCCGATGCGCCGACGAGGACTCAGTGAAAAACTACTCCGACGCTATTTCGGACCCTACAAGGTCATCCGACGTATTGGCGCTCTGGACTATGAGGTCGTGCCAGACGGCATTTCGCATTCACAGCGGCGCCGCGCACGATCTGAAGTGGTCCACATGGTGCGCCTTAAACCCTTTTACGGACGCTGACGAACTTCGTTATTTTTTGTTCTTTTCTTTGCTACGAGTGCTTTTGTTTATTACCTTCGTTTGTTTGCAGCATCGGGTCGATGCTTTTTAAGAGGGGGGTATTGACACGTGTACTTATCTTTATCGGGCGACCACGTTTCGCCGCTTAACAACTGTAATCGCGCAGCGCGGAACGCGCCTGCATGTATCCGAAGTTTCTGGAAAGTTATCGATGCTTCTACCCGGCTTTCTGTTGTCGCCGAACCTTGTGTTATCTGATTTCATCGCGTAACACGAATGGTGTAGAACTTTGTGGAAGGCATGCGGGTCCGAACGATTAGTCTGGAGCATTTGACGACTGCTCTATAAAAGTCGACGCGCTTGACCCGCTGATCAGATTTACGACGATCGCCGACTGTGTTCGCCGCTCTCGTTGTGCTTTAAGTGTAGCCTGTTTTGTGGGCACAGGTTCGCCCAATAAAAGCTAGTTTTTGCCTTTCACCGTATTGCTACTGTGTTCTTTGAGTCACGACCACGTGACAATATAACTAAGTATTTAACTTGTATAAACTCTTGTCCTTAGAACTTCATGTATTTTGAACCTCAATATGATGAAATTTCACTGCCGTCGTTAACGTACACCAAAGCAATAAATGGAAATTGCCACAGACACAGATAGTTAAATGGTTGAATCGGAGAGTGTGGTAATGTGATCAAGTGCGCACTAGAGAAGAGGGGGGGGGGGAGAGTAAGGGGTAGGTGAGGGCGTCTCTTCCTCCAGTATGGCCATGGCTGCGGCAGGTGCAAATGTTGGGTGAGCTGATAACCATGGATTTGTGGGCGTTGTCTCTCTGCGCGATTGGTGCTGGTGGTCGCGTAATTTCAAGTTATGAAGGTGCGTTGAAGTGACAGGCAGTAGAGCCGAAGCATTCGCTCCCCTCTGCCTGCACTCTTCATGACAGCATCATCCCCTTGCAGGCAACACTATCAGTCACGATGGCAGAGTGGATGCAAAAGCTTCGCAGGTTTTGCTTCGTACAGCCAATGTGAAGATTTCGTTGACACGGCACGAAATAGTATCTTTGGTCGCCGACTCTTAGATTCAACAAAATTAAATGTTTTTCTCATTGAAATGTGTTTTTTCCGATTGACCGAATAATTGGAAACATTTTATGGCATCTTCCATGTAAGAAAAATTGTCAGTGACTGTACTTATTACCAAAAAAGGTCAAATTTCAATATAGCAAAATTTTGATTTAACAAAATAATGTGCCGGTTTTGCTGACTTCGTTATATTGAGGCTTAACTGTAACTTCAAGCATTAAAATGAATATAAGGCAGTTGTGCTTGTCTAAAGGTTGTGCATTATTATTAAGTGTTAGAGCACCGCTAAGCAGGCTGCAGGCAACTTGAACTATGCATATTGTACAGTGCGGAGTGATTGAAGCGAGACACTTGGTGGGGGCGCATAGTTTCCGTCACTTTTTGCACTACCAGTAGGCTCTGGGGACACGAACTAGTGGATTTTTGTATCATATGTAAGTGAGAGCCTTTGTGATGCATTGTGGCTGCTTTCTACATCTCGGCAATCACCCAGCGCTCACCAGTGTTGCAAAAAGCGCTGGCCAATTATTGTGTTTCAATCACTGAGCACTGTACATAACAGCTGCGTCACGAAAATTGCACTGTACCATGCACTTATTTTAAAGCGTAACATTCTTTGCTGTTCCTTTGACTTTTGCGCCACTGCTGCTGTTTAATTGCATGCTGCGTTGGGGGGTGGTTCAGAGCGCATACCGTTTCTGCACGATTCTAATGCGCACTTTTTTTTAAGATAAGTTGTGTTCGAATTTTCATGCGCTTTACAATTGTAACTAATTCTACTCAAAATCAAAAATTTAACCGATTCTTACTAAAAAAAGTTCAATGCAAGGTAGCTAGCCACACTGCCATCGAGGGTTGTCTGAAGAAAGTGACGCTCAAGAGACACCGCAAGGTGGGTTGATGGTGCATGGAATACCCTCCTGCCGACGATGGTTGCGCGAGCCTCCAGAAGTGTAGCGTTTCTAATGCATTAAATGGAACTGAAGATGACTTTCTGTGGTCGGTCAGCAGCGAAAAGGAGGTGTTGTTGGACATTGATAGCCACTAGCCTCTAAGGTTCAGGTGTGTGCATGTCTGTGTGTCGTTGTATGTCCCATAATATTATTTCAACAAGGTACACGTTAACTCAGGTTTCGTTACTTGATGTGTCCAGTAGAATTGGCACCAAGTTATTTTCTTTTATATTTATTTGGGCAGTAATATAACTGCTCATTACAATCGACGGCATGGTAGAATCGTGCAAATATGGTATATACATGGCAAGAGCGTGTCAGAGAGGATAGGCGACGTGAGAAACTTGTTTGAACCTTTGCACTGTGTCGAATATGCACAATGCCCTCTGGAGCTCCCTGGGTGTCGCCACAATGCACTCTTGACAGCTGTAATTATCCATGACCCCCCGCAAAAGCATTGCAGAAACTTCAGCGCTTACCTTTCTGCTAACGTGTAACCATCACGAGGGGAGGTTTATAGAATGGTAGAGAGGAGGGGGAGAGGAGACAGAGAATTGGCAGAACCGGCTACGAAACTCTTGGCAATCTTTGCTCGCAATTTTCATACATGGGCGGAGGGCGGGAGAGGGAAATGGCGACATGAGAAGGCAAGGAAACGCTACTACTTGGGTGCCTCGATGTGCATGCCCTCGAGGCACCCTAGCTACTTCTAGACTCAACAGTGGTTGCACACAAATTGGATAAATTTAAGTTTAAGGTACGGTATGGTAAGTTTCTGCTCTTTCTAAAAAATAAACACCATGCAATTTGTCACGCAGACAACTGACGCACGGCATACAGACTCAAAGCTGCATTAAAGCACCGTAGCTTCTAGGGGACTTCGTAGCATTGTAGAGTCTAGGTGTCGCACTTCAATTCAGCACTTCTGTGCCCGCTGTGGTAGCTTTGCGGCTATGCCATTGCTTGAGGTCGCGGGTTCGATCCCGCCCGCAGCAGCCACATTTAGACGCGGGCGAAATAAAAGAAGCGCTCGTGCAATTAGCTTTAGGTGCTCATTAAAGTACCCCAGGGGGTAAAAATTAATCTGTAGTCTGCCACTACGGCGTCCTTCATAATCTAATTGTGGTTTTGGCACACACAGTCCCATAATTCAATTAAAGATTAACACTTCTCCCCCAATGCGATGGGCCATGTGAGGCGCTGACAATACTAACCTTCTCGGAAGTTATGAACAATGGCACACAAACATGCCTCAAGTAAACACGTCTTGTTGTGTTCTGTGTACTATGAAGACAAACAGCAGTGGCGCATGCAAGGTAACATTTGCTCACCGCTCTCGTATTGCCCTAAACACTGAAGAAATGAAATATTTGCCATCAAAATCACCACTGATTATCATCAATCAAAGCAAATAGTACTAAAAGCATTGCTTACAATGATTTATGCAGTCTGTGGGATCCACATAATTTTTCTTTTGTTCACTTTTTTTTAAATCTGTGCGTATCTCCTGTAAATAACTTGTGTCTTGACTATCGCAGTTCATTTGGCTTAACGCCTTGGCTTGTACATTTTGAGAATGCCTGTGTTGATGCATTCTCCACACTTTATTGTCTTGTACCCACATGTGTGCATGAATGTTTTTTTGCAATGTTGTGGTACTGAGAGGCACGATTTGTGAGCAGTGATGTAATTAGTTTTGGTAAGCAGTGCTGTTGGTTGTTTCCCTTATCGAGAAAAAGAAAAAAAGAAAATTGTGCTTTTAGAGTCTGAAATGCTTCAGAACTGATTTTGCAGCACTTTTTTTTTCTGATTCTGTTTTCTTTATGGGTCATTTTGGTTAAATTAACTATCTCTGTGTTAAAAGTAACAAAAGAATATGTTTGCCATATTTTATTTGACCTCTTGTTTGACATCTCTTGTTAGACCTCAGTTAACAATGCAAGGCTATTGTTGTTCCTTGTAGTATCAGTGTGTTGTGTTGACATTATTTCTTGTTAAACAGAGAGGAGACACAGCACTGCACATAGCAATGAGAGCACGAAGCAAGGGTATAGTGGAGATACTCTTGCGCAATCCAAAAAACAGTCAGCTCTTGTACAGACCAAATCGGAGCAATGAGACACCCTACAACATTGACACAAGCCACCAGAAAAGCATTCTTGCTCAAATATTTGGTGCTCGTAAGTGTTCATTGTCATTCTCTTTACATTTGATTTCACTCATGACACTGTTAGCAAAAAGGGGATAGGGGGAAGGGGGAATACTTGGTACCGTTAACTTGCAGTATTGTAGATTATTCTATATTTTTTTAATTGTTATTTGTACCCTTAAAAAGTGGTCTCAGTGTTGTTTTTAGTTGGGCAGTTACTACTAGTAGCCTGAGTTGTAGTTATAATGTATACTTGCATAATACAGTGTAGCTCACTTGCCGCATTTACAAAACTTGATTATAACTGTGTATCATTGCATCTAGACTCCTCTTACCCACCTTAAATAAAAGATGTTAAGCTGAATGACCATTTCCATAACTATGTCCTTGTATAAGTATTATCACTTTAGATGGAGTGCTAGTTGCAATTTCTGAATAGCCAAAGCTTTTCTTATTTTCTACTTTATAAACTTCAGTTTTTGTGCATGCAAAGCATACAGCCTTCTTTTCTAGCTAAGGTACTTTTTAAAGTCTTTATTTATACCACCCAAAGTTGCTCTGTTGTCCTTGCAGGTCGTTTGAACACCAATGAGGACAACGAAAACATGCTGGGCTACGACTTGTACAGTAGTGCATTGGCAGACATCTTGAGTGAACCATCTTTGTCTATGCCAATTTCAGTGGGCCTGTATGCGCGATGGGGAAGCGGCAAGTCTTTTCTTCTTGGCAAGCTTGAAGGTAAGTGGGAAAAAAGGCATATCGGATATGAGCTGAGTTTTCTCTAGCTACTGAGTACTTGCATTGTGTTTTATACCCGAAATGTAAAGGAAAGGGCCTCAAACAATCTTTTGGAAACACCTTCCTAGCTAGAGCTGAGGTGAGCATATGTGGAAAGCCACTGTTAACTTTCTAAAGTAAGTCGTACTTACTGTTGGAAGTTCAAATCTTATCTGTTGCTGCTTGTGGTAGTATCAATGAATCTGAATTATGCACAGTATTTACAATTTGAAACTTATGGAAAAATATGATAAAATATGTTTTCATAATGCTTGTTCATTCCCATCGGGAAAAGATTTATATGCAAGATATGTGAGTAGCTTTCCACATAAGAAAATATTTTTTGTAATTGAATATATCATATTTCAAAATCATTGGGAGGAATGGGTCTGCTGCACTGGGTTGTCTTCACACCATGCTGTTAGAACAGTTTAGGCGATGATGCAGCACTGATCAGCACATCTAGGTCATGTTCCATGCTTATTTAACTTTTTTTCCCATGATTTAAAAGTGGCCAGATCTAGGGCTCTTTGCTAGCTATGGTTGCTGAATGCACAAGGAAGAAAATTTTAGTCAAGTATCTTGCATTTGCTTCTCGGCAAAATGAATTGGTAAGATTTTTTAGGGAATGATACCCCTCCATCATTGGCATAGCCAGGGGGAAGGGTATAGAATAGCCAGGGGCAGGAGGCATAGAATGGATGGAACTGACACCGCCACAAAATGAGGGAATAACAGCCTTTGCAGTTCCTCTACAAGAAGGTGGGGGGCGGTGATAGGGAAAAGGTGACGTGAGAAGGCAAGAAAATGCTACTACTAGACAAGACAGTGGTTGCAGGCAAATGGGATACATCTAAGTTCAAGGGATGGTACGGTATGTTTCTGCTATTTCTGAAAAATAAACACCATGCAAACTTGTCAAGCGTATGACTTACGCAGGGCGTGGAGAAGCAGAGCCGCATTAACGCACACCATAGGGTCTAGGCGACACTACGGAAGCAGTCACACGTAAAATCAACACTTCTGTGCCCACCGCGATAGCTTTGCAGCTATGGCATTGCTCGAGGTTGTGGCTTTGATCCCGATCGCAACAGCCGCATTTCAATGCGGCTTTTATATATTTATATATATATATATATATATATATATATATATATATATATATATGTGCACTTATATTTAGGGACACGTTAAAGAACACCACGGTGTCAGAATTAATCCATAGTCCACCGCTACAGCGTGCCTCATAATCCGATTGTGATTTTGCTCGTACAGCCACATAATTCGATTAACTTTTGATGCTTCCGCCACGATGTAATATGCCATGTGAGGCAATGAATATGCTCAACCCTCTCAGAAGTTAAAAGTATGGTGCACAACAATGGCTCAAGCAAACACCTCTCCCATGTGTTCTGTGTACTACACAGACAGACAGAAGTAGTGCACACAAGGTAATGTTTAACATCAACACACCACTCTCGTGCTGGACTAAACGTAAAAGAAATTAAACATTCGCCGTCAACATCACTGCTAATTATAGTCAATCAAAGCAAACAGAACAGAAAGCTTCGCTTACATCGATTCCTACATTACGTGGGATCCGCATAATTTTTTTCGTCTTTTTCTTTCCCTTCTCTCTGACTTTCACTGTGTTAATAAACTTGAGAAGAGCTTGCTGTTAGGCTAGTTTGTAAATGGCAGTAAGAATGAAAACAGGGCGAAAAATGGGACAAGAAAGAAAGACCTACAGAATGCTGATTTGTGTATGACAAGAGAGAGAGAGATCAAGGACAGGAGAGGCAGGGAGGTCAACCAGACGAGCACCCGGTTTGCTACCCTACACTGGGAGTGGGCGAAAAGGGAATAGAAAGAGGAAAAAAGGGAGACAGTTAGCACTGAATGCCTGTGGGAGGGACACTATACACAGGGACACTATAAACGGTCTCTCGTGCTTTTCGCTTTTCGTGCCACTGACGGATGTGGCCGCGGTCCGCGTATCTTTGACTCGGTGAATGGTCTTGAGTCCAGTCGGTGTAAAGTTGCCCGTAGAGAGAGGCGTTGTACATCAAAATATATTAACATATATTAATATTATAGCATTAATATTAATAGCATTATAATATATATATTAAATATATATTGCAAAATATATTAAGGACGAGGGGGCTAGGCCAGGGAAGCTAAGAAACCGCCACAACAAACAGGTAGGAGGGTAGGTAGGTGAATGGCCTCGAAGTCCACACAGAAACAGATATATGTGACTCTTAAGGGCGGCCGCACCATTCAACAACCCACTGAATGTTGAAGAGTGCGACGGTGATTAACAAAAAATAATTTTAATAAGGGGAGTGGAGTGATGGACATGGGGGGGGGGGGGGCATAAAAGGCACCAATAACAAAGTTGGCGGATAATTATGGACATAAGGAGAGCATCTCGTCACTGCCCGATCGCTCAACACCAGACGGCCGTGACCAGTCATCTAGCTGAGGATCACCTACCCTGTCGTAACATGTGCTGTTTGCTGTGGCGAGCCCATCCTAACCAAACGTCACAGCAATTTTCAGAATAGATGGGTGTCAGGAGAAACGACACTTTCAAATCTCTCTGAGCTACTGGACCCTATTTTACTGTGACTGCGGATGCCATAATTTTCACAAAGGCTTCTAAACAGGAAGCGGCCTAACTTCGGACTGTCTGACTCATCAATTCCAGAGTGGGATCAAATAACAATATGCCTCGCGTGATGACTACGATACCATGATCGCAGGTTACTTCCAAACATCGCTTCAGACAAGTCGGATAGCAAGTCACTGAAAGTGAGGAAAACTTGCATCATATGATACTATCGAAGTTCTTGCGCAAACCTTTGTTCCCGTATTTTTAACGCTAGAATATTATAGCATGCCCACAACGCCGAAAGTGCAATTCAATGATGGGCGACTTACAAAATAGTGCCCACCCTCTTCCATACACAACCGTACTAGATCTGGCTGGAAAACAACGGTTTAGGGTAATAAAGTGGACCGTCATGTTTGTTGACGTAAGGTGCGATGAGGGAGGACTCGAAGGTGATAGTTGAACAGGTTGCACAAGGTGGACATATAATTAACAACACTGCATTGATACAAAGGTACAAACTTAGCACAAATTAAGGCTGGCTTCTAATGCGCAGAGTACTACAACGCGGCACACTGCACAGTTCCTGTTTGCTCACGTATGGTTGTAATCGTTGCTGACCTGCCATTTGTGGCGGTGACGGCTTGGGTTGCGTAGGCATTGATGTGGACACAGTGACAAGCCACTGGGGTAGTGGTTCAGGATCCCTGGTAGTGCTGGAACTCCGAGAGCCCAGGAACCCTGAGAGCACTGGAACAGGCCAGGCACAGGCCACGGCAGGACCTTGGCTCGATGGCCCGTCACGAGGCTGCCCAGCGGTACATCACGGGTAGCCCTCTCGGGACTCGTTGCTCGAACCTCCTTGGCTTGTTCGATCCGTGCCCGCAGCTTCCCACTTCCTCATGTGGTCCGCTTCCTCCTTCTCTTTCACCAACCCTCGAGCGTGTTTCTTATTTCCCGCGTTGTGCCGCGTCTGCCGTCGCTATCGCTCAGGTCTCTCCTGAAATCCACTTCTGCCGTCGTGGTCTTTCACCACATTACCTTTCACACAAGAAAGTGGTTTCAGCTTAAATAATGTTGCCATGCTGAGTGAGCTCGCAGCAGGAGGACTCGTTGCACTGACACATAGCACACAGTTCACAGGTTCACAGTAGACAGTTCACAGATTGCACACAGTTCACACAGTAAGAAAAAGAAAAACATGCACTTGTAATAAGCAATAACAAAAGATAGATACGTACACATATAAGCTTGAAGAACTAAGAAACGCTGGTTAGGTAGTCCGCTCCGATAGTGTCACTGCCTTTGATGTATTCGACAGTGCAGTCATATTCCACAATCAATAAACTCCAGCACTATACTCTGTTGTTCACATGTTTGGCGGAGTTAATGTATGAGAGTGGTTCATGGTCCATTTGCAGCAAGAAGCACTTGCCATAGAGAAAAGCATGAAACCGCTGGATGGCCCAGACAAGGGCAAAGCCTTCCCGTTCTGTGGTAGAGTAACGTGCTTCTCTAGGCAGCAATTTCCTACTTGTGTACGCAACTGGGTGCAGAACACGATCGTGGCGTTGTAGAAGGACAGCTTCGAGGCTTGTCGATGACGCACCTGTATGTAGGACAAACGTCTGTTCTAAATCTGGGGACCATAGAATAGGCTGATCAGAGAGTAAGCGCCGTAATTTGTTGAAGGCTTCCTAGTGACGAGACTCCCAGACCAGTTTATTGGGCGCACGCTTGCAGGTCAGTTCTGTGAGAGGCGCTGATACTTTTAAATAATTTGGCATGAAGTCTCGGTAGTATCCAGTAAGGCCCAAAAATGAACAGACTTCTTTTTTAGCAGTTGGCTGCTTCGCAGCTTCAATTTTCTCGAGGGTGTCGATCTGCGGGCGTAGGGCACCATGGTCTACAGTATGCCCTAAATATTTCATGGAGGCAACGCCAACTTCACTTTTGGAAGGCGTGATGGTTACACAGACGTTTTTGACTTGCTAGAAGAAATGCCGAAGAGTGTGAACATGTTCCCATGTTTCGATGGCAATTAAGACGTCGTTGAAGTAGTGGTAGATATTGGGGATGTCGTCCACAAATTTTCTCATAAGCCTTGCGAAAACAGCTGGAGCTGTCTTAATACCAAATGGCATAAATCGGAACTGATAGAGCCCCGACGAAGATTGAAAGGCTGTCATGTGTTTGCAATCAGACTGCAGTGGCACTTGCCAATACCCTTTTGTAAAGTCGAACTTGGAAAAGTACCGACTCTTACCCAGCTTGGCGAACATCATGTCTACTCGTGGTATTGGTTCGTTGTCCATTATGACCACTCGATTTACCGTAGGTGTCTAAAATCAATGCACAAGTGCATACTGCCCCTTTTTTTTTCCTTCACTGCCACCACCGGTGACTCGTAGGCAGAGTTTGACGGTTCAATGATCCCTTGCTTTAGCATTTCTTGCACTTCATCATGGACAGCCTTTTTGATTGCAAAAGGTACCGGATATTGCCGGCCATGCATCGGTGTGTCCGTTGTCACTCATAGCTGGCATTTCACGAGGGGGGCTTTTCCAGGTACGTCCGAGAATACGTCTTGGAACGTAGACAATGTTTCGTTTGCTTCTCCGGCTGGCTCAGCAAGCAATTCAGTGGCAGTTTTTACGCCCTGGAAATTTTCTTTCTGCTTCAGTACAATAAATGGTGGGTCGTTCCCTTCATCTTCACGGGTGTTGACAGCTACAGCGGCTTGGTGATCAGCCGACGGAAAGGGAGATCTTTCCTCATATTTTTAAGCAAGCTTATATGAAAAGCACTTATTTGCATGCCCAATTTAACGACGTAATCAAGGTCGCTTCTCTTCATAAGGATGGTGAACGGTTTCTTCCACGTTAGGATTAACCTGTTGTTCTCGGATGGTAGCAACAGTAATACTTTGTCTTACGATCATAATATTGTTTTTGTGTAACTTTCGCTTTTTGAAGCTCCTCATGGGTGAGTTCCCATGTCTGCTGCAGCCGTTCTTGCAGCTCTACTACGTAGCCGTACGTCGTTTTGGTCTCTTCGTCCAGATGTTTCCTTGACTACAGCTCCTTAAGGATGGTCATAGGTCCACATATGTAACGGCCATAAAGAAGATCAAAAGGGGAGAAGCCCAAGCTTGTCTGTAGGACTTCTCTGTTTGCTAATAGCAGTGGGGCCAAGTATCGATCCCAATTTTTGGGGCTTTCTTGGCACATTCGCCAAATCATTTGTTTCAACGTTCTGTTGAAACGCTCCACTAAACCATTTCCCATTGGGTGGTATGGCGTAGTCGGTAGTTGGCTGAACAAAAGCAGCCGGCCTAACTCTTTCATGAGTTGCGAGGTGAATTGTCTACTGCGGTCGGTAACTATTTCCCGTGGAATTCCAATGTGAGAAAACATAGTGGGCAACGCCTTGGCAATCCTTTCCGTGTCAATGCTTGGCAAAGCAACTGCATCTGGGTAACGTGTGGCGAAGTCCACCATGGTTAGAAAAAATCGGTTACCGTTAGTGGAAGTAGGGGACAGTGGTCCGATGATATCAGTAGCGACCTGTTGGAAAGGAGTACTGTATTGATTATCGGCATGTTTCCAAGAGGTACACCTACTAGATGTTTTGGGACCGTTCTCTGACAAATGTCGCATGATTTTACAAACTGGGTGACATCTGCTTGAACGCCAGGCCAGTAGAATTCTTCTGAGACCCTGTCGGCCATTCTCTTTGTCCCTTGGTGACCAGAGAGAATTCCTTTATGTGCTATCTTCAGGACTGATCCCTGAAGGTCTCTCGGAACAACAAACTGGTCCGCTTCTCTTTTTGTCATAGATTTATAACGCCGGAAGAGAATACCATTGAGGAGTATAAATGTGACAGTCGCAGATTGCGTGGTTTTGGTCTTGCCCACATCCGCAAAGCAAACACTGAGACTTCGATCATCCTTCTGCAACTTTTCCAATGCATTGGGACTGACCTCTAGCGGGTTTACAAGGGCTACTGGCAGCCTTGTTGTAAGGGAACATGACGCAGCGACTATAGGATTATCGAGAACTGGGTAGGTATTTTCCTGGCCACCCTCTGCGCTTTCTTGTGAGTGTAGCACGGTAGGCTTCATCTTCGAATCTGTGGCTCCCAGTAACTCGAGAAAGTGAGAGGCAAGCACCGTTAACATTGCCTAACACGATATCATACAGTGGGTGCTCCATACATATGGCACGCGCAGTCCCTTTAAAGAATGGACAGCCAACGTATACTTCAGCTTCGGAAAGGTATTGTGCGAAACTATCTAATAAACAGACAGTGTGCATTTCTTCAGTAAACTTGCTGGCTGGCACAAAAGAGTGCTTTACTATGACAGTGTTGCAACCGGAATCTCTCAAAACAGTAACCGGTCGTCATTCGAGATGCCCTTTTGCTGTCGGCATACCTTCCTGTCGTAGTTTTGGCCCGACGGTGCTTTGTGTCACTTACCCAATCTTTTCAGAACTGTTGTCTTCAGTGTTTACAGCATGTGTGTGCTGTTTGTGCAGCCTATCTTCTTGGGTTGGTTGGCCAGGTTCAGAAAGTGAACACAAAGCCTCGTTGTGGTCCTTCGTATGTTTGGTTAATCCTTCCGGCACATTTCCAGGCTTCTTCCCTTTCCAACCAGTCGCAGCCTTAGATCCGCTAGCCCTAGACTAGCAGTCTGACAACTTGTGTCCTCGCTTGTTGCATATGAAGCAATGGGGCTTTGCTTGATCACTTGATGGCTCACTGGGTTGCGTCCCACTCTTCACACACACCTTTTCTTCTTGACCTCTAGCCAGATTTGTCAGACCTTGAGCTTCGAGGTAGTGATCCGCTGTTTCTGCCAAACTGTCAAGATCTTTGCAACCTCACTCCTTCAGAAAGATGGCAAGCTTCTGGTCACATCGACGCAAGAATTGCTCCGAGACAACCTAGTTTCTCAAGGCGTCATAACTCTTTTCTGTTTTGGCCAACTCTTGCCAGAGATCAAAATAACCAACCAGCCTGTCTACAAACTGGCGGCCTGTTTCACCATTGCCAGGCTTGGCCTCTTAAAACTTGATTCGATAGCCATCTTCAGTATACCAGAACCTCTGGAGCAGTGTTACCTTAAGCTTTGCAAAGTTCGTTGCGTCTTCAGTGGCCGTACGTCCGATGACAGTGAGAGCCTCCCCCGTTAAACAGAAACTCAGAGGCAGGGCCCACTTGTCGCTAGGCCACCCTTGGTCCGTGGCCACTTGCTCAAACCTCTGAATATATGCGTCCAGCTCATACCGAGCTTCACTGAAAGCTGGAATTAACTTGTGGGGACTTCGGAAACCTTGATTATATATTTCTTGATCACTTCGCTCGGTTGCGACTGCTTGACTTGGCTGTTGCAATTCTTGCATGCGCAGCTGTAGTTTTAACAACTGGCATTCTCCAGCTTGCCACTCCAACTCTCGTGCATGGTCCTCTTTGGCAGCCTCAGGCTCTTGTGCATGGTGCTCTCTTTCTCTGCTACGCTCCTCATCCATCCACTATTGGAGTGCCTTTCCTGTGAGTCCCAACTCTTTACCGATGCCTATCAGTTTTTTGGCATCCATCCTTAACCACCGCACGTGAACAAAGTGAGACTCTCAAAGGTGTTACGAGAACTTAGTCCTGTCACGGATGCCAGATAATGTAGGGTAATAAAGTGTACCGTCACGTTTGTTGATGTGAGGTGCGTTGAGGAAGGACTCGAAGGTGGTAGTCGGACAGGCTGCGCAGGTGGACATATAGTTAACAACACTACACTGATACAAAGCTACAAACTTAGTACAAATTAAGGCTGTCTTCTAATGCGTGGAATACTATGACGCAGCACATGTTTACCCGCCGTGGTTGCTCAGTGGATATGGTGTTGGGCTGCTGAGCACGAGGTCGCGGGATCGAATCCCGGCCTCGGTGGCTGCATTTCGATGGGGGCGAAATGCAAAAACACCCGTGTACTTAGATTTAGGTGCAAGTTAAAGATACCCAGGTGGTCGAAATTTCCGGAGTCCTCCACTAGGGTGTGCCTCATAATCAGAAAGTGGTTTTGGCACGTAAAACCCCATAATTTCATTTTTTTTATGACACAGCACACTGCACAGTTCCTGTACCTCGCCCACCTAATGCGCAAAGTCCGGGCGTCACGGCATACAGTCCAACTGAGTTCGCCCACGTGTGGTTGTAATCGTCGCTGGCCCGCCGTATGCGGCTGTGACAACTTGGGTTGCCTAGGCAGTGACGGTGACATGGCGACAAGGCGCTGGGGTAGTGGCTCAGGATCCCTGGATGTGATGGAACTCCAAGAGCTCAGGAACTCTGAGAGCACAGGAACCGGCCAGGCACAGGACATGGCAGGACCTTGGCTCGATGGCCCGTCACGAGGCTGCCCAGCGGTACATCTTGGGTAGCCCTCTCAGGGCTCGTTGCTCGAACCTTCTCGGCTTGTTCGATTTGTGCAGCAGCTTCCTGCTCCCTCGTGTCATCCGCTTCCTTTTTCTCTTTCACCAACCCTCGAGCGTGTCTCTTATTTCCCGTGTCGTGCCGGGTCTGCCGTCGGTGTCTTTCGCCACAAACAGTTATCTCAAGTTACCTGGATTGCAGCAAATCTGGCCTGTCAACAAGAAGACACAGGATAATGCGCTCTCTTGGTTTTGTTTGGCCCCGTTTCTAGCACTGTTCATTACTCCAAGTCATGTACCAGCTAGGTCATCGACATACATTATATAAGTGCATCAATTCGTAAGTGAAATTTTTTTTTTTTTTTAATATCATCATTTTTAAAAATAGTGTAAGGATGATGACATAATTTGATGTGAATTGCAATGCAAAAGTGTGCATCCTGCTTGTTAAAGCATTCTTGTCTGGGGATTGCTAGGAGTTTGTCTTTCTTGGTGTACAACCTCCATATATATTGTTACGATGGGATGCGTTTATTTAAAGATGAATTGATGAAAAGTCGGCGTCGGTGCGGCGTCACCGCCGACGGTGAGTCACTGCAAAGACAGGCGCACTTCGTCCTCCTCTTTTTTCGTCCTTCCTGTAGCTTTAGCGTAACACTCCTCCCTTCACAGACGAAGCCCGCTGGGCGAGTAACTGTTATGTCCACTCGGAGTCACGGGGATGGCAGTGTTTCAGGCGGGTGACATGAACAAGCTGCGTTTTCTTAGACCGGTAGCCATTAGGAATGAGATTAGCAATTGAATAGGTCACATCACTTAGGCGATTAGTGATTTATTTATTTATTTATTTATTTATTCATTTCCTCAAAGGTCTCTGTTGAGACATTACATGAGGGAGTGGGGAGTTAGTGACAAAGATAGATACTACAAATTACAAAGGGATATTTCCGATGAGTCGCTTGAATGCAAGTGGGTCGATGATAGTGGCAACTTCGGCGGGCAGGCCATTCCAGTCTCGTGTTGTGCGCAGAAAAAAATGATTGCTGAAAAGTAACGGTATGGGCTTGTGGGGGATATACTGTATTAGAGTGACTGGTGCGGGCAATGTGATGTGCTCTTTTTATGTACGGGTTGTCAAAAGGCAAGGAATGAAATAATTTATGGAAAAGGTTAAGACGGGCTATTCTACGGCGTGAGGCTAGAGAGGGTAGGTTTATTTGGGCTTTTAGTGCCGAGATGCTTGAATTGTATGAATAAGTTGACAGGATAAATTGTGTGGCGCGGTTCTGAACCGACTCGAGGGCTTTAATAAGGTTATTGTGGTGGGGGTCAAAAATAGCTTCGGCATACTCAAGCTTGGGCCGCACAAAGGTTAGAAAAGCAAGTTGTTTAATAGAGGGAGGAGCGAGGAAAAGGTTACAGCGTAGATAACCTAGAGTATGATTAGCAGAGTTTATTATGTGGTTAACATGACAGGTCCAAGTTAAGTCACGCGAGATGTACACACCAAGATATTTGAATGAATCCGTTGTTGCAGTCTGCGTGTTATTGATGCTATAATTAGGGATATCGTAATTACGATGACGATGAATAGACATTAACACGGTTTTAGCTACATTTAATGACATGAGCCAAGTGGTACACCAGTTTTGTATGCGCGATAGGTCATTTTGTAACGCCAAATGGTCGCTGGGGTTAGTAACTGCTCGGTAAACCACACAATCATCAGCGAAGAGTCGGATATGAGAAGAAATATTACAAGGTAGGTCATTGATGTATATTAAGAAAAGGAGGGGACCAAGTACGGTACCTTGTGGTACGCCTGAAAGCATGGGTGTTAAGGACGAAGAGTGTGAGTTAGCGTATACGAATTGCTCACGGTTAGTTAAAAACCCTGGAAGTTAAAAGGCCTGGTGTAACGAGCCTGAAACTTCTGGTACAGGCCGTGCTTGCGAAGTGGTGTCCAAAGCCATACTATGTCCCCTTTGTCATACGACACATTCTTATGTCGTGAATCGTAGCTGATCGTAGCGGTCCTGGAATGCCAATGTACGGAGCTGAGCTATGCAGCGTGCTTCCTCAGCGCGGCAGAGAGTCTGAGCAATAGAAGAGTCCGCATGAGGAGTGAAAGGTAGAATGGTGTCAAGGTAGTTGCGGGGTGGTCTGACATAAAGATAGAAAGGACTGTAGCCGGTAGTTTCATGCTTTGCGGTGTTGTAAACATATATATGTCATGTCATGTCGGACACAGAGCCAGGGTTCGATTCAATGTCTCCCCCCAGCAATAACAATTTCTTCATGGAAAACGTGACAACATGAAACACGCAACGAAGCTGTGGGCATGGCAGCACCAAGAGCAACAGGTAATTAGAACGAAAGCATTTTCCATAATTCTTTCTTACCTGCACAAGGTGGATGAACGGATTAGTGTTCCGCATGCTTCCGATGCTGCTGTGCCCAGTGACTACAAAGCGAGTGTGAAGCCTATTTATAGTCCAATCGCACTCTGTCGCCACCTGGTGTGCCAGCGCACAGTACTCTGCGCATGTCGACGTAGCAGAATGGTGCAGGCACTCCCAAGGTTTGGACGCTGGCGGGTGAATATCTTGATCCACGTGTTGGAGAGATGCATGGCTGTCATGCGCAGATACGTTGACCGCGATGACATCACGACAGCCTGTGGTCGTCCCTCCGAGAAGGCCATAGAACTGCACAAGGTAGATGAACGGATTAGTGTTCCGCATGCTTCCGATGCTGCCGTGCCCAGACGTCCCATTGACCCAGACTCTGGAAAGTGAGCCTCTGGCTTTGAAAACACTGTCGTCGTTTCTTCACTTCCACAGTGCACTGTTCTCTGACAGCACTGCTGAACTGCCAGGAACAAACTTATTGAAGCACCACATACCCACTAATGGCTACTCACCAATGTATGAGGGTGAATCAGAAAGTCTTTGCCCCTATTTTTTATAAGCCAAAATAAGGTACATACAGTTAATTACAAATGTACATACTATTCTACATACCTTACACTATTTTCCCACATAGTTCCCACACCGGTTCAGACATTTGTCCCATCATGGCACTAAATTTGAGATATCCCTGTGGTAGAATTGGTATGCACGCGGCCTTCCCGAACGCTCATTGTCATGCAAGTCTTCATGGCATTTTGCGAACTCACAGCACCATCACCTCACACTTCTCAAAGCAAGACATCTTTCCCCGTATGTGCGCTGCATTTCCCTGTGAATTTTGATGGGCATTCGTCCCTTGCTCCATGGAAAATGAATCACACTTTGTTGCTCGTACGCTGTGGACATGGGAAGCACAATCGCCATCTTCAACAACGGACAGCAGCGCTGTGCCATGGAGCTACTGGCAGATAAGACCGGGCCACTCTAAGAAAGGTCCACCACTGGGAATGGGTATGTTGACTTCGCATTTACAGCTATACTATGGCTAAAGAAATAACTGCAAAGACTTTCTGATTCACTCTCGTATCAGGGTAAATCAGAAAGTCTTTGCCCCTATCTTTTTTTAGCCAAATTATGGCTGTAAATGCAAAGTCAACATGTTCTTTTACTGGTCTTTGTATATCGCCAGGCTGTGAAGTATGTCAAGCAACTACCTGTGTGTGTGTGCCTGGTGTTACAGTTCACTTTGTGTGGCAATGAATGTAACAGACTCCAAACACCTGAGACACGACGTGCCTAGTCGTCACTACAACATGAAAAGACTACAACATCAACATGAAAAGACTTGTCCGTCGGGCGTGTGCGACAGGATTATGCACTAGCGCAGATTCTACTCTCCTTTGTCCTACATTCAATCTTTCTATGTCAAAGAGCCGTTTCTCTTCGTGTTCCTCCCGACATGCCCTAACAAGGCCTGCTATGAGGGAGCAAGAGAGAATGAGGTTGCCTGGATGGTGGAGGGTATAAGAAGGCCAGCAAGATGCCACTTGGAGACACATCTCTGCCCTTGCATGCAGGAGCATGCACGCCGGACGTTTCTGTACTTTTTTGTCTTTGAGCGCACTGCTCACCCTGTAATGATGAACTAAACTTCTACTATTGTTTTTACATCAGCTTGTCTTCCCTGCCAAATCCTCTCGAATGGTCAACCTGGTTCGAGCTCCAAGCAGATGCTGTTGAAGGTTGCCGAGACTCCGTTCTCTTAACAGTTGGTGGCAGCCTTAACACTGGCTTGCTCGCAACTATCACTTCCCCATAGGAAATGGTTTACACAGTTGGTTTTGACTACAGAAGACATGTGCCTACTACAGTGGCCGGAAATCATTTCATTGTGGTGATGTGGCTGTTTGGGCTTGTTGGTACAACATATTGGTGCATTGCAGCATAGATATACACAAAAACAGAAGAAACAAGATGACAGACGAGCGCAAACTTCCAACTAAAAGCTTTATTTTCGGTGACCCTTGTTTGTACCTGTCACTCATCATATTGCACATGTGCAATTCACACCCTTAGAAAGGTTGACTACTTTTCTGACAAATGCGCAGGTGGCATGCTGACACACCCAGAGCCAAATTGCAAAATCATTTCAGCATCAATTATTTCACGTGTTAGTGGATCACCGCTTCTGCTGACAACATTGCATTGAGTAAACAGTGGTTCAAAGCCACACAAACTGCAGTGACTTGCAAGCCAACCACCGCACTTGCTTTTCTTGACATTGTTTGAGTGTTCTCTTACCTGGTCATTTATACAGCGTCCCGTTTGACTGTTTACTACAAGGAAGAGGGATACAATAAACCATGTTGCTAGCACAGGAGACGAACAAATTTTTGTGCTTTTTGTTACACATGTGTGACGCATGCTGACCTTTCCTTTGATTGCAGAGCTTTATAAGCTTTTGAGGTGCAGAGAACACACGTTTAACTTTCTAACGAGCTGCAATTTTCTTGATATTATGAGATAGCTTATGAATGTGTGGTATGACAGCCACTTTTTTATGTCTGTCAGATCAAGCGACTACATGACTTTCTGAGCAGAGATTCCACAAACGGAACACTGTACATGCAAAGGATACCCTGCTTGCATCAAATGCTGGGTTTGATAAAGAAAACTAGCTTCCATCTGATGAGAACAGGATTTCTTGTGCAAATTTAGAAAACAAAGATTACATGTTTGTAATGTGCGTAAGCGTGCGATAGAACTGGCTTATTGCTACGAGGTTTGTAACACCAACACTTATGCTCTGGGTGAAAAACTAGCTCAACGTCAAGGAATTTAAGAGTGCTATTAGTGGTTATCTCATATGTCAATTCAAGGGACTTGAAGCAGTCCCTAAATGACCCGAGAACATTAAGACCCTGCGTTTGCATCGCATCTGAAACCTTGTCAAGGAAAATAACATATTCATCGACGTAGGAAAGATTTTTAACACTCCCTTGTCTTCCAAATAATTGTACTGCATTGTACTTACAAGAGCATGACTAATTTTTTGTGAAAAATTCTGAAGAAGTTCTAGACACATTAAATTCTAGCTCTGACAAACATTTATGTGCCTTTTCTATAGATGTGCAAGACCTCTTTTATTCATTACCTCCCGACGAACTGCTGATTGCTGTGGAAGAGTGCATTGACAGTAATGGTTCTGTGAGGTTTCAAAACTCTTCCTCCATTTCTGTAGGTAACTTTCTAGAACTTCTATCTTCTTACTTAAGTCTACATACATTCAATGGAATGCAAAGCCTTACCTTCAGAAAGAAGGAGTTTGTATCGGATCGTGCATAGCACCAATTCTCAGTGATGTGTTTCTGGCCAAATTGGACAGAACAATGCCTGGTTAACATCCAGTTCACTGTGACTAACATTTTAGTCAGAATGTTATCTGCATTTAAAAATGTGGATAACATTCTGACTGTCTTGCGACATGTCATTGTTGACAGTGAGTGGTCCACAGGATGTAGTTGGTTCAGTACGGGGTGTCTTCTGATGGGCTTTTGTAGCATGCGAGAGAGGTGCAGGTGACGATGTACGACATCAGGCACTTATGCTGGAGTCCTTAAAGGTATACTAAAGGCAAATGTTAAGTCAAGCTAAAGTGACAGATCTCTAAGGCGTTAGTATTATTGCGAACAATGTCTTAATTATCGAGAAATTGAGGTAAATGCAGGGACATGTTTAGAGACTCCCCCGGGACATTCAAGTACTTGCCCAATGACGAAAGCACTCCTCAATTGAATTCTGTCCCTAGTACTCAACCACTCGTTGCACAAGACATCCTTGTATTGTATTATAGTACGAAATAATATGCTACTTGTCCAGTTCTATTTCACATTTAGGAAAAAGTATTCATTGAAATAACCCTGACAACGCCGCGGGCGGTTGAAGGGTTTCGTTTTCGCTCAACTCCGTGCTGCCCACGCTTTCGCGTTTCAGTAGCTATCACGTAGTGCTGCGCTGGTTTTGCTGGCTGGCTTGCGAAACTTGCGCAAACTTATAGTAGCGAAGAATTCAATTTCCATGTGATGACGCGGGATGCCCGAACGGCCTACGCCACTTGACCAAAAAGCAGTTGCAGCGGTGAATCTGCCGCTCTGTCTTAGCTCGGTACTGCCGTCTGTCGGGCGCTGTTTTACTCACTGACGGCAGCAAAGGGTGGCGATGGCGTATGCAACGTCACCACTCCCTCCCTGGTTCGTTGGCGGGAGATTTTAAATGCGATAAAGGTATTCGGACCCTTCAGGTGCAATATTCTCATAAACTATTTTCTTGGTGCGAAACAAGCATTGCGAGGTTTCTGGAATAGTATTTAAACAGTTCACATCGACTTCGTATTTACCTTTAGTGTCCCTTTAAGGCATCATCCTCGCACCATTGCCATGGGTCAGCAGGCAGAGCGCACTGCTGCCACTGCACTGCCGATACACTCCATCTTCAGCACAGGTCCGCGATGCAGTCTCATTTGTGCTCCCTCAGTACACCTGGTAAAACATTTTAACCATTTGAAGACCACGTCAGCTGTGGCTGCGTAAGCTCAGCAGTTCTTTATTATCTTTCTTCTGATTCCACACCTAACTTCTTCACTATCTCTGTCACAGATCTTCCTACTTTGTGTTCATTCTTCCTATGTCTCCATAATAGCACTTACGACAGTGTAATTAACATCTTGAAGAAAACAGTGCCAAAGATGAGGCGTAAGAGAGAGAAAAAAAAACACCGCTTGTCCGCCGTGCTGTTTTCTTCAAAATATTGGCAGTGGACTGACCAGCCTCTTTACTTGCCATTTTGTGATAGGCATATAGGAAATGGCAGATAATGCTAGTAAAATAGCAAGTAATTTTTCTGCATGCTTTAGGCAATCACTGGCAGAGAGCATGTGCAGTTGCACTGTACAGGCTCCAAAGTTGAAACTACCTTGGGGATATGGGAAATAGTATGAATATGCTAGTGTGAGAAGCACACTTGGAAGATATTATAGTTCTTTTTTTCAATTTTTTTATTTGTGCACTCAGAAAAAGCTTCAACCTTCAGGTGCTTTACTTAAAATGGTTTGATTGCAGACTAGCTCGCCTAATGTATTTTGTTAGCTGTTACAGCTTTAGGTTGGTTAATAGTCTAAATATTCTTGCAATCAATGTATTTAGTGCTTCATGAAATGCAACATATGTGGTGGTAACTGAATTTTTTGTTTCTTCCAAGATATTACTGTTTTTATGGTAAAAGCAAATTTCAGTTACCACTTTTAGCGTCTATGTGTGATACACACTAATCAGTATGAGAAAAGTTCTTTAGTTAACTATATGGCCGAGTCTACATTATTTTTTGTTCGCAAGATATGGAACAGATTAGGTAATAGAGTGCTTGACCACGGTGATGCTTTCACTGTCTTTGGCAGAGGACATGCGAAGCTTTGCAGTCCAGTGGCTGGAACCAACGTTTTCCTTCACCTGGGTCCTGTTTTGCCTGGTATCGTTCAGTTCAAGCATGCTAGGCTACTGCATCCTTCTGGCATCGGGACAGTGGTTGCTGGGGCTCAGCTTGGGAGCTGGCTCCTTCCTGCTCACCTACTGCATTCTTTGTGAGCCCACCACGCACCTAACTGCTATGTAGCTTACTTGGGTTGCTTGAACTTCACCTTGCTTTTGTGGTAAAAGAGAACCAAATGTATTTATTGCATATTATGACATAAGACTTTGAGAAACATCTCTGGCATAGACTGAGAGTAAAGCAAAAAAAAAAGTCAATATATAGAATAAGATTTCAAAAGTAATGTATATGGGTGCTGATTTAATCTGCTGGGCTGGTTTGCTTGTTTTTACATTTTTATGGTGTGGTTCGCTGTGCTGGGGCTGCTAAGGGGATAGCAAATTGCCTAGTTTGGCTGATCAGACAAGTACTTGTCTGTCTAATATGGAACTCGTGCCTGCATGTCACACACTGTGTAACATGCTATTGTTAACCTTAAGCGTGTTCAGCCTAATATTAACCCTTTATTGACGAATGTAGCATACAGGCAACATATTAGAATAAAAAACTTTTCTTGCTGAGTTTCAGTATTGAGTACGAATTTTCTGGCAAGAAGTCTTCAGCCAACACTGAATTACAAGCAGCCAGCATCATTTGTTGGTCCAGAGCAGGAACAGAGGACGAGGTAAAAGAAGTTCAGCACACAACTCACTTTTACTTTTAAGGCATGGTCAGACGAGACGGACCAATACAAGGTCTGCGGCTGCAGTGGCATCATACAAGAGATGTAAGGCAAATAAAATGTACACCTATGGTTCCGATATGACGAGAGCTGTCTGTGCAAATTCCAAACGAAGCCGTTGTTGGCTTGGGGTGAAATCCACTTAGGTTTTCTGCCTGGGGTTTCGCCCCTATTGCTAAAGTTCTTGCAATTTCTTTTTCTTTTCATTAATTATGCTTTTCTCAATGTGTTTCACACGTTTAGATTGAAAATAAAAACATATAGGGGGGTATCTATATGTGCCGTCAATAAAGGGCTAAAAAGCTGCAGCATGTCGAGTTTTGATGGTAGGCGAATCAGTGAATTTCAAATTTATATTTTTTTGTAATCTATTTGCAGACATCATTAGGTATGGCAGCACTCATCATGATTGGAATTGGGCTTATAAATTCTGCATGAGGATGGAGCACATGCTCACTTCTTTCAAGACTGTTCTTCAGGTTATATTTTGCCACCCTCCAGCTACAAACAAGGACTTTGGTTCTAGTCCTGTCAGGTAACTATCATCAACCTATTAAGATAATTTTTCTTTCTTTTAGGCTAAGCATTCAGTAATGTTATCATTGGGCTGAATGTTCACATCTTTATACTAAGGAAGTAGAGACATCAATATTTGAATTGCTGGAGCAACATATCCTGCATCAGGACATGTTGCTGGGTGAGTTAGTGCTTGCTAAACGGCATCCTGTAAGGTGCAAAAGAGCATGTACACAGAGCACAACATGAGACAAGATGCCTGTGTATTGTTTTCAATGTGTATGTTCTTTTACGCCTTTCAAAGTGTCATTTAGCTACACATTTTAATGTTGTGTGTGGAGTCACTAGTTGTTTATCTCATTGTAGACTGCATCAGTGCACAGTTATTAATTTATTAGCACATTTCTTTACGATAAGGTTTTAGTTTCTTGAACTTTCAAGTCTACTGTGATTGTTTACAGTGTAATGTCCCAGCCTTGCTGAACACTAAATGTGTAATTTTCACATTTTTGTGTCATGTGGCCTTATCACTGTAATGTGAAGCAATCCTGCAGACATATGTACAGCAGTGCCTGTATTCTGAGTGAACAATTGCTAGCTGACCAGAGCCAATTCCTGAAAGGGTCTGTGACTGTATTTTCAGTCAGCCCTTGTACAACTAAATGTGTTTTGGCTTGGCAGCAACATTACTGATATTTTTTAGCCTGTATTTTATTGAATTTGTAGCTATGCATATCATGGCCTGGTGTGTGCTGTATGCTATGAAATTTTGCCACTTTCTGAAAGCAGTGACATCACTGCTGCCATCACACTCACACATGTGTTTTTCAAAGTATTTTGACACCAGCGAAGCCTTTGACACCATGTGAAGCCGAATGAAGCCGACCATGCTCACCAAAATTAAATGTAGGCTCTTGTGCTGAAAGCACCTAATTTTTTTCATTATATGATTATTGGTAACTTTATGATTGGCTCAACTTATCACCCATTTTTAATTTATTTACTTTAGAGAAGAACTGAGAGGTACAATGAAGTAGGTATAAGATATAGAACAACTGTACCTTGGAGGTGTGACTAAAGGGCTCAGAAAGTTTGACAACTCATGGCTCTGGAGCAATCACTGGAAATGTGCCCGCTCAGTTATGTTAAAGGTGTGGCTAGAGTCAAGTTAAGTGCACTCACTGCAGTGTAACTGCTTCATACTCGTATTTGTGCCCTTGTTATATGTTACCCTTGTTCTTTTATTAGTCATTATGCAAACATTGATGGTAAGAGGACACTAACTGTGTCCTTTTTGTATGATAAACCAATTCTTTCAATTAAAAATTGTGCTTCTCTGAAAGTTATCCAAATAACAATAATGCAAACAGCAATTGCAGTAAATACTACATCAGCACTGACACACACACAAAAAAGATGTTATAATATAACTATCTGTTGTGTTGTTTTATATTTCCAGGTTCATATTTACAGAGCAAAACAAAGTGAGCAGCTCTGGTATTGGGGATGCTTCAATTGCATATATTATCATTTCATTGTTTTCCGCCATTGAAGATGAATTTGGCTTCTTTACAACAAGATTCTACCGTGTTTTTCAACCAAAACCAGGTTGGTAAAAAAAAAAAAATTAGAGGTGTGTATCTTTTCTCTAAGTGCTGGCACTGAGCTTAGATTTACTTTTTTTTTGTGTGTGTGTGATTCAGCAACAATGCAGACGAGTTACAAAATATGATTCACGACCTTAAGTAACAGGGAGAGTGTAAGAGTGGGACTGAAGATTAATGTGCAGAAGACAAAGACAATGATAAATAATCTGGCAAAGGAACAAGAGTTCAAGATCGCAAGTCAACCTCTAGAGTCTGTGGAGGAGTACGTTTACCTAGGTCAACTATTCACAGGGAACCCTGACCATGAGAAGGAAATTCACAGAAGAATAAAAATGGGTTGGATCGCATACGGCAGACATCGTGAGCTCCTGACTGGGTGCTTACCGTTATCATTGAAAAGGAAAGTATACAATCAATGCATTTTACCGGTGCTGACTTACGGTGCAGAGACTTGGAGGCTGACAAAGAAGTCTGAGAACAAGTTAAGGAACGTACAAAGAGCGATGGAACGAAGAATGTTTGGCATAACTTTGAGAGACAGAAAGATAGCGGTTTGGATTAGAGAGCAAATGGGTATAGATGATATTCTAATAGACATTAAGAGAAAAAAGTGGCGCTGGGCAGGTCATGTAATGTGCAGACTAGATAACCGTTGGGCCATTAGGGTGACAGAATGGGTACCAAGAGAAGGGAAGCACAGTAGAGGACGGCAGAAGACTAGATGGTGCGGCGACGAAATTAGGAAATTTGCGGGTGCTAGTTGGAATCCGTTGGCGCAGGACAGGGGTAATTGGAGATCGCAGGGAGAGGCCTTCGTCCTGCAGTGGACATGAATAGGCGGCTGCTGCTGCTGCTGCTGCTGCTGCCGCCGCCGCCGCCGCCGCCGCCGCCGCCGCCGCCACCGCCGCCAAACGATGCCGGACGATGCCGGACGATGCCACAGCAGCACAGCCCAGAAAAATTCTGCACGCTTCAAACACAAGTGCAATGCAAGGTGAGAGGCAACAGAGTGGTGAGTGCAAACTGCCGCCTCCGCCGGTGGCGGTGGCGGCGGCGGCGGCAGTTTGCAATGATCCTGGAGAAGTCGGCATTGGTTCTGGCAGGGCGTGGCTTGTTTTGGAGTTGTAGCTGCTCTGTTGCCACTCACCTTGCATTGCACTTGTGTTTGAAGCGTGCAGAATTTTTCTGGGCTGTGCTGCTGTGGCATCGACCCACTCTTCACGAGTTCCCTGACCTGGGTTTAAATCCCCATTCGTCTTAAGGAGGTGTTGGCAATTTCAGCAAAGGTGGCCTCCAGCTTTTGTGTGGACTTGATAGACCGCAGTTTGAGAGATTTTTCGACCCATGCCTTCATTGCTTAACCACATTTTTCAAAAATCCTTACTCGCTCATCTTCTGTCAATGGTGGAAGGGGATGTTTGGACCGGCTGGCTTGGGTGTGCTTTTTGACTTCGGCAGCTCAGCATTCAGCCAAACCAGGTATTCGACCCCTATGCCTTCTGCACGTGAGCAGCTCGCAGGGTGCCTTTGCATCCTCCAGTGGTGCCATCCTGTAATTCAGAAGACCAATCCATAAATCTTGTTTGGCAAACAATGTCTTTTTGAGTAGGCATTTCGTTAATTGCACTCCATTCTCTGCCAGCCCATTTGAGCAAAAGAACCTGGGACTTGAAACTATGTGTGTGTGAACTGGTACTTTCTTGCAGAGGAACGGAATTAGTGGAAGCAAACTGTGGGCTGCCGTCTGTGCAGACTTCGAACAGAATTCCATGGTGCGTAAATATTTGGCCAAGCTGGTCAATTATATGGCAGCTCGTAGTTTTTGAAAAGAGCTGCAGTTCAGGATAGTTTCAGTACATGTCGTATACGGCAAGGTACGTTTTTCCGGCGTGTTCAAAGAGGTCAAATCCTACGCGAGCCCATGGTAGAGCAAGCAGATGGCCCGTTGAAAACGGTGGTTCACTTGGTTGCTCAGTATGCTAAATGTCGGCACCTGGGGCATTAGGAACCTTCTCTGCTATTTGTGCACCCATATCCTGGCCAGTACATTAGTAGCCTTGCCATTCCCTTACATTTTTCTATGTTCATGTGCCCTTCATGTAGTCGTTGCAGCATTGCGTTCCTGAGCAATTTTGAGATTACAACCTTCGACCCTCGCAGGAGTATGCCATTTATGCATGTTAGCTCCACTTTGAAGGGTACTAGTGGGCCTTTGACGTTGTTGCCATTTTCCAGGGCCTCAGTTACTTGCCTTAGGTAGTCGTCTTCCTTGGCTTCTTTCACTAGCTGGTCCGCCATCATGGGGCTGACACGATTATTCAAGACTGATGCTGCAAAAATTGTAACATTGTCTGTCTCATGTTCACGGTCGCCTTTCGCATCGTCTGCTATCCAGGACAGTGCATTGGCCAAAAGCAAATCCTTTCCAGGAACGTACTGCGTTGAAGTGTCAAAAGGCATTAAGCGCAGAAAGAAATGCTGGAGACGAGGCAGCATGTCGCATAAGTTCTTTTGGGCAGTTGTGAGGAGGGTCCAGTAATCTGTTTCAACTGTGGTGTGGAAACCAATAGTAAAATCACGAAAGTATTTGTGTGCATACATTACTCCAAGCGCTTCCTTTTCAATTTGGCATATCTTAATTCTGCATCGGACAATGAGCGGGAAGTGTAGGCGACTGGGCACTGGTTCTAGCCATGCAACTGAAGGGCTGCACCTAGCACAAAGCTGGATGAGTCTGCTGTTATCTTGGAAGGTTTTGATAGATTGAATACTGCTAGCACAGGTGCTGTTGATAACAGATTGCATAACTCTTTCCACTCTCTTTTGTGTGCACTTGTCCAGTCAAACAAGTGATCGCACTTTAGCAATGCACGAACGTTCTTAGTCCTCTGACAAGTTTGAAATGAACCTGCTAAAATAGTTTATGGTACCCAGCAGCTTCTGCATGCCTTGCTTTGACGTGGGTGGCGGCTTGCTAGCAATGCAATGCATTTTTTCAGCTTTTAATCTGGTTTGATGCCGTTTTAAGAAATTAAAGCGCCCTAAAATTGTATCTCTTCGACACCAACAACGCATTTTTCGTGGTTGAAGGTTAGCAGGTGCGAAAGTGCTGTGCCAATTGCGCCATCTTGTGCCAAATCATTGAGCTGTGCCAACCTGCACCAAAACTCTCATTTTGAATGAAGTCGTGAAATTTAGCAAGATGTGCATGTTCAGGGCAACCACACAGCCATAGACACACGTTGGGTAGCGCCTAGCCCTGTAGTACAAGCCTAAGCAATCCGTTTCAGTGTCGTCTTTGGAGTGTGGGTGTGTTTGGTGGCATAATTATAACTAGGCCGCAAGAAAATAAAAACCGTTTTGTGCTATACAATGCATTACGAATGTTCTATATAAGTGTTATGCATTTGCATATATGCGGACTAGCTAAAGATTATATGAACTGGCGCTGATTTCGTGGGGCAGTCAGGAAGGAAAGCTGCACTGAATAAATAAGTTTGCTCAGCATGTAACTCATCAGTTTCATTCAACATTTTAGCACTCGCTTTCATGCTGAGTTTATACATCTTTATCGATTAACGGGTGAAAACCATGTGTGTGACGTTCTAAATCTATTTCGCACATGCACCAAGTTTAGTTATCGGGATGATAGTGCAGCATGCTGACACTGGTGTCAGCATGCTGATGTCTGTTGGTGATTCTTCTGATGAACCTCATCGTGTTCGTGATCTTAGTCTCCAAATTCCTGACCGTTTCTCCGTTGGTGCCGTTGGATTTTATGATTAGTCCGAGCACCTTAATCTGCTTCACCCTGGGTATTTCTTGTCCGTCTTTGGTGCATACGCAAATTTCTTCATATGCAGCATGCTGGATATAACCACGCGGGGTCTTCCCCTAAGCGTCGGGCGGTGGAGAAGTTCAGATTTTTCTGGCGAGCAGACGAGACCGGTTCTGACAAGGTACTCTTCCACCACCTCGACCGCGGTCTGTAACTGCTGCTCGATTGAGATAATGAGATAAAGAGCATCAGCGAAATGACCGAGCCTTGCAGGGTGCCAACGCTGCCCATGTTCCTGTCTTTGGATGTGAGTTTGCCCAGCATTAAGGAGACTTTCCTGTTTGTGAGTGAATCTTGAACATAGCTGTGCTCAGTTTCCTAGATTGAGTGCGGCAATGCTGTGTAGTATGGCTGTGTGAGCCACACTGTCGAAGGCTTTCTTGAGGTCTAAACCTAGAACGGCCCTGGTACCTCTCGTCTTGTTGTCGAGTATCTGGTGTTTGATTTGCAACATTGCATCCTGTGTGGAGAGATGAGCTCGAAACCCGAGCATGGTGTCCGGATACGCTTCGACGTTGTCCAAGTGTGCGTTAATCTGGGTGAGGAAGGCGTGCACCATCAACTTGCCAACACACGACGTAAGAGATATTGGTCGAAGGTTGACTAGATCTGGGGTTTTCCCTGGTTTGGGGATGAGCATCATTTTTGCTCTTTTCCACTGGTTGGGGACGGGTCCTCGGGTACAGCAATCGTTAATGTACTTGGTCAGTTCGAAGGTGGTCTCGTTGTCCAAGTTACGAAGGGTCTTGTTAGTTACGCCATCCAGTCCCGGGGCCGACTTGCTGTTAAGCTTTTGCAAAGCAGCCCAGATTTATGCCTCGTCAAAGTCTCTGTCCAGAGAGAAGTTGGGTTTTCCCATGTATTCCCAGTGTGGAATAGTCGGGTTCTGCGGGGTGTACCTGTCGCCGAGTTCGGAAAGGGTTTCTTCCTCGTCCTTTGCCTGTGTGTGTATTATCTTGCGCATGGTTTCCCCATGTATTGCCTTGGTCTTCGTCGGGTCTAGCAGGTGTCGAAGCAGGCACCACGTGTGACCGGTGCAAATCTGTCCGTCTATCATGTTGCAGATCTCGTCCCATTGCTGTTTACTAAGAGTTCTGCAGTGTTCTTCTGTTTGTTTGTTGAGTAATGCTATGGTGTTTCCTCAACTTTCTATTGTGCCTTTGTTTCTGCCACCTGGCCTGTAGCCATCGTTTGGCCTCCCACGTGTGCACCAGGCAGCTGTCGATCTTCTCGATGGGGAGTTATGGCATCACGGTCTTTGTTACTTCATTGACGTCAGCCATCACTTTTTCGGCCCATTGTTGAATGTCTGTGATGGGCACGTGCGTCATTCGATTCTCACAGAACTCGTCCCAGTCCGTCCATCTGAAAGTTTTGTTGGGTTCGATCTTTAAGGTCTTCGATAATTTCGTTTCGAGAATTCTGTGGTCACTACCAAGGTCTTCAAACGTGTTATTCCAACTGGCTCCTCTTATGTACTTGACTAATGTTAGGTCGGGCGTGGTGTCTCTTGTCAGCCTAATTCCCATTCTGGTGGGGGAGCTGGGGTAAGTGATGAGTGTCAGGCCTGTCTCCTGATGTCCTGCCATAAAGCCTTGACTTTGGCTCTCGTGTAGGCGTAGCCCCATGCTTCGTGAGCGGCGTTAAAATCTCGCCCGATTAGTAGGGGATGGGAGCCTGCAATGTTGGTGGCCCTTCTAAAGAGGGTTAGGAAGCACTGTCGTATGTGTGCAGGGTTGCTGAATATATTAAGGATAAACAGGCTGGATTGGCTCTTGCTTTTGGGAATAATTTCTATGAATACTTGTTCAATCTGCACTACCTTAATGTCATGACGAACAACCACTAATCTTTCCCTGACCAAAGTAGTTAACGCGCGGTTGGGGACGAATGGCTTGGTAACCGGGTAGTTTTGCTAATTCGTGTCTCTCTTGTAACATTATTACGTCGGGTTTCGATTTGCTTTTAAAGTGTTGTAGCAGGACCGCTTTTTTCGTGCCGTAACTCCTGCAATTCCACTGCCATATCGTCGGCGCACCTTTTTTATCGTGTGCCTATTTTGGTCTGGTCATGGGGTGGCGGTCTGAACGACCCCAGATACTGCTACAGTAAAAGCTCGTTAATTCAAACCGCAAGGGGAAGCCGCTTCAGTTCGAATTAACGAAAGTTCGAACTAATGAAAGTGAAGGAGAACAACAGTACACTGTGATTTGGAAGCAGTAGGGCATGTCAGAAATTTGGCGTGTCAGAAAGTGATGGCGTGTGCCCCGGGCACACGCCATCTTCAAGTCGAAGCTCTGGGTCCGACTGTGCCACACCACCGATGTCCACCAAAACGAACGTTAGCCGAGGCTGAACACCACCACAAAGAATTGCGACGGCCGATACCTCCTAAGCTGAAAACAGACATGCACAACCGATGAAGACTGCCGAGACAAAGATGCTGAACATGTGAAGGTGGCGAAGGCCCCGATTCGTCAGTTCTTGATTGCAAGCGCAGCTGCGACGCACTTGATTCGCTGTGTTTTGATGCTTGCCGCGCCATCTGCCGCACAACATTAGCAGCTGCACAAGATTTGCAAAGCCTCTGAGATTCGCGACGGGCAAGACGTCTCAGAGGTTACGTAGAACGGAGAGGTGGCAGCCGCCGCTGCCTTCTGGCCGACTCCACGCCGGTTAGATTTTTTCCGATTTTGCCTTCTCTCGCCATTCTCTCTGTTCCGGAGGCGACGCAACCTTGTGTGTAGGCAGTAGGCGCGTTTCTCTGGCTGTGTGCCAGGCGGCGCGTAGTTCGAATTATCCGTGGCGGAACCTTCTCGCGTTCGAAATAACAGGCTTTTTTATACATATACTTCTGTGGAGCTTGGCCGGACCAAATCGTACAGTTCGAATTATCCATAAATTCGAATTATTGAAGTTCGAATTAATGAGCTTTCGCTGTATAGTGTTTGCAGCAGCGTTATGGAATTGATTAGATGCGACCCCAGTTTTGGGGGCCCCTGCGGTGGTAACTGGCTGCAGTTTGGCTACCCTAAGACTTAGGTTGGCCACATTGTTTTCGAATTTGTTAAGTCTCGACATTATGGTCGAGACCGCCAGCACGAGGTTGCCGACAGCTTCTGTTTGTTCTTTGAGTACATTTTGCATTTCCGTTAATTTCTGCCCCAGGTCTGCCATTTGCAATCAGGTTTGGCTGCTAACGGCCGCAGCCTTTCTTCTTGGTGACGGAGTATTGTCGTCTTCCGTGCGATTATCAGGGGTTACTGCAGCTGTACCTCCACTACAATTACTCGGACAATGAGATATCTCTGCCCTTCGACTATTCTTAAGATGCTGGATTTCTCTCGTGAGATGTGAGATTAATTCTCTTAACTGTGCATTTTCCCATCTCATTTCTGCTATTTCCCTAGAAGCTGCAGTCTCCTCAGATGCACCATGGCGCGATGAGCCTTTGACCGCCTCTGCTCAGCTCACTTTGTTCTTCGTTGGTTGCCTCTTCTATCGCCGGGCCGCCTCCCCTGCGGCGGGACCGCGATCGCGTACGGCTCCTGGATCTGGTAGGGGCCATCCTGGGTGTGCGGCTCCGTGATCTGGACTTTCTAGTTCTCGAGCGGGCCCTCGAGCTTGAAGGGGGTCTGGTCTCCCTGGAAGGGCGTCCAACTGATTCTCTCATAGCCTCCGATGCTAGAAATTCTTCCTGTTGTCGTTGTCTTTCTCCTCATCATCTCTTGACTATACGTATATGGCATCTTGAATTTTATTTCACAGGCTTCTTCTTCTTCTCTCTCTTTATTTCGTCAGAAAAAAGGACCATGTAAGACCTAGGTTTCTATATACGCTGCTATCGGTCATTTCTCTACATATTCCACAACCATGGCATGGAACCTTATTGAATAAGTAAGGTAATAAATCTTAGCTCGTTAAACTTAAATATTACTTGCTTGTTCACAATGAAAAAAGAAAAACTCGACTAGAATTAACAAAAACCTACCAAAGAGCGGGCTCTATGAAGGAAAGCCCTCGGTTATTTTTTTTCTTGGCCACATTTACTTGGCACACCAGGTATTCAACTTAATGGTTCTGAGAAATCCGTATGAGTCCTTTGTAGCTTCATGCCACAGTTGAGTGGATGATAGTTTTTCCCTGTCATGAATTTTGCTCACCCAACGGGCTTCTGCAGAACTGACTTGCCGGACTTAATAGTGTTCTGCAAAGTCAATAAAGAAGGCTTTTTTCTTAATCTGCTTTTATTGCACTCATATTGACCTTCACCAAGCTGCTCCAAGATGCATAATTACTGCTCCAAAACAGACAATTCATGCTCCACACGCTCCAAAGTGCCAAATTTGATGCTCCCAGAGCTGCTCCAAAACTTCCTTGGCCACTTCCATCCATGTGTTAGGCCAACTGCTTGTGCTGCAGCCAAGGTGCCTCAAAAGCACCTGTCATGCTCCTCATGGATTGCGCTCCACACAAGCACATCATTTATGTAGATGCACGTTCCATCTAGGCCATTAAAGATGTTATTCATTGCCCTCTGAAACACTCTGGAACACCTCGCCCGCATTGCGAATTCTGAAAGGCAGCTTAAGAAAATGTACTGACTGAACATCATGCCAAATGTACAGATTTTTGATGATGCATTGTCAAGAAGAATTTGGTGAAATCCACAGTTTGTGTCTAGCTTGCTGAACACCTTAGCAACTACCAGCTCGGCCTCTATTTCGTCTCGGGACAGGAGCAGATAGTGTTCCCATTTTAAGCATCAATTAATGTGTCTAAGGTTCATACAAGTGTGTAGACAGCCATTCTTTAGTACAGTGACAAGAGGACTTATCCAGTCTTTGAGTTTGTGTACTCTTTCAGTGTTTTTGTGCCATTCCATGCATGCAAGCTCAGTCCCTATCGGCTCTCGAATGGTGTGTGGAATCCAGTGTGCCGGCAGTGCAACTGCTGTTGACCTTTCTTCCAGTCGAAAACCTGAGCCGTTAAACAGCCGTGGAAATTCGCTGAGGACCTGAGACTCCAAGTCCCTTTGAACCTGCAGGCACTGGCCTCTTGAGACCAGACCGAACCGTTCACAAGCCTCCAGTCCTAGAAGCACTTGCCTGCCTTCTTTTACCACAAAAAAAGCTGTCGGTGTCTCAATTTTGGCAATCCTGAGTGGTAGTGTAACGACCCCTAAGTGCTTGATTACGCCACCACTGTAGCCTGTCAATACCATTAATTAGGGTCGAGTTATCGCTTTTTTACCAAGCTTGACAAAAAGAGTATGTGGAGGAAGATTGGCCTGTGCACCCATGCCGTCTTTTAGCCTCGCATCGTGATTATCCAGCTTTGCAGCAACTACCCATTCCGAGTTTCTTGACATGTCATTGACGCTCACTGTCAGAATTTGAAACATCAGATTCTTCAGTTTCTTCTTGTGCCTTTCCGGAACAGTCACCTTGCTTAACATTTTTTTCTGTTCTGCAGCAAACTGGGAAGTGGCTCTTTTTCTGGCAGGTGCCACAGGTTTTGCCCCATGCTGGGCACATCCTTGGTTGATGTTTTCACCTGCAGTACAGGCATTTCTTTTTTGGGTTGCTCTTTGGTAGTTGCTGTTTTCTTCATACGGCGTTTAGCTGGGCCTCTGGTTTTTCCCTAGCTTGGTTTTCACTGGCAGCAATTTCTGCTGTTTTGCAGTTTTCAATTGCTTTTTCCAATGTGAAGTCTCGCTCTCGCAGAAGTTCGGCCTTCAGCTCGTTTTTCATGTCGCACTTGAGCTGGCCTCGAATCATTGGATCTTTCAACTCTACAAAATTGCAGTTTTCGGATTTCATCTGAGGATCTCTTGAAAATGCTCGAACGGTTCATCCTTGAGTTGCTGGGGCATTTTAAAGACATTGAGTCTGTACATTTTGTTCTGCTTCAGACTACAGTGCTCTTCGAACTTCTGTACAATTAGGCCGTAATCCTTGCATTGCTCGGCTGTCTGCTGAAAAGTGTTGAAAATATTCATTGCTTCTTGACCTGCCACGTGAAGGAATATCGCTGCCCGCTGGGCCTTCATCAACTTCGGCATTGTAGCAGTGACCTTGAAGTAGAGGTCCATCCGTTGACAAAATCTAGCCCAGTTTTCTGCCGCAACCTCGGACAGCAGCAGCTGGTTGGTTTATGGGGTTAATTTTAGGAATGCTTCATGTCAAGATACATCAGATACATGCCCAGTGTCATTAGAGGTATGTTGGAAGATTCAGGTTATCTTCTAGATAAAAAAGACTAGGGGGTTTCATTTGTTTCTGGAAAGATATTTGCTTCACCTATCTTGTTTGCAGTAGCTGAGACCAAAAAGCAAGATGCAGGATACGTGTATAGTGGACTAAGATTATATTCAAAGTGGTCTTGCTATTGCTCTCGGTAACCATCTACTAACCCTCAGTGACTAGAATCTCAGATGGTTGCCATAAGGCAGAGTTTGGTCACTGCTTGCATCTGAAAGCTGGATGTTCACTACGTATCTGGTTTGACCAGGTACTAGCATTCAGCAAAAGTCTGCTCAGGAAACTACTAATGTGCGGCTGTGGACACAAGCTGATGAGAACGACTATTTACTCCTTATTTGCAGCCAGTTCAGCTTACTGTCCTTGTAAATGTAATGGTTTTAATGGTAATTCGAGCTGTTTCATGCATGGCAGACCAAGCAGTGGTAATGAGTCACAAGATGAGTCAAGTCGTGAGCCAATCAAATTGTGTCAGATGTTGCACTGCTTCAGCAGAAAAGTGTTCACAAATTGTTAAAAAAAGTGGTGTTTTGTCAGCCGGAGGTTGCTCAAGTAGGCAGCTACGTGGCCTTACTGACATCAGTGCTCCTGCACTGTGTGTTGTGGTGGGGCACGTCTCCTTGGGCCGACTTGGAACGGTGCTGGTACACTGCACAGACGTAATCATGTAGAACTTCACATAATGTGGCTGTATGGAGGGCTTTCTGTACACATATCCGACATGACATTCAATAAACTAGCCGAGTATATAGGACATACCTGTTTGTAAAATTAGAATGTCAGACATACCTTTAGACACTTGAAGTATATTAACTATCCATGATAATAATGTCCTATTAAGAACTCTGGATTCATGGCCAGATACAAGTTGTTTCAGAAAATGCAGGGAAAGTTAAGGGTTCCGCCACCAATCTTGTATATAAAGCACAAGCAGGTAAACTGTTTTCATATTGCTGCAATTGGGGTAAAATAAAACAAACCTGGTAATATACAAAGAAGTGGCCTGACATAAAGCCCCTTAAACTAGAATATTGTTGGAAACTGTTTATACATTAATATAGACTAGACTGTGGACAGCCAGTCTCAGTGTTATGTTGTTACGTCTGTAAATGGGTGAGATGTCGCAGGGCAAGTAGTTGCTTGTAGTATTTTGTTATATTTAGCCATGTTGCCAGCAGCATCAGAAGCATAACTGTCATGCAAACCTGGCCTTTGGTGTTCACTTATTAGACCTTAGTGTAGGCAGCTGTTATAATGATAAGATTTTTTTTTTTTTTATGAATAAAATGTACTAAATGGCTGGGAAATGGCCAGTGGCCTCTTCCAGCTGGACATGGCGACGGCTCTGTTGTGTACCAAACTTCGCCATCTTCCTGGTGACTTTTGTGTGCCTGCTGGGTGCTGTGGGGGTGCTGGTGGATATGCTGACAGGGCACCAGCAAGAAGGTGTCAGCGGCAGTCACACGCAGCCCGTTCTCATTGCACTGGCCAGCATGGTGGCCGTTGTTCTGCTGACCAACCTTTATACCTGGGTGCGCATGGTCCTGTCACTGTTCCGCTCCCATCACCGCCGTATCCACAGCTACTTGGCCCACGTGGATGCCACCTCGGGTGGTTACATGGAGGCCCTCAAGGGAGAGATTGAACTTATTAGTGCCATGGTGTGTATCTCATTGGTACTGTCTCATGTTTTCAGTTTTAAATCGGTACTGTTTTCAGTTTGAAGGACAGGAACACCTTTCTTGTGTGTGTGTGTGTGTGTGTGTGTGTGTGTGTGTGTGTGTGTGTGTGTGTGTGTGTGTGTGTGTGTGCGCGTGTGTGCACGCGCACGCGTGCACATATGTTCATGTATTGAGAGTGAGAATGAAATCCACCATTCACAGCCAGCTGATCCTGTTGATGACACAGGCATATCACTGCTCTGACCACTGACAAAGCATGGCAAGGAATTGCATTGGGATAGTATTGTTGCATTATTTTGGCCCAGATAGCTTAATCAGGAAGGTCCTTAGGTGAGACACCAATTTCAGAAAACCTCATCCACACACGTCTCTGAATCTCTATGCCAACCAGTTGCAGTAACGCATGTATATGCAGGGTGTGTCCGGAAGGTAATGCAATAATTTTTTTTCTGGTGCTGCTATTGGACATACCATGATCGAATTGGTTAGGTTAGGTGGGGGGACTCTTAGCTTTTCATCATTGCCTAGTGCAGTCTGCTCCAAGCTCTAGGAGTGTCAGGATCACTGTTCCCGGGAACCTCATGATACTGCTCTGTCACGACATGCGATGGCACGCGCACGCGAACAACAGTATGTGATCAAATTCTGTGCGAAACTCGATAAGTGTCTTGCCGATACCTACCAAATGGTTCAGCAAGCCTACAGGAATTTTGCTTTGTCAAATTCTCAAGTTTCAAGGTGGTTAAAGGTGTTTAAAGGGGGCCGAGAAGATGTGGATGATGAATTACGCTCTGGCCGGCCATCAACATGCAAAAGTGGCAAAAATGTGTCTCGTGTTCGGGATCTTTTGAACACCGGCCGTCAAATGAATATGCGGATGATAGCATAGACTCTCAATATTTTGAAAACTACCGTGCACGACATCGTAAGTGATGTGAAGTCAGCAATTCACGCAGGCCACGAGCGCATGCGTCAATGCCTGAATGACATGACGTCATGCCAGAGTTTACTACTTAAACGACTAACTCAATAAACGTGCGTTCATTCCTGTTCCTGCGTCCATTACTTCAGTGGCGACGAGGATTAACCCCCACGGCCAGGGTAAAGCATGGCGACGCAAGCCGGGCCGCCTATTTTTGACGAAGGGGACGACAAGTGGGACGCATATCAGGTGCGATTAGAAGCTTTTTTCGAAGCCCACGAGATTGTCGATCCGAAGAAATGTCGGGCCTTACTTGTTGCCGCCCTTAGCACCAAGACTGTAGATCTCCTGGCAGGCCGTTGTGCGCCTGACAAAATTCAGGATCTGATGTACGAAGCAGCAGTTCAAAAACTGGCCGAGTACTTTGCACCGAAAGGCAACGAGATAGCGGAGTCTTATCAGTTTTTCACAAGGAATCAGCAGGCTGACGAGTCGACAAGCGACTTCATTGTCGAGCTATGGAAAATGGCTAATAGGTGCAATTTTGGCCAGGCACTAGAAAGAATGCTGCGTGACAGACTTGTCTGCGGTCTACGGGATGCTGGAGTGCGTCGCAATTTGCTAGCAAGGCACACGCTCACACTGCAGGAAGCAGAGGGTGTGGCGCTAGCCGCTGAGATGGCTGCACGCAACGTACAACAGATGGGAGATGGGCCAATCAGAGAGGGCGTCCATGCAGTGCGAACGAAGCAAGAGCGGCAGAAGTTCTCCAGAAGACCACAGCCAGACAGGATGGAAAATTCGAACAATGAACTACAGACCGGCTGCCTTTGCTGCGGAAGCGACACCCACAAGACCGCCAAATGCAGGTTCCGCCGCGTTGAGTGTTTCTCTTGTCGGAAGAGGGGACATCTGGCTTCAATGTGCAATTCTAAGCCACGCCAAGAAAACGTAGCTCACTGTGAGGAACCATCCTCGGACAGCGAGGACTACGGACAGTTCCTGTTGCACCTCCGTGAGTCGTCGACAGGACTGGTTTGGCCGATATGGCGAACGTTACAGTGGAAAGGGGTGCCTGTGGAGATGCAAGTGGACACAGGGTCACCAGTGTCAATAGTGACATGGCCAACTTATGCCCAGCATCGCCACCGCTGGCCCAGGCTCGACAAGTCGGCGTTTCAACTGAGTTGCTTCCTAGGGAGACTACCGGTGAAAGGACAGCTGAAAGTTCCTGTCACCTACGATGGGAAAACCGCCAATGCGATGCTAGTAGTGCTCGGCTGCTCAGGCCCAGACCTGTGTGGGCGAGACATAATTCAAGCATTCCAGCTGACTGGAGGCTCAGTGCTCAACGTGGATGTCAACGACGGTAAGCCGCCAGCTGCTGACCAAATTGCCATTGCTGCTACGCTAAGGGCGGAATATGCTGATTTGTTTTCGCCAGGGCTAGGATTAATCAAGGGGCCTCTGGTTCATCTACAGTTACGCGAAGGAACTGTACCACGATTTTGCAAGGCCTGTTCTATACCGTATGCGCTACATGAACCTGTAAATGCAGAAATTGAAAGGTTGGCTGACACGGGCATACTGACGCAGGTCGCCAGCGCCGAGTGGGCGGCGCCACTCGTTCCCGTCGTCAAGAAGGACGGCTCCATCCGCTTGTGTGGCAATTTTAGAACGACAGTCAACACAGCATGCCACACGCAACAATATCTGCTGCCAGAGATAAGGTACATATTTGCGAAGCTCAGCGGAGGGGAAGTATTCAGCACAATAGATTTGAAGGATGCATACAACCAGCTATCAATAGATGACGCGACAAAGAAGCTGCTGGTGGTAAACACCCCAAAAGGGTTGTATAGCTTCAACCAGCTACCGTTTGGGGTGGCGTCAGCACCGGCAGTTTTTAAGAAGCGAATGGATGCACTGTTGCAAGGTCTACTGGGTGTGCAAGTGTACTTAGACGATGTGGTGGTCGCCGAGAAAAGAGGAAATTGTGACACGTTGCGCAAGGTGTTCCAGCGGTTCAGGGAAGCCGGTGTTAAACTTCACCCGCTCAAATGCAGATTTCGTCAGTCGGAGGTGGAATTCCTTGGTCACCGCATTAGTGCAAAAGGCCTAAGAACAAAGACGGAAAACATTGACGCGCTCTTACGAATGCCTCAACCTACGTGTGTAACGGAACTTCGCGCGCTACTAGGTCTCGTTACGTATTACAACGCATTCTTGGGAAACTTGGCTACAGTGCTTGCGCAATTATATGAGTTATTAAGAAAGAACAGGCCTTGGCAATGGGAAGCTAAGCAAGAAAATGCATACGAGGCAGTGAAGCGGTTGATAAAGGAGGTGCAGATTTTGACCCACTATGACCCAACAAAACCACTCATCTTGGAGACGGACGCATCCTCATGCTGTATCGGGGCAGTCTTGTACCACAGAGTGGACGGCGTAAACCAACCAATCGGGTTTCGATCTCGCACCCTCTCTTCAGCCGAGCGAAATTATGCTCAGATTGAGCGCGAAGCCTTAGCGGTGGTATTCGGCGTGACGAAGTTTCACGAATATTTGCTGGGAAACCAATTTACATTGGTCACAGATCATAAGCCGCTGATGCGTCTTTTTAGTCCCGATAAACCAATACCACCCTTGGCAGCAGCAAGGATACAGCGTTGGGCACTTTTACTCGGTGGTTACAGGTATTCCATTGTGTACAAACTGGGAAAGGACATAGTTGTGGCCGACGCATTGAGCCGTCTTCCCGTGCAAGCGCCACATGATGACAAGACAGTGAAGTCAATGTTGAAAGATGAACGGGAGTACGTGCTGCTAACAGACCATCTGAACACAGGGGTGGTGTCGTCGCACAATTTGGCCGAAATGACGGCACGTGATGGCACGCTCATGGCGGTTATGCGTTATGTTCGGGAAGGCTGGCCAAGGAAATTGCCGGCAACACAAGAAGCATTACGACCTATGTTCCAAAAGAAAGACGAGCTGACATGCAGCCGTGGTATTGTTTATTGGGGCCATCGGGCCGTGATACCCGCCGCAGCTCGGGAATCAATGCTGCAGCTGCTGCACGATACCCATCAAGGCATGTCGGCGATGAAAAATCTAGCACGGGCACTTTTCTGGTATCCCGGACTTGACAAGGATATCCAGAAAATTGTACACGCATGTGCAGTGTGCCAGCAAAACTGCAGCATGCCACGCGCGCATGAGCCGGTTCCGTGGCTGGACACATTTGAGCGATGGTCTAGAATCCACGTTGATTTCGCAGGACCAGTCGAAGGGCGAATGTTGATGATCGTAGTGGATTCGCATACCAAATGGATCGAGGTTGTTCCGCTTAAGGTAACCAGTGCAGATAACACTGTTGAAGCGTTGCGGGGCATTTTCAGCAGATTTGGGTTGCCACGAACAGTTGTCTCTGACAACGGGGCCCAGTTCACAAGTAGACAGTTCCGCAAATTCATGGAAGATAATGGCATAGTACACCTACGATCTCCTCCGTATCATCCGCAATCCAACGGGCTCGCAGAAAGGGCAGTGCGCACTGTTAAAGAAGGTCTGCGCAAAAATGTGCATGGTACCCTTGAAAGACGTCTGGCCCGATGGCTACTGCATTATCGGCGCACCCCACTCCAAAACGGAAACACACCTGGCTTCTTGCTTCTTGGTTTCGAACCATGTACTTTGTTGGATAATGTGGTGTCACGACCTTTTCCTGCTGCAGGAGCACTTCCGCGCAGACATTCGCTCGGACAACCGGTCTGGTGCTAGGACTATAGGGCAGGTGCGAGCTGGAGACCCGGAGTGATACAGAATACCAGGGGCGCCCGCCTGAGCACGGTCAAGACGGAGGATGGGGAACTATGTGAGCGTCATGAAGATCAGCTACGACACCGCACGGAGGCTCAGCAACCAACATCGTTGGACGAGGAAGGCGCTGAAAGGAACGGAGGGTACGAAGATGCAGACCCTCTGGCGGGCTTTTCGGGTACCATCCCCAATTCCTCGGCTAGCGAAGAGCACGGAACGGGAGCTGCCAATACTGGAGTCCCGGAAGAGCACGACACGGGTACTGCCAATGCTGGACCTCTGGCAGTTCCAATTCGCAGATCAAACCGGCGTCGCAAGGCGCCAGACCGTTTCTAGAGCTCCTACTAAGGGGAAGGAATTGATGTGAAGTCAGCAATTCACGCACGCCACGAGCGCATGCGTCAGTGCCTGAGTGACATGACGTCACGCAAGAGTTTACTACTTAAACGACTAACTCAATAAACGTGCGTTCATTCCTGTTCCTGCGTCCATTACTTCAGTAAGCGACAATTTCAACATGCGGAAAGTGTGCGCCAAACTGGTCTCCAAACTGTTGACTGATGCACACAAGAACAACTAAGTGGTAATCGTGAGTGAACTTTTGGATCGCATACAAATTGAACCTTACTTTTTGGACAGCGTCAATACCGGCGACAAAACATGGGTATTTGAGTACGATTGTGAGACGAAGTGCCAAAGTTCCAAATGGCACACCTCAGAGTCCCCTCGCCCCAAGAAGGCAAGAATGAGCAAGTCGAAAGTGAAAACAATGCGAATTGTCTTTTTCAACGCCAAGGGTGTGGTTCACAAAGAATTCGTACCCCAAGGGCAGACAGTCAACGCTGCCTTCTACGGGGATGTGCTCGAGAGATTGAGAAAAAGGGTCCTCCGAGTATGAAAGGATATCGCCAATACCTGGCAGTTGCACCGTGACAATGCTCCCAGCCACACTTTTCTGCGCGTACAGAAGTTCCTGGCCAAGTACAACTTGCCGATGCTGCCCCAGCTCCCCTATAGTCCTGACCTGGCTCCGGCAGACTTTTTTTTCTTCCCGAGAATCAAGAGCGTCCTGAAAGGAGTCGGTTTTGGGACCATCGAAGCCATCCAAACCGCCGTGACAAATGCTCTAAAAGAGGTTCCCGTTATGCCTTCCAGGATGCGTACACTGCATGGCAGAGTCACTGGCAAAAATGTGCAGATGCCAGAGGAGACTACTTTGAAGAATTCTAAACTTTTATAATGATATCTTGAATAAACGTTTTTCTATAAATAAAATTTCATTACTTTCCGGACACACCCTGTATACTATTGAAAACTAGAATGGCTGTTCTTGTGTAGTTCTGTTGTGCTTTATGTGTCACTTTTCTTCTTCTGTGTTTACAAAATTCTGTTTTATTAGCATAAGCAGAAGGATACTACTCTACTGCTTTAGTTGTAGTACTATTTCCATGGCAGTGCTGTTTGCACTAGTCAATTTTTAATTGCTCATGTTCTGTTCTGCACCTTGTTGTAATTGTTTTTCTGTTGCTATTCAGTGGGCACTTGTTACTGTAAACATTGTATGTATTGTATTTGCGTTTTCATCCAACTCCCTTAATATTCAATACTTGCTAACCAGACTGAAAAAAGTAGCTGTTCCAAGAAATTGAGCAGATGTCTATATTTTGTACATTTAGCTGCTAGACTGTGCATTTAGCTGCTAGACAGAGATAATTCCAAAAGATTCCATGATGATTCCATAAGATGATTCCATGATATACCAGTCTAAACTGATTTATTGTTTCCATTTCGTGTCCTGTTAAGTGTGAAGTTTGGATTTTGCCCATTATAACATTCTATGATTGCTCCATGACTGTTATCTTTTGGTTGTGGTATCAATATTTTATTTTAATGTTTATTGAAACATGTTGTCTACTTTGTTATTAGATTATCATTAATATTCCTTTCATTTTGGTAAAATATTGGTTGAAAGCCAGAGCCTTAATTGTCCTTCCTTATAATTTTATCCTACAACTTATCATATAATGAGCAAAACGAGAACAAGGTGAAAGCAGGAGCCAACGTTTCGACAAGTGGACTTCTCTTCTTCAAGGCGACATATGCTTTCCTCACCACAGTATATATAGGTAGGGTTCTTATAAAGGAGAGAAGATAATGCCGTATCCACAGCTATATCCACAGCCGTATGCACAGCAGTATTTTTTTTATTCAAAACAACCTTACAGGCCCTATGGCAGGGCATAAAGTAAGGGGGGCATATTAAATAGTAAAGGTATAAAGTACAAATTTCCAACAGGATCAGTGCTATAAAAAGATTACTGTGTTACACAATATTGAAGGCACTAGGAATACAAAGCAATATCTGAAGGCACACGAACACTTGTTACTGTTAACAGAGCAAAGGAAAACCGTTTGTGAAAATGATATACAACATGGCAAAAATGCACGATAACATACACTAGATTGGTTACTCGTGAACGGTATTAAATGGGAAAAGCACGTGTCGGGATTAGATATGGAGGCTATGTTATCGGGGAGGTCATTCCAGAGACGAATGGCACGTGGTAGTGCAGATGAATTAAATGCATTTGTTCTACCGTATATGCGCATGAAACTGAACTGATTATGTAATCTGCGTGAAAAAGAGTGGGGTGTTTGTAGTTGTAACCGGGTTCGTTTATTAGTGTAAATATATTTGTGGAATAAGCAGAGAAGAGCGATGTGGCGGCGGATATCTAAAGGCGGCAACAGTAGGTCTAGTTTAATTTGTGTAATGCTTGAGTTTATGCTGTAGTTACGGGATATGAACCGGGCTGCTCTGTTTTGTACCATTTCCGTCATATTTATTAGATAATTTTGATGAGGAGACCAAATTGGGGAGGCGAATTCTAACTGTGGCAAAATGAATGTTTGGAAAGCGAGTTTTCGAATGTTTGGCGGCGAATTTCGCAAGTTGCGTCGTAGATAGCCAAGAGAACGTGATGCTTTCGCGCATGTAGAAGTGATGTGTGGGGCCCATGAAAGATTATCTGTAAGAACAACACCAAGGTACTTATATGATGAAGTGTGGGTAAGCATAGTGTTATTAAGGTGATACGAATATTTAGAATTTACACATTTTCGGCTGAAGCACATCACCTCACACTTTGTAAAGTTTAGAGTCATGAGCCATTTGTTACACCAGTTAGCGATAAGGTTAAGATCTGCTTGAAGTTTCAAGTGATCGTCAGTCGTGTGAATAGGACGGTAGATTATGCAGTCATCGGCAAAAAGGCGCATGCAGGAAGTAATCTGGGTGGGTAAGTCATTAATGTAGATTAAGAAGAGTAAGGGGCCAAGGACGCTGCCTTGTGGCACACCAGAGCTAACAGAAGAAGACGGGGAAGAGAAATTGTTAACAACAGTAAACTGTTTTCGAAAAGAAAGAAAATTACGAATCCAGGATAATGTTAAAGAGTCAAGTCGTAGGGCAGATAATTTAGAAATTAGGCGGCAGTGAGGCACGCGGTCAAAAGCTTTAGAAAAGTCAAGAAAGATACAGTCAGTTTGAAGGTTGCAGTCCATGTTAAAGTGCAAGTCAGTCGTTAGTTCAAACAATTGCGTGTTACAAGAAAATCCCTTCCTAAAACCATGCTGATTAGAAAAAAAGAAATTGTGAGCTTCTAGGTGGCTGTACACGTGGGAAGTGATTATGTGCTCGAGCATTTTGCAACATATGCAGGTTAAAGATATGGGCCGATAGTTGTCAGGTGTATGAACATCTCCAGATTTGTGAATTGGTATTATTTTTCCTATTAACCAATCGGTGGGTAACTTTCCAGATGCTAGGGATTGTTGAAAAATATGGCATAAAATCTTGCTTGAGGCAGTGATGGTGTTTTTTAAAATCTTAGAATTAATGTTGTCAATGCCGGCGGAAGTAGATATTTTGAGGTTACTAATGAGGAGGGTTGGTGCGGCAACGAGAGGTGTGTTAGCGGTGAGGGTGTCGAATTGAGAATAAAGGAGTGCTATGCACAAGGCCAGGGACACGGCCGTGTGTCAATCACGTGTCAACGCCCGTGTGTCAGCCGGCGTGTCAACGACGTGCACAGCAGCCCTCTTATTACCTGTTTCGCTGGTGGTCGTGGGCTATCGTGTCTCTGACAGAGATAATAGAAGGAGCGGTAGAAACAGGTGCTCGTGAAAAAAAAGGGGGGGGGGGAAAGAAAGGAAATACTGAAATGAAATAAATAAATAAATAAAAGGGGGAAATGAAAACAAAAGGGGGAAGAAAGAAGAAACGCTAAGAAACCAAACTAAGTGTTGTGGCCTATAGCTTGCAATTTAGCATAGCGAATAGATTCTAACACTTCCTTTGAAACGTTTATGCCTATTGGTTGCAATGTCTTGAACTTATGGATAAGGTATGATTCTCTGTATTTTCTTTCTCATTCAGAACAAAAATTCGACTGTAAGATGTAGAGTTTAAGTTCATCAAAGTTATGACCTGGTTGGTTGAAATTCTTGGCGACGGCTTTGGGAAGCTTTTTAGCTGTGTCCGCGCTAAAAAGCAGAAAGAAACTATCCACAAGCTGCTCTCGATAGAGCTTATGATGTCGCATCAAGATTGGAGAGACAGTTGGAATTAGCGAAGAAACAGCCTACACCAGAATCTGAGAGACCGCCAGCCTTCATAACAAAATTCTAATGCACTCCCAAACATAAACAACATCCTACGAAAATACCACACAATATTATCAAGTAACGAGCGTCTGAGAAAAGCGTTCCCGGGTCTACCAAGGGTTACCTATCGCCGCAACAGGAACTTTAAAGACATGTTAGTGCACGCGAAAGTCAGCCTACATCATTCACCCTTAATAAGAGCGTGTTGTCGCCCCAGGTGCAAAGTGACATTAAAATTAAAAGCACCGCAAATAGTTATATGCACAAAGTCAAATCTAGCTTCACTTGTACAAGTTCGGATGTGATTTATATGCTTGAATGTTCCTTCTGTAAGAAACAATGTATCGGTGAAATGGGACAATCAGTGAATGTCAGATTAAACGGACATTGCGCAGACATAGCTAAACATCTTCCCAAAGCCATCGCCGAGCATTTCAACCAACCAGGTCATAACTTTGATGAACTAAACTTTACATCTTACAGTCGAATTTCTGTTCTGAACGAGAAAGAAAATACAGAGAATAATACCTTATCCATAAGTTCAAGACATTGAAACCAATAGGCATAAACGTTTCAAAAAGAGCTTTAGAATCTATTCGCTATCCTAAATTACAAGCTATAGGCAACAACACGTAGTTTGGTTTCTTAGCGTTTTTTTTCTTCTTCTCCTTCTTGTTTCTGTTTTCCCCCTTTTATTTATTTATTTATTCCATTTCAATATTTCCTTCCTTCTTTTCCGCCCCCCCCCCCCTTTTTTCACGAGCACCTGTTTCTGCCGCTCCTTCTATTATCTCTGTCAGAGACACAATAGCCCACAACCACCAGCGAAACAGGTAATAGAGGGCTGCTGTGCACGTCGTTGACACGCCAGCTGACACACGGGCGTTGACACGTTATTGACAGAAGGCCGTGTCCCTGGCCTTGTGCACAGCACTTCTTTATTCTCAATTCGACACCCTCACCGCTAACACACCTTCACTTGTTGCCGCACCCACCCTCCTTACGCCCTCTCCCCTTTAGAAGAACCCCACCTATATATACTGTGGCAAGGAAAGCACATGTCGCCTTGAAGAAGACAAGTCCACTTGTCGAAATGTAGGCTCTTGCTTTCACCTTGTTCTCGTTTTGCTCATCGTCATGAATTTCCATCTCCCGCCTTCCCCACGTTTCCCCTAAATTATCATGTAGTCACTGTACTAATCAGAATAAGCACTGCTAGCATTCAGAAACTTTTCTACTCTGTTCATTATGTGCCAATTTCTTGGTGCCATATTTTTCACCATCTTGTGCATTTTCTTATTGTTTGATTGGTTTATAGGTGCACTGCCTTGATGCCTTCGTTCGCAAGCAAACCCGTCTCGTTTTGATTGTGGATGGCCTGGATAGCTGTGAACAGGACAAGGTTTTACGCGTCCTAGATGCTGTTTACGTGCTTTTCTCGGACCCTGGACATCCCTTTGTCACAATTTTGGCTTTGGATCCACATATAATTATTAAGGTGTGTGTTGAAGACTTTTGCATGCTTGAATATTGTCATTGTAAGAAAGTGGTGTACCTTCTCTCATTGACTTGATTTTTAGGTTTTTTTGTGACATAACTTACCAGAAAAGTTCCAAGTGGCCTCAGTAACTAGAGGTTACTTGGAACTTTACAACATAATAATTTCACTGGAAAGAGAATTTTCACTTGCTATTAATCTCACTTTCACTTGAAAGGAATGTCTTCTTACTTCTTGATTTTCTTTATTTATGAAGTGATAAACTTCCTAGTCTTTTGCTTGTCTGTGGGGATGTGTAATGGTGAAAAGATAGATGAATGTGTAGTGTTTTTTAAGCACAAGTATTGGCTTTTCATCATAGCTTCCTTTTTGTTGGTTGATTGTCTGATTGAAGTTTTCTTGTACCGCTTTTCTTAAAACTTAGGCAATTGAGGCCAACCTACACAGGGCTTTCCAGAACACAACTGTGCGGGGACATGACTACCTGCGCAACATTGTGCACCTGCCCTTCTACTTGCAAAACAGCGGGCTTCGGAAAGTCAGGGCAGCACAACAGACAGCTGTAGGGCTGAAACGAAGTGGCAGCCACTGGTGTGAGAAAGAGGAAGTGGAGAAAGCTGCTCAGGGCATTGTCAGCACAGGCCCTGACAGAGTAAGTCTTTTCGCTCCCTCTCTTTTGTCTTTTTTTTTCTTTTCATGATGTGATGTTTGTATACAGTGGGAAAGCGTGATTATTAACATTGTCTATTAGTGCACTTTACAGCTGTATTATGTCCTCTCATTGTGAAACATTTGTAAGTTTCAGAGCATATTATATATAGCCTTTTATGGAGGTGCCAGGCAGTGTTTAGTTTTGCAAGAAGAATTGTCCACCTACTCCTTGTAAATTTATATAATGTAACCATAGCAAGACTGCTTTGTCTTAAAAGTCCTGTTGATTGAGTCATGAATGGATATAGTAGTGGATCACAATTGTGTGTGGAACATTTCAGAAATGGAGTTTTATGGCAATCGGCTGTGCTTTCACACTAGACTACACACATACATGTGCAGCATCCCTTTGACTAAGGTGACCAGGAATCTTAATTCATCCTTGTGGGTATGGCCTTGCTGTCTTGCTCTGCTTATGTGCCCTTTGTCAGTTCCAAGGAGGAATGCAGCTTTGTGCAGACAGGCCTGTGGACAGGCCTGTAGCCCCAGCGTCTAGGAATGTAGGCAGTGACGGCATGTATTGTGAAGAAACAGTCTGTGTTATCACATCCACACTGGCAGTGGGAGTCTTTTGCAAAAAAATCCTATGGTTGGCCTCTCTGAGGCACTTGGAAAAGTATTGGCAGCTGCCTGTAAACAACAAATAAGGAGTTAAGAGCCGACTCCATCAGCCTGCTGCTGTCTTTGGGCTTGAAAACTTGGAGTCCAAGAGAGAATGCACTTATTTTAGATGGAAACAATATGATACTTGTGTATGTTTGTATGCATATACACAGCTTTGTCAGTACTTTTCCTATGCCATGTACTTTACTCTTCACTGCTGGAGCATTCTGTGTTAGGAGAAAAACAACCTAAGCACTGAAATTGAACCACAAAACCATTTATTCATTCTGTGGTTCTTTCTCTAACTCCTGACCCTGATAAATCTTGATTAATCCTTCTCTCCTGTAACATACGACTGCCTTCAAACCTTCCCGTTTCACTTCATAGTCAGGAAAATCTGTTAACAATTTATTTGCCAAAATCCTGGTCTTGACTGTAGACTGCACTTATCTCCATTTTTAGCCTCTTGGAAGTGACAAATGCTCTAAAATTTTTATTTTTCCTTTAATGTGAACTTTAATTTAGCATGGCACTCTGAAAAGCAAGTTTAAGTGAGGGATTTATTGTCAGAAAGAACATTTATTTGGTGCTTTCTCTTAAAAATTAAAGAAGAATGTTACGCTCCAGGTTATTATAAACAGCTTTTCTTTCTTCTTTTCAAATTCAAATTTGTTACATACATTAAAAATATTACATAGTTGTGCATATACAGAAGAAGTTCCCCAAGGTTTAATTGCCGTTGGCGGGACCTCCTGTGTAAGTAAAATGTGTACAACTAGTACGAATTTTTGTGATAGTTAAACTCAAATTTTGTTTTTCAGTGTCTGTTTAGTTAATTTATGAGTATTGAGTTTTTGTTTCTTAACCCTTTCAGATGCCCCTTCATCATTTTTCCTGGGAAAAACTTTTTTTTGCTCTAAACCTTCTATATCATTATATGTGACCAGATGAGACTAAATGACAAGGTTGTTGAGAAGAAACAAATGTGCTTTATTTTTGCACAGAATTGCAAAGAGTTTTATTTTGAACAGAACTTTTTTCACTGTGTTTACCTGGTGCCCCAAGGTTGTCTGAAGTTTTTCTCATGTGGTCCTTCCAGAAAAAAGATTTTTACATCTTATTTTGTGAATACCTTTCTGATGATATGACATGAGTGCATTATGGTATGTTTTTTGCTGCTCCATCAGGTGCTGACAGAAGTTCATTCACTGAAACCATGCTTCTGCTGACTATGTTGCAGTGATATAATTTTAACTTGATTTCAATTGTTCGAACTTTTACTTGGTTTGATGGTTTACCAGCAGTTGAAGGAGCTTTTGCTGGATTGTGTAGTTACTGACTTTTCTAGTTCGAGTGACTTTAAGACTATAACTTTGTTTTCTTTTTCCTTGCATGGAGCAGCACTGGTTTCAGTTGCTGCAGATTTATTTCTTTAGGGTTTCTCTCCCCAGCTGAAATCTATGTTTTAGTAGTTTTTCTTTTCCTTTTCTGTCCAGTGGTTGGTGTGCCAACAGTGCTTATTGTTTTTTGTGCAACCCTAAATGAGTCCTCTGACTACTTTTTTGAAATCTCATAGCCAGGGAATCGGCGTGTGTCAAACTCAAGTATGTCGATTCCCGAGTCATTCCGGAAGCCCTCACAGCAACGTAAAGGCAATCAGAAGCTGAAGGCAAGTGAAAGTGTGGCTTCAAGCATGAGTAACCTTCATCGAGGAGTCACAGGAGCCCAAGATTTGACTAAAGTACTTTTGACTGATGATTACTTCAGCGACATCAATCCTCGTTCCATGCGCCGGCTCATGAACATTGTTTATGTAACAGGTGCGCATAGTATTCCCTATTTTATACAATTCTTGGTTAGAACTGCAAGTGGTGCCCGTGAAGACATCTGACTGGACTATTGCTTTCTTGTTTCCAGGGCGTCTGTTGAAGGCATTCAACATAGATTTCAACTGGTACCATTTGGCTTCATGGGTCAACATTACAGAGCAGTGGCCTTACCACACTTCGTGGATCATTTTGTATTATGAGTTGCATGAAAATGAAATTGATGATTCAACATCACTGAGGTCAATCTTCGAAAAGTAAGTGCTAATTTATAGATGTCCCATAGATGTGTCTCTTGTTTGTGCAAATCAATGAATTGGCCTTTTTAAACAAAGAGTACTAGTATCTCAATTTTTTTTTTTGCCTTCTCACTAGCAGAATAGTTCTGGCTGTATTGGTTTCACATATTAGTGGGATTAACAAGTCTCTCATTTCAGGATCAAAGGAAAAGTGCCCACAGGAAAAGATCTGCAGCCACTTTACGATGTTGACCATGACGTCAGGAAGTTTGAAATATTTCTGAGCTTCCACTCGGCATCACTATTGATCAGTGACCTCAAGATTTTTGTGCCCTTCACTATTAACCTTGACCCATATATTCGAAGAGTGATTCAAGGTATGCTATGTAATGAAATTGCTTTTCAGTGGCTGCCAGCATTATTTTACATATGTTTTTTTGGGTGAGGGATATAGCTAAACTCTTACAATTGAGCTCGTTTATACTGGTCCCATTTACAGACATTCCTTTGTGATTACAAAGAAGGATAGTGTGACTATCAGGACTATGTAGGCAACTGTACCAAATGAGCATGCAAGCTCTTACAACTTGGTGAAACACCGATAGCAGCCACCACTTGCCTATTACGACAGTGTTTTTCTGCATGTACAATTTTGGCTTAAATTCTTCAGATTTCACTCAGCAAACAGTTCATAAACTTTGCATGAAACACTCAGGCAAGCACCTCCCTATGTTATTCCAGCAGAGCTCGCAAAGTTAAGTAGATTGTGAGGTAGCCTGGTTAGCTATTCTAGGGTATGCCTCATATTAGCGTGCAGCTCCTAGGCGCCCATGCCTGCGGTGAGCGTTGGCGTCGGCATTGACCTAATCGAGCGAACGTGGAGCGCAGCAGGGTATGAAAGACACGAGGAAAGCGGAGGAGGAGGTTATGGTAAAAACGAGAAGAAAAGTGTAGTGCGGCGACAATGGCTATGAGATGGCGCCAGAGTAGTGCACATCGTTGGGAGGTCTGTCAGCGGCGGCAGCTGCTGTAAATCATGCCCACGCGTCACCCACATACTGCTTCTCGTGACCTACAGATTAGCGAGGCAGTCATGTCATACTTTGCTCTGTTTGCAACGTGCCGCACGAGACAGATTGTCTGCACCAACCAGTATATCGCAAAATGAAAACACGTTTAGAGCTGCAGTCAAATTTTGCATTAGGGAGTTTCATAATTGTCTGTGAATATTTTTATTGTCTTCAACTGCATTACCTTTTTTTTTTTACTTTGTGACAAAAAGCTTGCTAAGCGCCTATTTAGGGTACGATGTGCAGAGCATCAATATGATGAATTCCACGCCATGTTACAGCATCGCCACTCGTTAGGAAGAGATAGTTGAATATTTTAGCAAAGGTTACCTTGTAAACTACTTTCCTAGCACAAATGTACAATGATTTGCCAAAGCTCCTGTTTTCTTATTTCAATCCACAATTTTGGCCTCTTAGCAAATCAACTTCAGTTGACTGTACCACATGCATGAATGAACTAAGTTTGAGTTTTTGTCATGATTACTTGTCTACATTGGTATGGTGATAAACCTATAGGTATTTAATAGTTTTAACTATATAAAGGTCTTAAATTTTACAACTGCACCACAATGATTTTTTTTGCAACAAATGTAATTATATTGCTTCTGCAAGTTATCTACCTTCAGAAAAAACCTCATTTCTAATTTCTAGAATATTCAGAGGGAGAGTTAGAGAATTTTCACTTCGTTTGCCTTGAATCAGGGAAGTTTTGAACCATAAGCCTACGCTATCTGCAAGTAGGGGTGTTTTTTTTTTTTTTTTTCTTGATTTCTGAGTGTAAAGCTGGCCTGGTGTTTGGAATATCATGAAACATATGATACAGTCAAATCTATAGTGAATCTTACGTGATTTACAGCTTCCCAGTAGTAAAAAATTATGAGCTAGAATTGTAACTTGGCAAGCCATAAACCACCATTTTTCCCTTGTGCCTGAACTTCCAGTGTCGTAGACTGCCAGGGAATTTTCATAAGGACGGTCATGAAAAACCTAGGAAAATCAGGGAATCGGAAAGTGCCAGCGTAGTTGACATCATGTTATGCCATAGCAGATGGGCTGGTATAATTTAGTAGTTGTCTAAATCAAGCAACAAGACTGTGAATAATTTATGTACAGGAAAGCAGTGTCTTAGTTTTTAGCCTTGTTTTATTCTTTGCTTGAACATCAGGGATACTAGTAGCTTTTTTTGCAATGCAATAAAGAAGCAAGCCTTAGCTGTTTGATGTGAAATTGGTTCTGTAATTTCTTTTTTTTTGTAGTGGTCATTAGTAAAATTTGCATCCCTGGTAAATAGCACATGCAATCTTTTACTTTCATATTGTTTTAAGCTACCTAGTAAGCTTATGCTTGAAAAATATCTTTAATCTGGATGTAGCAGCTTGTTTATCCCCCATTTGTGCACAATGCACACTTGTAGAATACATTTGACATTTGTTGTAAGTGGCCAAATAATTTTTATATGGACACAAGTATTTCCAAATTATTATTAGTGGATTAAGTTTGCCAGAAAACGCACTACTATTTAAATTTTCTTTCCAGCTATGCTGGCATAGAAGCTTTTCTTTCCCACTTTCGTCTGTGTATAACTCTGGTGGCTTTACATTGCAAGGAGATAATGATGCTGTTTTTTACATATATTTGTATTATATATAAAGCATAATTAATAGTAATATTCAGAAAACTAAAATCTTATCATTATAATCGATTATTGTTGTCTGGACAGACCTAAACTTTTCCACTTAGGGGCAGGTATGCTACGGCAGTATCTTATCAGTGTGAGATGGCATAAATGTTCAGCTCTTAACACAGTTTTGTCCTTGAACATGTGCATGTACATTTGCTATATCGCTGTGTTAAGAAACCACATTGTTTTAACTAAGTCGTAAAATAATGTACATGTCAGCATTTAAGCAACTGCTTTGTGCAGTGGTGCTGTAGGCATTAAGTAAGTTTTTGCTTGGCTCTATATTATGTGAGGCTTGAGAATCATGTAGTGTACTGCATTTATAGATGCTGTATGGATGCTAACAAAAGTCCCTTATATTTAATTAAATCGTCCACCGAACTGCAGCGTGAGCTTAAAGTAACATCCACGAATCTTCCAGCCCCATATCAGTATCATTTGCTGAAGAAAATTTTGCAGTTTAATTTGACCTGATGCTAGATTACCCTGGAAAAGATCTTTCTGGAAACAAGATTTGCCTTGAAAAAAGCCCTATATTGTTAGATATATTATCATTACAAATAGACTCCCAGTATCATAGTAGTTTTATAACTAGCTTACTGGTTAACCATAGAAGTGTACAACACTGTCCTACATTTATAAAATGAAATTGGCTTTGGATTGTCTCTGCATTTACAATTTTCCTCATATGGAGACTGCAAAGCTAAATAAAATATACTGTGTGCGTGTGCCCACGCACACACACGCACGCACGCACACAGTGCAAATCAAGAACACATATGCATCCTGTAGCCTTTTGTTATATGTCATGAATCTTATTAATCTTATTCTATTGTTTCTTGCATTTGTGTGTTTGCCTTTAACATTCATTCTACACTCATGCTCTTACAGAGCGGTATCAATCCCAGTCTGAAAGTGATAGACTTATTCACAAGTGTGGATCTGGGCCATTTGTGCCGCCAGCGCCACCACTGGGTCCAGTAGGCATGATGGGCCCAACAGGCACGCCATGGACTCCATTGAAAGCCGAACTGTTGTACCCACAAGCTCCATCAACACCTGTGATGTCTTCAGAGCCTTACCAGCAGCAACCATACCATGTATGGTGGTCAGTTGGCTCACCTGGAACGTCTAGCACAATGCCTGTGGCACCGATAACACCTTTAGTACGTGTTTGGAATGTAAGTCACCCACTCCCACTTAATTTTTCATATTCCCCTTCGTGCAAAACTCCTAATATTTTTTGTGAACCTCAACTCAACTGGCATTTGTTTTCCTAAGTCCATTCATGTCTTCCTGAAACAGACCATTCTGTAAGGACATGCTCACCTTCATTCATTCATCGTAAAAAGTATAGTGGCAAATTCAAATATCACTTTGTCTGCAGCAAATGTCTGTACTAATGCTAAATGTTTTATTAAATCGCTTTAGCAATGACTGCATTGACATTCAGGCAATTTATTGCCTCAAAGCTGCCTGACTTGCTGTTTGCAATGGATATAAAATAAGCTAGGAACAAATATTTTCGCACTACTGCCCTCTTGTGTGCTAGAATTCCTCGAGTCCATCCCTGTTCAACATTACCTCACGATGCTCATAAGCTGCTTCTAAAATATGCACCTTTTTGCCCTCAAGGTAAACACCAAGCGTGCGGCAAGGTACCTTGCGGTATTTGTGCTTAAAAAAACATTTAAGAATGTTTGTCTTGGCATATGCAGACACTTTTTAAGGCACTCAAGCATTTTTATTTTTTTCATCATTTATGGTGCTGCTACTGATAGCATTATATCAAACAAATGAGCGTAAAATTATTGATGTTGTGTAAACAGCCTGCCTAGTAACAGTCCAGGCGCTTGGAAACAAGGCGGGGGGTAGGTGGGGGGGGGGGGGGTGCAGTGCCCCTTTCCAGCCCGAGGGATTGTCCCTCTAACACAGTAAGTAAGCCTGGGTTTCACATAAGCAACAACAAAAATTCACCGATGATTACGATACTCCCAATGCGAAATTTGACCGCGGCTCTGTACATGTTTCCATTTCGTGATATATTGGCTGGTGCAGACAACCTGTCTGTTGTGGCAGATTGCAGACGGAGCAAAGTGTGGCGCGACTGCCTCGCTAATTGGGAGATCGCAAAAAGCAGTGCGTGGGTGACGCATGGGCGCGATACATAGCAGCCTCCCCTGACAGACCTCCACTCATGCAGCACTTTGTTTCCATGTATGTTATTGGTGGCGTCATCGGTGGACATATGACACACGCTACTCTGGTGCCACCTCTTAGCTATCATCGCCGCAGAGCCCGTCTTGCGTGGCACTATGCTTTTCTTCTCGTGCTCTCGCCATACCCTCCTCTTCCACTTTCCTCCTCACGCTCTCTTCACTATTGCAGTCTTTAATCCCCTGCTGCACTCTCCATTTGCTCTTTCATCATTCGTTGCGCTCCTTCACTCAGTTATGAAGGATGCCGACACCGACGCTCGCCACAGCAGCTCGCCTGAGCTGCGCTCTAAAGAATATGTATGCAAGGATAAATTCAGCACTGCCTGCTGGCCCCATACTCAAAATTCACTTCCAAAGCTCCCGTAGCTGTCCATATTCTGTTCCAATTTTATGGACCTTTCTTCATTTACAAATTATGAGGTAGTCATAAATCTATCTCTTGTAGCATATTAAATTTTTTTAAAGAAATATTTTTCCAACATCAACTGAACATTCGAAACATGTAAAAAAATATGTGAGAGCTAGTTCTATCTAAATTTGGCCCTTTCCATACCAAATTTTTTCTGGAAAACCACACAAATCTTAAAAAGTATTTCATGAGCACTTCATTGTGAACAGCTTTTGTTATTGCAATATCAAAAGTTTGTTTGTTATTTTCTGTAGTTTATTACCTTCAAATTTTTTTATGCTTTTGAGTTCCAGATAGGCATGGCCGCAGAAAAAGTATGTGAGGCTTGATGTTTCTTTGAGCATAAGTCAAGTGTGCCTTTGTTGTCCTTTATGTGACATGTCATCCCAGGCGCTATGAGGAAGTGACGTAGACGGCAAAGTGTATGCATTGAGCCACATCCACACAACAGATTGCCAAGGGCTCTAACTGTTAGCTACAATAATTAGAACATGGTTGAAGCTACGAGCACAACTCAGTAGAGCTTTCCAGGTCTGTTTCCTTTTTTTTTTCTAAAGAAACACCCAAAAACATCACAATTCTGGCATTGAAAAGGGCAGCTGTCATTACCACATTCATTTTCCAGGCTGCCATATTTAAGACCCAGGGCAGTAAGACTTCCACTATTTTTCCACCAACCACTGTTATAAAAAATGTTATAAAAAATCTGTTATCTGGAAAACTTGTGCCCTCTAGTAGTAGCGCAGCATTTACGTCAAAATTATAAAACCACTGCCACTTGTCTGTGGCACTCAGTAGTGTCGTATCTCTCTGGATGAAGGTTCATCCCTAGCGCTGCCACCAGTTGTTGGATCTGGAGGACAATCCCAATGGCTGTCCCCCAGATTTTTGGACCTTGCCGTTGGGTGCGGGAGTTGGCCGAGTTTGAGGAGGACGTCGGGATGAAAACTGGAGGTTTATTTACATTATTTACAGTGAGAGTACAAAGAAATTAACAGTCATCAAGTCATTACGGGCCGGCAGCAACTCGGACGCTACGGCCCGTGGCAAGAAGCTCGAAAGAGATGAATGAAGGAATGCTCTCGTGCTGCTCCCGGTCTCTGGCTTTTAAGCCCTTCGGTGCCAATCGGCGAGCCCGCCCAGGTGACACCATTTTCGGCAAATGGTAGGCGCCCGTGCGATTGTGTCACACACGGCGCACAGGGTCGCTCCTTGGGCCCCAATTGTCCCCAGCGCTTACTTCTCTCTGCGGTATTGCCATTCTGACTTGCAAGCGCCGTCACAAAGGCGGATGGCGGCGACGTTTTAGTACTACAAAGCAGCTTTGCTTGGGTCCTGCGTTACCTGGAACCATGCCAGGCTCCCGCTACACTTTCGGGAGGAGTCAAGCAGTGAATAGCTCCGCCTGCGGCGCACGAGGTGGGGGACGCCAACTTGTTTGCACGTGCCGCGCCTCGGGAACGGGGTAGATGTGCTTCTGCGCTCCTTAATTAGCTGTGACACGATTCGATGTGGTCTGGTGAACTCGAAGTAGGCTCAGGAAAAGGTCCCGTATGTAACAGCTCCTCCTTGCCCCGGAAGTTCGGAATGGCTGGTGAAATCAATTCGCTGGCCATGAGGAACACTGAAAGAACCTGCAGGGTACTGGTGTTGAGCCTCGTTTGACGAACTTCGGGATCCTGGGCCCTGGAGAACGTACGTCAAACAAACAAAACAACACAGCGCTGCACCACGTGTAAGCGCAGGCTCTTCACCCCTGACTCGCCAGGCTGTTACTGAGTCAAAATGAACCCTGATCTTTTATTTCCCCAATTTTGACAAAGCAGTTCCAACCACCTTTCTAAACTGCTATCCATTTCTCCCCGAATGCCGACAAGGCCAGAGTGACATTGTTGCTGCAAAACAAAGGGCCGTTGTTGCTGCAAACAACAAATGAAAACAGCCGAACATAACTTAAGTGGCCTAACTACACGAACAGCATGTTTCCAACCTATTGCAGTGGCGTACTTATCGCACGTATTGGGGCCACTGAACAGTCCGGTCAACTCTACAAGTACGTGATCACAAGCGTGCTAGCTTTGTGGTCCGTATTCCGAACCCATATTTGCGTCGTAGGTAAACGGTTCATTACGCTTACTCACGTTTCTTCCTCTTGTCCATACAGGACACGTACCTTAAACGAACAATAGAACTTGCGTAACTTACGCACTGCGCAGAACCCTTAAAAAAATGCATCTGCTAATAACTCGTTCCACGCACGCTCACTAGAGAAGTCAGAATACGGCTGCCCTCAACACACACGAGCAACCCAGTCAAAAATCTGCTTCCTTCCGTCCGCACAGGGCGCGCGCTAAAGGAACTACGAACTCTTAGTGAAAATCACGCACTTACTGAAAACCTACGCGCTTAACCTTAGAAAAGGAAAAGAAAAACATAAAAAAAGGTTAACTAATACACACGCACGTTACCATAGGCCTCTCGCCGATAACCTTGACACTCAGGTTACTGACACACACACAAAAAAAGCCTATATACTGATTAATGAACAACTCGCGAAACTACATGTTTACATAAAACACATCTTTCCAATCTCGGAGCTTCTCGAACAAAAACACAAACAAAGCTCATACTTTTACATATTGAAAGAAACTGTAGCCTCAAATCGCGAAAATTTTCAAAATGTTCAAAAAAAATAAAACAAAACAACATGCTTTCCTTCTGCGGAAGCTCTCCTGGCCTCCAGTTTCAATTACTTACGACTGACTCATACTTTTGAGCCGCACTCGAGGTGGTCGCGGTTCGAAAGCTATTCTGGCTACCCAGGAACAACAAAAGGGCTGACTCACTATCAGCTCCTCCAAGAGGTTACAGTCTAATGCCAATTTGCATCCTGGCGCCCGCCTTTCATTACGAACTCGATTGACCGCGTTGCTACTCCCTATCACCTCGTTTCGTCTTGCCACCTTGCGCTCCCTCGCCCTACATGCTGAACTTCGAAAAGAATGACGGAACGACGAGGAATTTAACTACCCCGTGCCCTTTGTCCGCGTCCGTGCAGAACATGCTTCTCGGTCTCCTTTTGACCGGTGGCTCGAATGTTTATGATGCGTCAACATCGTCAACGACGACCGCACCTTTCTTTTCCTTGCGCCCTGGCCTTTTGCGTCTTTCGCCGTCTTTGGCTGCACTACATTAGCCACCGCATTCCGACCTTTAGTGCGCTTTCTTCTACGGCGCTTTCTCTTTGATCTCACTTTCATGTCGCCTTCTCGTGCCTCGTGCTGGCTGGTACACATTTCGTCGGCCCGGATCGGTCTCTTACCCTCACAGTCTGAATGATCCTTAACTAAATCATCCCTCTCTTGGCTACCTAGACTGGCGGAGAGCTGCACCGATCCCTGAACAATGCAGTGGTCTTTCCTTGAGCTATGGAGCTCGCAATCCTGAGAACTGCCCTCAACTCCATCGTCCAGCTCGCACATCACTTCGGCACGCAGATCTGACTCGACATGGGTGCTCGTGTCTGTCGGGTCAACAGTACCCTGTACCTCGCTAACGACCTCGATAGCATGAGATGCGACGCACACGCGCGGTAACTGTGCCAATTTGTTCGCAGCTGGCCTAGCTGTCTCTAAAGTCCTCTGTTGGCACAGCACCTCGTCGCTCTCACTCTGGCCTTTAACGGCCTCTGTTGCCACTAAGGCATCGTTAGCGGCTAGTCCTTTCCGTTCACCTATGAATGTGCAGCCAATCTCACAGGCACTACTCTTCTCGTTGGCTTTTGGCGAAAATCCACTAGATACTTCCTCATTCTTTTGCTCTGTACTGTCTACAGAATTTTCAGACAGGCATTGTCTTTGTTCCTTTAACTGCTCGAAATATTGTAGCTGGTTGATCAATGCTGCCTTCTCTCTCTCGTACTTTTGCTCACACTCACACTTACGTTGTTGATACTCACGTTCACGTTCATTCTCACGTTCTTGACGCTCACGCTGACGTTCTTGACGCTCACACCTAAGAGTAAGTTCTTGAAGCTCACGCTTCCGTTCATTCTCGCGTTCTTGACGCTTACGCTCACTCTTACGTTCATGACGCTCACTCTTACGTTCACGACGCTCACGCTCCCATGGTTCTTGTATCAGCTCCCAAGCAATCTCAATGCTTTTATCATCATTGCCACTATCTTGAATCGCCTTTATGATAGCTGGCTTTTTCATCTGTTCGTCTGCCTCAACTCCCAAGTCGTCGCACACCAACAACAAATCTAACCTCGTCAACCTTCTAAGATCCATGGCTCTGCCCCAACTGGTGGTTAGAACTGTTTTCCTTAATTAATTTGTGCAAACACAATATGCAACAAATTCCCGATTCCTAGAACTATCAAAATAAACACAACATTTGAAGTCTGGCGAATCAAAAGGAAGAAAACCACACGCTCACTTACGGTTGCAGCACCCTGCCATCTGGTTCATTGGTCCGCTGTTCCCGGTTCCTCAGGACTCTCTGGGTCGAAGGCTCGCTCTTCTTCGTTGTCCCCAGTTTCTTAGGACTTCTCTCGACGAAGGCTCTCTCTTCTTTGCTGTTCCCGGTTCCTCTCGATTTCTTTCGATGAAGGTTCATCCGTAGCGCTGCCACCAGTTGTTGTATCTCTCTGGACGAAGGTTCATCCCACCGCTGCCACCAGTTGTTGTATCTCTCTGGACGAAGGTTCATCCCTAGCGCTGCCACCAGTTGTTGGATCTGGAGGACAATCCCAATTGCTGTCCCCCAGATTTTTGGACCTTGCCGTTGGGTGCAGGAGTTGGCCGAGGTTGAGGAGGACGTCGGGATGAAAATTGGAGGTTTATTTACATTTACAGTGGGAGTACAAAGAAATTAACAGTCATAAAGTCATTACGGGCTGGCAGCAACTCGGACGCTGCGGCCCGTGGCAAAAGAAGCTCGAAAGAGATGAATGAAGGAATGCTCTCTTGCTGCTCCCGGTCTCTGGCTTTTAAGCCCTTTGGTGTCTCGAAGTTACGTCACGTTCGGCCAATCGGCGAGCCCGCTCAGGTGGCATCATTTTCGGCCAATCGGCGAGCCCGCCTGCCAATTTCGGCAAATGGTAGGCACCCGTGCGATTGTGTCACACGTGGCGCACAGGGTCGCTCCTTGGGCCCCAATTGTCCCCAGCGCTTCTCTCTGCAGTATTGCCATTCTGACTTGCAAGCGCTATCACAAAGGCGGACGGGGGCGACGTTTCAGTACTACAAAGCAGCTTTGCTCGGGTCCTGCATTACCTGGAACCATGCCAGGCTCCCGCTACACTTTCGGGAAGAGTCAAGCAGTGAATAGCTCCACCTGCGGCGCACGAGGTGGGGGACGCCAACTCGTTTGCACGTTCCGCGCCTCGGGAACGGGGTAGGTGTGCTTCTGCGCTCCTTAATTAGCTGTGACGCTATTCGATGTGGTCTGGTGAACTCGAAGTAGACTCAGGAAAAGGTCCCGTATCTAACAGTAGGCAAAGGAAATCCCTGGATGATTGAGACTGGTGTTTTTGATGTTTTAGGTAAAGGAACAATTTTTGCAAATTCCAATCGCTGGGAAACTCAGCTTGAAAAAAGATCTCTGAAAAATAATGCACAAAAACTGAGAGCACCATTCAGCATACCTCACAAGAAATGCGTTAGGTAGGCCATGTATACCAGATGACTTTTTTGGATCGATATTAAGTAACAGCGACAAGATTCCTTCCTCAGATGTCGAGATGTCACTTATTGGTGAAATATCATGAGCTGTTTTAGGGCATGGCCTTCTACCATCATCATCGGTAAACACTGAACAAAAGAATGCATTAAATGATTCCACAAATACTTCTTTGTTCGTAACAATAGCACCATTTATACACATATTAAGGAAACTCTTCTTTCTAGGAGAAAAGTGCTGCCAGAATTTCGCTGGGGAAGAAAGTAAAAAGTTCTCTAAAGTAACGTTATAATAATATTCTTTTGCTTTTTTTATACTGTCTTTGAACTCTTTGCGCACGACACTAAGTTTATGCATGCATGACGGGGATGGGTTCTGAAGATGTTGTTTTCTTAACTTTTTCGCTTTTCTTCCCAAGTGAACCATTGGCATAGTAATCCACATAACCGCGATTGCTATGTGATGTCGCCTCGCGGCTCCGAATGGCTGAAGTTTCATCGGGTTTGCGGTGAAATGGGGATCGGGAATTGCCGCATAGCACCCCAAATCTTCTAATTAACCGGGTTGGCCTAGGCAGCCTGTTCGAATTATCCGGTCAAATTTACATTGGAAAATACAGGACTGCAGAAAACCTTTGAGTTATCTGGGATTTCGAATTAACTGAGTTCGAATTAACAAGGTTTTATTGTATCTTCCTTTCATAGCGGTATCATGCCGTTTGTTTGTACTACTTTGTAAGGTTCTGTGACAAGGCTGTCTTTTCCGCATTGGAAACATATTCATTGAGTAAAGTCATTTATGCTTTCTGCAAGTGGAAACGTTTGTTTATTCATTTGCATTGTGTTATTTATAATTTCAAGGTAGGAATCCTGATGCATGTAATTTTTGGGGCATGGGATATAAACTCGAGGCAATTTTTCTTATCCTTGGTATGGTTCAGTGGTGATGTGTCTTGTAACCATAAGTTATGGTTAAGCCAGATCTGCAGTTAAGGTTCATCTTTCACAGAGACATTGCATTGTGAGTATGAGCATTGTTTTCTTTTTCTTCTAGGAACCATTTACTGGCAAGCTAAGCTCCCTGTCTGTAGAGGGCGTGTCAAACTTTCTTGAAGGCCTTGAGGGTATTGACAAGTCACGCGTGCCTGACTATCAAAGCACACTGACACGACACAACATTCATGGACAAGTTCTGTTGACATGCAATATCTCTGAACTGCGGGATGTGCTCTCTATGACCTTTGGTGACTGGGAAATCTTCAAGATGGCTATCTTGTCTTTACGTGAACAAGAGTTTCAACGTACGCAGCCTACTACTTCAGCAGAAGACTTTCCTCCCATGCCCTTTGCCCGAGATCGTACACACTCCATATCTGCAACAGCTCCAGGTGAGCTTCCTTTATAGGCATGGTGGGCTAGCACTAATACTTTGTCACCTCTCCATTTCAATTTGTGTATACTAATAAAGGCTAATGCAAGAGCTATGTTTCTTGCATTGGTGTGCCAGTATATACAATCAGGAAATAAATCCAAAGCACTCTGCACAGCACTGAAAACTAATTTTACATCCTTTGCAGCCTGTCTAGTCCGACAACGATAATCTTTGTCAATCTTATGTGCACTCCTCTTATTTAAGGTGGCGGTCCCACCCCAGCAGCACGTGCCCTCCATTTTCAGTACTCTTGGAGAAACCGTGGTGACTGTTTTACTTGGGATATAAAGTTGTCATATATACCATTAAAGAGCTTAGTCCTTGTAGATTCTAAATACATATTATAAACAAGTGGATTTGTATGATTTAGAAATGAATCTCCAAGAACAAGCATGAGATACACAGTTTTTGTTAACCATGTCTCAGTTGAGACCATATTTAGAAGAAACTACCACACTTAGTGCATTGTGGCTTGCTCTGTAGCTTTAGAACATATTTATCTATTTCCGAGATGGTGCAAAACAACGTTGAATTTTTGCTTTTTGGCTAATTTGGTTCTGAAGATTGCCAAATATAGCAACTTCTGCTTTAAAAACTACGCGCTAGAAGAAGCTATATATAAAAGAAACATACATTGAGACTCCAATGTATCTGTATCTTTTATGTCAGCTTCCCTTCGTCCTGTCTTTGTATGCTGAATTTCTGTTCCACCTGTAGATAATAGACGATTAGGCGTTGATGAGCACATTCAAGTACCCGTGTTCGCCCTCCTCATAGGGTAAGAAAACCTGCAACCTTTACTGGGTTCTGTGGAAATAATGAGATAGTGGATGTTCTGCCATAATGAGGAAAGGTGCACGCTGTAGCACTCGATGTGCAGTAAGACAAGAGACTCTAGAGAACGAAATGCACCCCATTCACATCACATGGAGTCGACAACTGGCCTGACAGGATCCGACAAATAATGCAGGATCCGAAATACAGCATTATTAGGTATGCTGTCCCGTTCATGTGTTTGTTTTGCCCAATACCATGCGATTTGGAGAAAGTGTGACAAAGAATGTCCTTATTTGCTTTCATTATCATTGCTTTTCTGTACTGCTATTTGCTGTAGCATTTTTTTTGTGTCCTTGAAGTAACCTATGAATGAAATAGAGTGAAAACATTATATCATATATCAATAAAGAAGACAAACGTCTGCTTTAGCAAAGCTTTCAAAAGAAAAAAAAAAAGATAAAAAAAACGGAAGAAAGCAGTAATAGCTAAATTTGCTCTACAAGAATTCGCTTTTTGATGAGATACATTCAAATTTTCAACATGTACGAGAACAGCATCCGCTAGTGAACAGCAGATGAAAGTGCACATGCGGGCTTGTGTCCACGGCCTGCATACCCGACGAAACTACATGTCGTTTGGAACAGGACAGCTCTGGCCACGCAACGCGAGAGTTACTACTGCAATCACCTCTGTCCGCGCAGCTCATTAGAGCCTGTGCAGCTTTCTGGACATGTTGTGGCTTTAAACCTGGCTGTACCACGTGTGTACATATTAGAAAACTTGGCGATGACAGCATGGCCAGTGCATAACATTGCACATCATTTGTGAATCATTCAAACACTGTATACAGCCCCTCTTCCCCTTGTTGCTCAATCACTTTCCCTCCGGTCTACTATATACCCTATCTGCCTGCTGGCCGATGTTCAGCTGTCAGCCATCCACATGGTCAGGCTAGCAGAACTCCCCTCTGCCTTTTGTTCTCACAACCACGAATAAAATCCCCGCCTTGTCCTCTGTACATGGTAAATGCGTCGGGACAGTCAAGAAGATGACCGCAAAAACAGAGAAAGGAGGAAAAGAACACAGGACATGGGTGCATTGATCTTTTCGGGGCATGTCTCACTGTCGTGGAGACCCTCAAGTGGACAGACGACCATGCTTTTGTCTTGTGTCATGCTCCTTCATTCTACTTTGGTTCCTAAATAGACACTAATCGACCGGCATTGCAAAGGCTACCTGCAGTAAGCTCCATGGTGAGATGTAATTTGTCATACTATTTTTCAGCTGTATTTGTATTCAAGCCACGCGAAGCAACAGAATGACAATTGGCATGTCAGGCAGCAATCGTTGCACATGGTGTTTGGGTGTGCGGGGTCAGGAGGGAGAGGCGTTTTTTCAGCCAAGGCAGGTCGCCTGTCACCAGGTGCCATGTCTGTGCTTCATCGGCAAAGAGCATTTCTTTTTCAATCATAACTGAGTGGCATCGCCTGGTGGGGGAATCTGAACTACTAGCAAGTTGGCTGCCGTGGTACCACCATCTTAACACCCTGCGCTCACTACTTTCCTATTAGGAAGATTACGGTATACCGAGATGTGTATGCTGTTTCTGACAGGAAAGTACTAGGTGCGCAATGTTCGGTATTTTCTTGTCTAAAATTAATCAATTTTATCAAGAATGCATATTTTTTTATAGTAGATAAATGTTGCTCTGTGTTTATAGCAGCTGCATTCAAAAACATAAGTGATTTTTTTTATCTACTTGGAAGTGTAACATTAATGAATAACCTTTTCATTCATTGATTTGAAGGCCTCTGCTTGAATTATTGAGTTGTAAACCATCTTTCAAGCTGTAAGTCTGCTGATATTTCAATATAATGCCCTTTGTTCTGTTCCCTTTCATGCCTGAGAGCAGAGTCCACAGGATTATTAAAGAGCCCCTTGATGTGCTACAAAAGTAATGCTGCCAAAGTAAAGAAAGAAAAAAATTATTTAGAAAGTTTTTTTTTTCTTCTGTTTAACATTAACAAATAAAGGAACTGCAAAAATTATGGCATGAAGTTGGCATATATAAAGTTGTACAACTTTCTAATCAAAGGAAGGGCTCTTAAATCACTGCGTAATGAGTTGGGTAATTATTCTGATAGGCAATGAAGGAGAATAATAATTTACCATAATTTTCATGGGAAGACTGTTGACATTACAGTTTGTTTTATTTAGAGTTCTTCATGCCTTTGCTAAGATGCTCGACATATGCTAACTGACACATTGCTTGCGCAGTTTGTTGTAGCTTTTCTCAAAATCAAACAGGCCAAGGTGTGTATTGGCAGGCTTTTTGAAAAGCGTGGATCTTGTGATACTCCTCATGCTCCAAAGGTTCATAGTGTAAGACTTTTTACTTTCATTTTCCCGAACTTTGAAACACTAGGGATGCAATAGAAGCTCTAATGCATAACCAAAAATCACTGGTGATCACATATATTGTTGTCTGTGTACTTGTGACACGAGGTGTATATCATATATGAGATATGCTCTGCATGCACATATTACGGAATACAAGCTTCAGTTCTAGCCACTAATCACAGTTGATTTGGCCCCTAGGTGATCATACAGATTCAAAAGCAAAAGATAAAACAAATGATAGTTCAGAGAAGTCAGAAAAGGTGGCCTCTTCACACTCTCAGTCAACTGCAAGACGACCAAACTCGTCACTCGAAAAACAGGCAAGTCTTTGGTGCTGTACTTTTCTTTTTAGGTTCTTCTTTTGTTTTTCTTGTTTCTTTTATGCCATTTTTTTCCTGTGGACAGAAAACCATTTAGAAGGCTCTGCAGCAATGCATTACTCATCAGAAATCAAATAGCTGGCAGGTTTACATGAATACATATATCGCAAGATGTGCATGTTTGCGTCCATGCATATGTGCAGGTGTGCAAAAAATATCAGTATGTCACCATGCTTTGGGTCTTATTTCTAACTATATTCTGAATATAATACAGGATTTATTTATTTTTATTTTTTCAAAGTCACACTTATGAAGTTTAACAAGCTCAATACTGGGTGGCTACACTGGTTGAGGAAGCCAACCTAGCAGTGTCCTATGTAAAGAAGGGATAAAAGCAGGTGACATTAGCACAAAGCGGTCCAACAGCGCAGTCCATGATCATGATGCATGCCTACATGGTTTTATCTGTGCAAACACAGTGGCTCCACTCTAGCATATCATGGTTTAGGCGATTCGTTACCACTATGTGCACCTGCGTGAACCCCTACACATGCATAAGTTGTGCTGTGCGAGGTGCGCATCGCTGTAGTGGATCGTGCATCATACTGTGCCAAAATTTCCTTTTTTTGGGGCCAAGGCTGTGGTCATTTTTGCACACCTTTAGTTGAAGTTATAATCAGAATCTTTTTTTTTTCTCGGTCATCAAAACTACCCCATCACATATTTGTGGTCCCATTGTATTTGCACAAATATAGACCTATTGCATTTCACTATAGCAAACACACATCACCATTCCATGTCCTTTTCTATTTGTGCAGCAAAGTGTAAAAATGTGAAGGCTCTATTAAGTGTTGTGTTGGTATAAAACTTGTGTAGTAGCCGGAAATACTTGTACTTGCTGATGTCTTTCAATGACACTGACATGCACTACAATTATAGAACAGATTATTGCAGAGGGTAGGCACTCACAGTAGCATGTGTCACTGTGTCTTTGCATGTCTGCAGGTGACTATGGAGGAGAGCTTGATTGTTGGTGCCTTGGAGACCCTTAGTGAAGAAGCCATGGAGGATACGCTTGATGAAAGTGTAGCCCCACATGCTGGATTTCACCATTCGCAGGTGGGTCTTGTAATGATTGCTGTATTTTTTTGTCTGATGTTCTTATTCTTATAGCCTTAGATATTGTGGCCTCTACCAGCAGTCCGGTCTTTTGTCAGTGACATGTGCAGTGAAATGGGCTTTTGTATGGCTACATCATCACAACACCTATCCTCACAAATACTACTCAACAGTTAATCTACATGGAACTGCATTTGATAGCCGAGTGGTCTATTGTTTCAGTCCATCTGGCTGAATAAACATACACTTGCCAACTGAAAAGATTCAAAACACAGATTGACGTTTCGGTGCCCAATACGGGTGCCTTGTTCACAATGAACGAATGCATGGTGGTCTTCATTATATACGCGTCGGAAGATGTAATGCGCTTGCGTACAACTCAGGGAGGGGTCCCCGTGTCCAGTTTATCGTGTTAGTAGTAGAAATATATGCAGAATGATTCAAGGAGCAATCGGGATGATAATTTTTTCTCTCTTTCGATGATAGAAGCCGAATGCCAGTTAATACTGTGTCCAGTCTTTTCGTGATGCTCTGCCAGTGTGCTGGAGACCGTGTGTTGTCCTTTGGCTACATCATTGCGATGCTGCTGTAGCCTTCATTTAAAGTTCCCCGTCTCGCCTACGTAGCACGCGTGGCAGTCCTGGCAAGGAATTTTGTAGATGACGCCCGGAAATTTTTCTTTTTCGAGGTGGTCTTTCACTCACACGAGTTGTTGTTTTAGTTTGCTTGAGGGGACGTGGCAGATTTGTACATCATAATCTTTGAAAATTCTTGATATTGACTCGCTCACGCCTCGTGCATAGGGGAGAGACGCCCGTTTTCTTGTTCTTATCGGCCTTACAGGGGCTTCAGCTGCACGCTTTTCTTCAGTCTTTATAAACTGGCCGGGGTAGCCATTGCTGACCAAATCCTGCGTCACTCTCTTCAACTCAGCTCTGCATGCGTCAGTAGTCGAGCATAATCGGAATGCGCGGGTGAACAATGTGGAGGCAACAGATCGTTTTTGTCCAAGGGGATGGGCCGAATCAAAGTGCAGATATTTCCCTGTGTGGGTAGGCTTACAATAAACACTTGTGGAAAGGCCGGATGCAGTGCGCATGACTTCGACGTCAAGGAAGGCCAAGCGACCATTAACTTCTTCAACGGTGAATTCTATTGTGCTTTGGAAAGAGTTCAGGGGCTGCAGAAAAGGTACGACGTCTTCGCGGCGGATAATAGAAAAACAGTCGTCGACATACCGCAGGAACAATTTTGGGGCGGGCTGAAACGTCGTGAGGGCTTTATCTTCGAGGGCTTCCAAAGCAATGTTGGCACAAGACACTGACACCGATGCTCCCATTGCCGTTCCAAACACCTGCCTGTAAAATGATCCATTAAATGAAAAATATGTGTTGCGTAAGCAAAAATCCAAGAGGCAGCACACGTCGTCGACTTCGAATGGGGTGCGCGAAGGCAGCGATGTGTCGTTTTGCAAAGCTGTTCGGCAGCAGTCAACAGCATAATCCACAGGTATGCGTGTGAACATAGACTTAGTGTCAAAGGAAACCATGACGTCTTCGCTGTCTAAAGTCACGTTCCTGACCTTGTCGACAAAACAGCGGAGTCCTTTACGTACGTCGGCGTTCATCCAACGAGGGGTCGGAGCACACCATGAAGGAATTCCACGAGATTTTACTCTACTCTAACGGAGCAGCTAGGCGACTCGACAGAAAAGAGAAAGGTGCCCGGGAAAGAAGTTTTCGTCTCTGCTGGACAAATGTCAGCCCCCTGACAACCAAGCTGGTGTTTGCAACTTGTCGTCACACGTCCTTGATACCGCAGAGCTTCATCTACTAAACCGCGGCCTGAATTTCAACATTGGTACCACGCCAAGTATGCGAAAAATGGCTTGTGCACTTGAGGAGGCAGTACGCCATGTCGAGCCGTCTCTGCAAAACGAAGCACGTACCCGTGCTATTGGGGCTCTTTCAAAGCTTCGTAATGCTAGGACGTCAAGTATCAGCCACCTCGATAAAGTAGCCATGAAAAGACTGCAAAATAACAAAGCCATTGTCATCTTGCCTGCGGACAGGGGAAATGCCCCGGTCGTCATGAATCGGGATGACTATGTTTCGAAGATGATGGAGCATCTCCAGGATCTGACCACGTATTCGAAGGTCAACCGGGACCCCACAAGAAAGACCGAGTCAGAACTTCAGAAGCTACTGACTGACGTTTTCAAGTTTGTGCCTCCCGAAAAGAAGCATCTCTATAACCAGCTGCTGTGCCACAGTGGCTCAGCTCCTGCAATATACGGCCTGCCCAAGGTTCACAAACCTAATGTCCCGCTGCAGCCTATAGTAGACTATACTTGCTCCCCGTTGCACCGTCTCTCTGCCTATCTTCATGGTGTGCTCCGACCCCTCGTTGGACGAACGCTGACGTACGTAAAGGACTCCGCTGTTTTTGTCGACAAGGTCAGGAACGTGACTTTAGACAGCGAAGACGTCATGGTTTCCTTTGACGTTAAGTCTATGTTCACACGCATACCTGTGGATTATGCTGTTCACTGCTGCCGAACAGCTTTGCAAAATGACACATCTCTGCCTTTGCGCACCCCATTCGAAGTCAACGACGTGTGCCGCCTCTTGGATTTTTGCTTACGCAACACATATTTTTCATTTAATGGATCATTTTACAGGCAGGTGTTTGGAACGGCAATGGGAGCATCGGTGTCAGTGTCTTGTGCCAACATTGTTTTGGAAGCCCTTGAAGATAAAGCCCTCACGACGTTTCAGCCCGCTCCAAAATTGTTCCTGCGGTATGTCGACGACTGTTTTTCTATTATCCGCCGCAAAGACGTTGTACCTTTTCTGCAGCACCTGAACTCTTTCCAAAGCACAATAGAATTCACCATTGAAGATGAAGTTAATGGTCGCTTGGCCTTCCTTGACTTCGAAGTCATGTGCACTGCATCCAGCCTTTCCACAAGTGTTTATCGAAAGCCTACCCACACAGGGAAATATCTGCACTTTGATTCGGCCCATCCCCTTGGACAAAAACGATCTGTTGCCTCCACATTGTTCACCTGCGCATTCCGATTATGCTCGACTACTGACGCACGCAGAGCTGAGTTGAAGAGAGTGATGCAGGATTTGGTCAGCAATGGCTACCCCGGCCAGTTTATAAAGACTGAAGAAAAGCGTGCAGTTGAAGCCCCTGTAAGGCCGATAAGAACAAGAAAACAGGCGTCTCTCCCCTATGCACGAGGCGTGAGCGAGTCAATATCAAGAATTTTCAAAGATTATGATCTACAAATCTGCCACGTCCCCTCAAGCAAACTAAAACAACAACTCGTCCGAGTGAAAGACCGCCTCGAAAAAGAAAAATTTCCGGGCGTCATCTACAAAATTCCTTGCCAGGACTGCCATGCGTGCTACGTAGGCGAGAAGGGAAACTTTAAAAGAAGGCTACAGCAGCATCACAATGATGTAGCCAAAGGACACACGGTCTCCAGCACCCTGGCAGAGCATCACGAAAAGACTGGACACAGTATTAACTGGCATTCGGCTTCTATCATCGAAAGAGAGAAAAAATTATCATCCCGATTGCTCCTTGAATCATTCTGCATACACTCTACTACCAACACGATAAACCGGACCCGGGAACCCCTCCCTGAGTTGTACGCAAGCGCATTACGTCTTCCGACGCGTATATAATAAAGACCACCATGCATTCGTTCATTGTGAACAAGGCACCCGTATTGGGCGCTGAAATGTCAATCTGTGTTTTGAATTTTTTCAGTTGGCGAGTGTACGTTTATTCAGCCATGTTCTTTCCTCACCAGACAAGTTTTCGTCAAACCCTAGACTTCAGTCCATCTGTGCCAGTCTCAGAGTTACTTGCATGCTTTAGAAAAAACAGAGTTTTGGTGTTAGGCTGCTGAGCACAAGGTCGTGGGATCGAATCCTGGCCACGGCGGCCACATTTCGTTGGGGGCGAAATGCGAAAACACCTGTGTACTTAGATTTAGGTGCACGTTAAAGAACCCCAGGTGGTCCAAATTTCCGGAGTCCTCCACTACGGCGTGCCTCATAATCAGAAAGTCGTTTTGGCATGTAAAACCCCATAATTTAATTTTTTTAAAAAACAGAGTTTAAGTGGGTGGGCAGAAACTTACTGTAATGTTGAATCTTTGTCATTACAAGAAAAAAATGCCAGCTTTTTGGTTTTGACAGGTGTTGAGCCCAATCTTGTCTGATCCTGGTGAGGGAGAGGAAACAAGTGGGACAACAGTGCGTACAACGGGGGATAATGAGGTTGATGTTGTCTACCTCAAAATGCCTCATGGGTCCCCAAAGTACAAGTGAGTATAGTTGTTTTCTATAATGTGTATGCAAATAATGTATGTATATGTATATGCAAACTAAAATGCTTCTTGTGCGACATGCTGTCACCTGAAAAATAAAAAGAAGAGAAAGAAGCAGTACTGGTGTTCTCACTTCATCCTTATCTCTTGATCATGTTGAGTCAACTAGGCCTTTGATTTTCAAAGCGAGTGTGACTTTTCTAACAAAAGGTTCACTGTCAGTTCCACAAAAGTCTGTGTATAGCTGACATCATGCATTATACTGTAATACAGCTCCCAAGTTTCTGTAATGGAGAAGGCTGTACAAGATGTGCAAAGAAATCTTACAGTACTGATGATCAGCACTGGTCATTGAATGTGGAAAGCTTTGTGTGCCTTGAAAGTATATGCATCTGAAGACTGCAGTCATAAAATTGCTAGGAATGGCTCAACTTTTCAGTCTTGTCATTAAATTGTAACACTGAAAATTGTACATTTTACTACACCCCCCTGCATTGTTATGTTTGTAAAAAAAATGCACTCTGTGCTGTGTACCCTCTGTACATCTTTTTTAAAGACATCAATGGCCAATCAGCAAGCAGTTGCTAATTGAAATGTATCCAGTCTTTTATGTCATAGTCTTTCTCAGGATATTTTAATCGCCACAGCTTAACAATCAGAAATACTTCTTTCTGTGTGACTAAGCATTTATTTAACTTTAGTGCAGACAGAAAAGGAGCATCATTAACAGACTTTTCTGCAAACTTCCTGAATCATCAGTACAATGTACTTGTTGTAGCAACACATAGCACTTTCCACATGGATGAGTCCAGCTCACTAGTCGTTTTTTCTCTCTCTCTCTCTTTTCAATGTGTCTGTTGTATGTGGATGAGTCTACTGGTTCGTGCCTTTTTCAGTCCAATAGACTGGTTTCTTCTTCTTTCTTTCGTCTTCTTTTTTTTTTCTTTGTAGTGTTCATGGCTTTAGGCTTCTTTAAATATTACAAAAAGATCTAGGAAGATTCATAGATTCCATTTATATAAATAGCTTTTATTTTGTCCTGTCGCTGTCAACCCCTTGTGACTTTCAGTTATCTGCTAGGCAATGTTTAGGTTTGTCCACATTGTTAGAAAACCTGGAAAAACCTGCACTTTGAGGCACTATAGTAAGCACGAATTAACTGTAGTTCATTCTGTTGAATTGAAAGAATATCACTATTCTTACAACCCCGTGACAAAGGCTCTTATGTAATTAATACTTCTCACTAAACTAAGCACTTCATAGTGAAAATTTTCTTGAATATACTTTTTTAGAAGTCTATGAACAATATTTGCATATAAGAAGTTCCTTTTTCTTGTAATATTTTTGGGTTATTTCTTATTGCTGAAAGGGCTAATGCAACGTATCCAAAATTGAGTTGTAACACTGAATGGGTCATGCAGTTTAAGCTGGGAGTTGTAAAGTGGCTTATAAAGTTTTATAAGTAGAGTGTTCTCTACTTTGAAAAACTGCATCTGGAATGGTTCAAGCTTCACCCATGTTTTGAGAGGTATGCTATAACATGCTTGTTTCCATCACACTCGTTTGCTAAAATGAACCAATACCAACTCACCCAGTTCGCTGCTATTCTCAACTTTTTGTTCCATTCATTGGGATTTATTAGTTGCGACATGCGACAACCTTAATATTTCTGTTGTACTTTCCGATTTTCAACCCAGCTGATCTGCTTTGGCCACCTGTATTGACTGTCGAATTAAATTTGTGTTACATTTTTTCTGTATTGCTGCTTAACATGAAAATTGAAAAGCTTACACAATTAAGGATAAAAAGGAGAGGAGTTATTTTATATACCTAATTGGTTGCTTAGTTTGGGAAGCAATAAAGACCCCTCTTATAGCTGAGCTTCAGCTACTGGCACTTGGGTGTGTTCATACTGAAGTGCATCTAAGCTCCTTACTGTTGCAGCTTATTCTTAAGAGCACCAGCAAACTGTGTTGTAAAGGAAGCTCCTGCCTTTTCAGCTACTCACCACTGTCAGCCTCTGTTCCGGACTATGAATGGGGTGTGCAAGGACCAAGCGCCACAGTGTGCTGCAGCACTGATCTGCCACTTGAGAGCTATGGCGTGTCAGCACCACCTTCAATTGCTTCAAGCCCCAATGCTCCACCGCCAGGGTCATTCGACACTGCCTCCTTCATGGGTACATTGGATGCAGCCAGCCAGAAGCCACGCAACAAGCATCTTGATTCGGTCGTGGCACAGGAAGGCATGTCTCGCCGGGGCAGCCTGTCACGAGATGCAGCTGAGAGCAATCTGATTGACCACTGGAAAGGTCTGGGCAGTTCTGACTTGCAGCAGGAGCGTCACAGGCTGGAGACCTTATCACTCCCCAATGATGCAGCAGAGGATGAGAATGCCCCGCTTATTGAGGTTACAAGGCCCATGTTTCTTGCAACGATGGCATCGAGGGATGCAGAAAGCTCGTCGCGTAGAGAAAGGGAGTTCATTCAACCTTTTAAGCTTTCTCATGGCGCTAGGAGGTTCAACATTGAACGCCAGTTCTCTGTGGACGAGCGGTCTGACATTGACCCCGAGGAGCACAGGTTGGATGGGGCGAAATCCACGTCAACGGCATCCCTCACAATGCTCAAGAATAGTGCGGATGGGGCGACAGAGACATCAAGCCCAGCCACAGCACTTACTCCCCTGTCATCATCATCAGGGAGGTCCCCTGAGGCAGATCCGAAAGTGCGCCGCAGCTCTGTCCCTTCAGCGCAGCCTGATGAGCAGAGGAGCCCAGAAGATGGTGTGGTACCCTCACAAAGTACACCTTTCAAGCTTCCAGAACTGTCAAGCCGCACCTTTTTGCGGCAATTGACTGAGCAAGAGCAGAAAGCTGGCCAGCCATCACGTGAGGGAACATCATCTGACACTGTTGTCATTGCTGGTAAGGCCACTGATGCCAAGCATCTCTTCTCAAGCTCCGAGACTGTTATCTAGGCTGACAAGTCCTGGCGAAATATTGTTTTTTCAGGTACATTTCTTTGGCTTGGTGTTTTGCTTTCAAAGCTAATGCAAGTGAAAGCTCTCAGTAAGGGCAACATTTTCATTATGCATATAGTTTATAGGGAACAAAGATTATCAGGCCTTCAATAAGTTTTGTATGAAAGGCCACACATAGTATTTTTCTAGTCTAGCATTTCAATATCATAATGTGTGCTTCGCCACATTAGGAAAATGCTGTCATGTTACCTTATAGTGGGCATTTTGTTGCTAAATAGCAGCTGCTTTGTTGACTCTGATCTTTATATTATTCAGGGAATAGATATTGCATTTGTTGCCAAGTAAACTAGAAAACAAAAATTAATGATACGCTGTTCACAAGTAACCACCATTCAAATCTAAGTTGAGACACAAAAATGGTATTTTGTTCTGTTCCAAGGTGTTTGAATTAAGTTGGGCACAAGTAAAGATATTTTTTTTCAATGATAGTAAAACTTTGCAACATCTAGAACTAATTTGTGCATCTACATTTGAAAATGTTTGGTTTTATCCAATCACTAATTTCATCTTGTTTTTTTCCCAGTTACTATTCACATGAAATCAGTGTTTTTTGGTGAATGATTTGTTTACACAAAGGGTTTCTGAATACCTTCACTGTTTGTTTGCGTAACAGTTTACCTTTCTTCCCAGTGATTTCAACTCATATCTCTTGTGGCTGTTGGTTGCATTCTTATATCACTTGAAAGCGATTGCGCTTATAAACAATGCACAGAACACATTGTTAGGGCAGCACTATTATCAGACATGTGAAATGATTGTATACTGTTCACTTCATTTTACTTCAGGTTCTTTTAATTAAGAAGTAGACAGTTATTTTCATTATAGAATTGCAGCATTCGAGCTACTTCCACTAATAAATTTTTGACTTGTTCTCTTTTGGGCCCATGTCACATTCGCGATCTTGAAGCTGGCCTGTAATGAAAGCATGAGCAGAAACCTTGAAGCTAGCTCTGGTTTTAAAATATCAGTCTCCAAAATGGGCTATGAGGTGCATTGGCATTCCAGATGATAATTTCCCCAACGCCTCCCTTGTAGTCTGCAGGATAAAACTAATTGAAATGCCAATGCATTTACTATTGGCACACTTCAGGGAGGGATATGTCAAAACTGTCACTAGTATCAGGATTTCTGATGATTGGATGCATATCTGCTACCTGTCTTCATTTCTGCAATTGCAACTGCTGCCCTTAAATGTAGAATGGAGAACATTGTTAATTATCTGTCTGAACACTGCAACTTGTTGTGCAAGTAATGTCAATTTTTTCTACTAATGCCCCTGAACATGCAGATATGATACAGGTGTTCCATTAATCATAAATCATAAGATGAAGTCAAACCTTAATATAACAAACATGGATATAATCAAGTAAATCTGAAATTTAATTGACCATGCTGTTATTTAGTGAGTATTCTGCTGCTGTTACAAAACTGAAAATGCAAGAACAAAGTTGGTATTGGTTACATGAAGCAAATATTTGTTTCCTTGTAGCTCAAAGTAAGTATTCTGGTAACAGCAATGTCAGATACATGGCAAAAGCAACCTTAAATGCCATATCTTTAATGTATGGGTGCGTTTTGGCTACAGCTTTACTTGGGTGGCATGATTTTTCATATTTTTACAGAGACGTTACAGCGACTTAAAGGGACACTAAAGGCAAATACTGAGTTGATGTGGACTGTTTATATACCATTCCAAAAACCTTGCAACGCTTGTTTTGTGCCAAGAAAAGACTTAGTTTACGAGAAAATTGCATCTGAGGGGTCCGGATACCTTTTTCGTAGTTCAAATATCCTGCCATCCAACCGGGGTAGTGGTGACGTTGCATATGCCATCACCGCCCTTTGCTGCCATCTGTGAGTAAAACGGTGCCTGACAGATGGCGGTACAGTTTTTTGCCCAAAATGCAAGCACGCGGTCATGGTGAAACCAAGGAGTTTAGTTAAGACAGGTCAAGACATTTAATCGTTATAATAGTGTAAATGTGGATGATTGTAGCCTTGTAAGCAATTGCGAACAATTCAAACCACTAAAAAAATTGATCAGAGAGAATACCCATAAGGATTCGTCGGAGCTCCATAGAAAATGCATGGAGTTGCTTATAACAGCTTTAAATTTGGGGATGGGCAAACTACAATTTTCCACCCGCAAATTTCATGTTATCCCACACCAAAATTTCCAGTTGGCCCACTGCTAAACTAAGTTGGCCCATCCCCAAATTTCAGTTTCCCCACACCTAACTTTCAGTTGGCCCACCCCTACATAAGCTTGCCCATGCATTTTCTATGGAGCCCTATGTATCCCTATGGGTACTCTCTCTAATCAATTTTTTTTAATTAGTTTAAATCGTTTCTAATCGCTTATAAAGCTACCAAGTATCTACATTCACATTATTATAGCAATTAAATATCTTTGCAAATTACGCATTTTTGTGCAGATACAAGGCATTACACTACACTTTTTGTGTGACAGAGCTGGGGTACTCGCCAAAGAATAGTTACTTATTGAGGAACTCGAAAATTTAAAGCGCATCCACACCTGCTTACTAGTACCCACTAGTACTTAACGCTCGATCAGGCTGCATGCATATTTGAGCACAGCTCGAGCACGCTGCAATAAGCTAGCGGTGAAATTCCAGCCCAACCACATGCAGCGACGTGCCAATGACTATTCAAGGCGTAAGTTTAACATAGAGACACGTGTAATGTCGAAGTCATGTACGTGCACCTTCCCAATGGTTCCCAACTGAAGAAAATGCCCACTATACAAGCGGCTGTAAGCAAACAAAGAGATAGGCGTAATTATAGGTGAAATGTTTTATTCCTGACATCTTCTTAAGAGGAAGCTTTAGCTCAGGCCCAACTCTGACACGGCCTATTCAAATGCATGTAAAAGGCAAAAACGTTTTTATGAGATAACCCCTGGACCGACTTTAATGAAATTTGTTGCATTTGAAAGAGAAAGTTAAGTTCTAGTGACTGCTGGAAGCAGAATTTCGATTTAGGGCTTGAATTTTCTTAAAAGGATTTTCAAATATTTGGCCGTTTGAAAAAAATAGAAGCGCGAAGTTTACAAATTCATAGCTCTGCATAGAGAACTGATATTGCGGTTCTGTAAACGGCATCCATTAAATCATTCAAAGCGGACAAATTCGATATGTCATTTTACATGTTACGTGAATTTGTTACGTTCATTACAAGAGTTCTGCAAAAGTTGTATTTCCCTATTACTAAATTTTTTTATATTCATGTGTAACATATCAATTTTGTCCGCTTTAGATGTACTATTAGATACAATTCACATAATTGTATTATCATTTTTCGTTATTGAGTTACAGAGTTGTAAACTTGATAGTTTCGTCTTTTGAATTTTTGCCAACTTTTAATAAAAAATTGACGACCTAACTCGAAAATTCGAGACCAACAGTCACTAGATTTTAAGTTTTGCTTTTAAATGCAACAAACCTCATCACATTTGGTGCAGTGATTGCCGAGAAAAACGAATTCTCCTTTTACATGTATTTAGATAGGAGCACCCGAGATAAAGCTTCCTCTTAAGCCGATTTGTACAACCGAAAGTAACACACGATCTGCAGCACCTACTGAGGTGCTGCAATGCTCTAAAGAAACATGCCACAATCATTAAATACTATTACAACAGCAGCGCAGCAGCACACTTCGTGCTCTGCTATGACTAACCACAGCGGCATGGCCTTTTTGCCCGAGCAATATGACGGCAACTGGGGTTTAGTATATAACCTCCTTAGGAGAGACCAAGCCAAGGCAAGAGTGGTGGATTTGCCACTGCAGCAGTTTTTTGGCCAAGTGGCATGGACCGTTGGGGCATCCCACGACATCACATGGAAGTTGAATTCTCTGCTACTTCTAATTTGTGCGAGTTTCACGAGCCAGCAAAACCAGCGCAGCGCTACGCGATAACGAAACTACTGAAATACAAAAGCGCAGGCGGCACAGAGTCGAGCAAAAACGAAACCTTTCAACTGCCTGCACCGTCAAGGGTAATCTCAATGAGGCCTTTTTTTCTTTTTCTAAAACTGAAATAGAACTGGACAAGTAGCATTTTATTTCATTTTGTAATGCAATAATACTGGGATGTTTTTGTAACGAGTGGTTGAGTACTAGTGACAGAATTTAACTAAGGAGTACTTTTGTCATCAAGCAAGTACTTGAATGTCCCAGGGGAGTCTCTAATCATGTCCTGCATTTACCTCAGGCTCTGTTCATGATAATATTGACGCCTTAGAGATTCTCGAGCACCAATCTATCACTTAAGCTTGACTTACTATTTGCCTTTAATGTCCCTTTAAGCATTAACCTACATATAATCGCCGCCGTCTTATTGGTGTTCTCATTTCATCCTCTTCTTGCCTTCCCTATGCAGTCTGCATCTTTTAAAGCGCTCTTAGATGCGGTGAAGAGTTGATGCTAGTGAATGTCAGAAGTATTCAATTACCTGGTCACAGTACAACATCTAGGCAACATGTATAGTGGGTAAATTAATGTTTAGCTATAAAGTCACGGCTACCTGCTGTATCTACATAGCACGTTTATTTGACATGCTGAAGGAATCGCACTTCAGGGGGCTTGTAACTCCTTCAAATGTGATCAGCAATTGGTAGGTCATAAGTTCTTGTTGTGATAGACACAGAGATGGAAGCAATAATATTGTGGAACAGCCCTTTAGTAACAAGGAAATTTTGGGGCCTCTAAAATTTAAAGTTGGAAATCTTTTACAAAATAGTGTTTTACATTATACTCATGATGACTGCTTCACTTCACCAGCCATCTATGTATATACAGATTCAGTTGTGCCATGCTGGCAGTTCAATAATGCATTTTTAAAACTTTCCAGGCATTTTTTTACCAGGAATATCTTGTAATCAAAAGTAAAATTATGCTGTTTTTGCAATGTCATACATCTGTGTATCTCGCCATTAGAATATTTACAAAACTTTGAACATTTATAAGCTGTGTGGTGACTTAGGGTCACTCAGGAATAAATATTGCCTACTACTAGCCATGTCTGCACTCTTTTGACATTTTTTGTAAGCTAGTCCATGCAGAGCACAAGCAATATTATATGACGGCCTCTCCATGTTCCCAGTGAGGAGTTGATACCAAGTCATGTAGAAGCAAAGAGAGGTACTGTACTTGACATTCAAGTGCTGTGCTTTTTTCTGCATTTACATATTTCGCATTTATTTATCTTTGGTTTTGTTTTCCTAAGTTTAGCCTTAAGAGAAGATTTAGTGCTGTGCTATAACTGTAGACATTTGCTTAATTCAAGTATCTGCAAGCGCTCTTGATAATGTTCTTGGCATTGTATAGTATGTTAAAGGGCACAAGAAATTTATGGCTTTATGGCTCAGCCAAACTGGGTATATTTGTGCTGAATAAATTGTTTTGTTACATTTGCTGTGTGCGTGTGAATGAGCTAAATCAAAAGGTGGCAACAGATGGTTCACAAGTCGCATGAGGCCAGCAAGGCATTACCATATGGACTACTGCACAGTTTTAAATGTGTGTTTGTACAAACATATATTGCACTCTTAGCCACACATAGGGTCAGAAATAGTATTTCTACTTAGCATAGGCCACCACCATTACAATTTGGGATATGCCATAATTGAGTGTTTGTGCAGTGCAAACTTGGGTGACTGAATGTGGCTGGATTGGGCCAGTCTGTGAACGTAAAGGTTCTGCTGCTTCCCACCATCTGGCAACACTGCTAGAATGGCAGTTTTGAAAACATATACTTAAATGTGAGCATCAGTTCATGTCATTACTCTTGCTCTTCATACAGAAACAACTTTATTGGAGAAATTCCTTATTTTCTTTGCATTGTAGTAAACTTGCACTTATATATAAAAATTGGAGGAAAGGGCATGAGTTTTAAGCCTAGAATGAGCTTTAGTTTATTGATTAGTAGATGTCGTGGTTATAATAGAGCTAATAGCTTTGTTATTGGGATTTGAATTAGAACTGGAAGAGAGAACAATAGTTTATGGTACCATCACAATGTTAGTGGTATTTATGGAGGCTGCACTGAATCAGGCTCATGCAATCGTCACTGGCAATGTACTCCTTTTAGTGACATATGGGCTCTTAGCTACATTGGAATGCCTACAGTAAGAGGCAGTGATAACATTTCATAAAATAAAACCACAGTTATTGTGCAAGGGGATCGCACCACAGTCACATAAATCTTTACACCAGTATGTGTAGTGTCTACCGAAGAACCACCACTTGGTGAGCAGTGTGTCCCAAATATTAAATACCAAATGCCAAGCGAGACCCATGAGTGTCAAATATCACTTCGTGCCATGTGTTTGCTATACTGGTAGGGCACTGCAATTTCATACAATGCCTGTTGCACATTCTGCAGGGCATTCAATTTTAATTCATAAGGGTCATTCACTGACCATTGTCCATGTTTTGTAAGGTGAGCACAAGACTCCAGGATTCTTTTTAACTGCTGCAGTTTTGTATGAGCTATTATTATTATTATTATTATTATTATTATTATTATTATTATTATTATTATTATTATTACTGCCTTTTACAGCAGCAAAAATCAGTCTGGCATGTTGGTGGTTGTAGAAGTGTTCTTAGATTCAGTAAACATCAAGGGCAAGGCAATGTACAAATGTAGGTTTTATTTGGACAGTGATACCAGGATAAATTATTCACCTGGAGCTGCCTCTTAAATGAATTCACATCCTAAAACACAAAGGACTGCACAAGGTATCTTTCTTTCTTGGCACAGGAAAGTCATGCTATGTGTTTATGTCGCTCGATACTATCCAGTATAGTCCAAGGATAACTACTTCCACATTGCTGCATATATGGTAGTGTACATGGCATGTACAATGATGAAAGCACACAAAAGTCATCAGCAGCCTTGGGGACATTTTGGGACACAAGTGCTGAAATAATGCTGTTGGCATGAATACTGACTAGGTAGGCAGTTATCAGTAAGTACAAACTTCAAAAAAAGCAGTTTTTACAATATATAACATTCACACTGGTTCTGTGCACTACACAATAACATGAGCATAAAATGGGACTACAGCTGCTGGTGATGGTGATGCCATGCACAGCATTGCACAATGTTTACAAAGACTTGTGTGCATAGTGAGGAAAACCTTCAGCAGCAACTGAAAAGTTAACAATACTTGTTAACAAGAATTTGTGAGCAAAATGCTTAAGAGTTGAACAGGGCCTTCTATTAACAAAATCGTCAACCAACAGCTCTGTGGACGGATGTGATAAGGCACTTGGCTATGTTTGTGTATTGGGCACTGAAAGACAGCAAGCAGGCAATAAAGCACACTAACACTCGTATTGACAAATGTTTCTTGAATCAGCGCTCTTCCTTAGCTGTGATGAGTAGAATGTAACACCAGTCCTCAAGTTAAGCCGCTATGCTTCAACAACGTTCCTCTGCAAACTCTGTAATGACGAGTTGCTTGAGAAATACCCTTATGCTCCAGAGGCTTTGAGTGGACATTGGGAAAAAGCGTTACTGAAGCACATGACTACTTCAGTCATGGAGCAGCACAGCTCTGCTTGTAGGAGGAGTGGCAAGTAAAAAAACTTGTGAATATAGCCATAAGTCCACCTATGAACACAGCAGCGCACTCTTTATAGAACCTTCAGCAGAGTTGCGCACAGTACAAAGAAGCACCAACAGTGTTCCTTGCTCTTAGAGCGGGCAGAAACACAGCACTGGCATATTTCCTGTGATGATGCAACAAAGAATGCCACCACTTTCTCAAATATGTTGTACTCATTGAGAGACCAACTTAATCTTTCTTTTTGGCTAAAATTCACACTTCATGAATGTCCTACAGTCACACGAAAATTCTCTCATACAAAAGAAGGAATGTTTGAAACTATTACTTTTTACAATGCGGCAGCAGTTGTGTGTACAGTATGGTCTTAAAAATACATCACCATGGAATGAGCACAAATTTCACAGTGCTTTCTAAAGTCTTTCTTTTTTATGGTTGTATGGCCTCTATTTTGAGATCGACACTGCAGCAGTTTTGATTTGTAGATGTCACTGGACCAGCAGCAACATGGGCTGCCACAGTCATGTAGCACAGGTATCACCGGCACCACAAGTCAGTCTGGCTGGAAGCACCAGCTGTTGGTGGCCTTGCCATAACAGAACAACACAGCCAAGCCACAATGAAAGCTTTCAAGTTCTTTGGATTGCACCATGCCTCAGAGCATAACGCTGGCGCATGATGCACCTTTCTCTCATGGGGAAAACTACATGGCTGTCTCCAGGGGTTGTCGCCTGTAGTAGTTGTCAGTGTTTGCATAGTGTGATGGGGGGTATGGATCTGGCCTTTTGAACGTGTTGTCAGATGGGTCCATAGGAACAACCTGTGGTGTCTCTAGTGATCGCTTCATGTCTAGTGTTGAATCTGTTCCAGAACTCCAGTCTCGGGATGCATCTAGCGAATCATCGTAGCCACCAACAGAGCGGTCCATGTACCCACGGTTTTCATAAGTAAGGTCAAACGTAGGGTGCTGTAAGTCTGTTGCACCTTTCCTTGCTTCCGGCACAGTTGTGGGGTACTTTTCTTCAATATCACTGCTGTAGTCCAAGGCAGGATTGCGAACTTCATGCACTGTATCATCATAGCTGCGGCTATCATCCAGGTCATAAGTATACTGTTTAGCAACAGAGTCTGTGCTTCCATTGTGTTTAGAAGGGTGCACAGTAAGTCGAGGTGGTGTGCTTGTTGGGGTGTCAGCAAGGGCCCGCTCAATACGATGTTTGTAGTCAGAAAAAAAGGCATCCCGGTCAAGTGAGCGGTTGGAGGCTGAGCGAATTGAAGCTCGTATGGAGTTCTGTCGCTGAAGATGTTGTTTGTGACGTTCTTGTGACTTGCACCACCAAAAACCAAGAATTATGCAGACACAAATCAGCAATACTCCCAGCAGCGACATGGCAGTGATGGAAACAGGTTCCTGGTACCAGTAGTCACTCCGCACCACAATTTCTTGTGCTGCAATGAGAGAGAACCTGATTAGTGTCTAAAATCAGTTCATTTATAAACTGTTTGTACTCTGTCAGCCAAGACTCCCATCGAGTGTTGTTTTTGGCTTCAGTGTCAACTGTAGCTCGAACATTCTTTATGGCATTTATTGATTGCAGTACAATCAAGACAGACTGCCCATATGAAGCACATAGCTTTAAGTACTTTTAACATAATCCTTCATCCAGAGAAAACTCACAAACCTATGCATTATTTTGCTTGCAGCTTTCTTTTTTGCTTAATGTTGTTTCATTTAACTTTCACATACATTCTTAGTTCAAAATGGAACTACATTTCAAAAGGAACCAAATTAAGTTACCACATGTGCATCATGGACAGGGGTTAATTCCACCTCTCCACCTTGTGCGTTTCTGCAGAACTGATTTGCCACATTCGGTGTCCTTGTACGTACAGTTGTCGATTAATTCTGTTTTTCTCATTGATCTCCTGGCCTCCTCATAAGCTCAGACCACCCTAGGAAGGCATTGGATCTGGGTTCAATCCACAGACTAATTTTTCTCTGACTGCGAAGGCCTTGTTTCTGAGAAGGCCACATGGATTTCTTCTTTTTTTTTTAATTGTAGCTTCATGCTGCTGTCGGCTAGATGACAATTTTCCTTTCAGGGTGATTCCTTGGTTGTCACGCCTTGTCAAGCCCCACCCCCTCCTCCTCTCTAACCCCTAACCAACGGTGCCTTCTGCAGCTCATCTTCACCCTGTAGCAGCTAGCTACTTTAGTTGATCAAGACTAAAGGTAGCGCGCACTTATGATCAACATTTGATGCTTTAATTGCTCTTCAAACAACTGCTCTTTCACAGTCATCCGTGTGTTCTTGCTCAGAGGTAAATATTACCCCTCACCTCCTGTTTGCATGCCCATGCGAACTATATAGTGTATACTGTACATACTGTATGCCAGTGCATGCCTTTATTATTTTATTTGAAAACATGACAGGCCAATAATTTTTAATCCAAGGGCCCCTGAACCTTGAACCTAAAGGAACAATCTGTGTGAGGATATTATTCAAGAAATGCTCAGGCAGCATTTCAGTTTTGTTTTTCAACAACCTAGCCAAAACAAAAGAAACTACTAATAGCAACCTTTGTACACTGTTAGGTAGTGCGGATGTCGCAAGCCAGTGAGATCACCTGCTAATGTGATAGCAGTCACCCAGTTGATGTCAGATGAGCAGGGATGTTTTAAAATGTGCGATACTGTAGTGAGCAAGCAAGACATAATTGTAGGTTTTATGCACGACTGTTAAACATGCCTGTCCACAAGAACCTTGTCTATCACTCAGTGCATGAGAAAATTACAAAGTATATGCACAATGACTGTCCACAAGAACTTCACCTGTAATTCAATGCATTTGACCATGACTGCAAAATTTTATTTTATGGTCTCTCCCAGGCCAAATTTTATGTACTGCTTAGCCTTAATTAAGGATAGTTAAGCTGTACTTCAACTAGGTTGCTATGCTCAGCTCACATTTAGTGCAGATAAACCAAGCATAGGAGTAGCACTCGCCTCTTTCACAAAGAAATGGAAGTCTGTCATTGCAGTCATGAGCCCACACACTTCCTCGGTACAGTACAGCACACTGGTCCAACGGAATGTCCAGTGACTGCACCCAGATACGTTCATAAAACCAGTCGAAACCTTCTTGCCAGGTGCTGATGTACTGCATCAGCTTTGTCAATTTCTGCTTCAAGTAAGGCATTGATGAAGCGTCCAGCTATAACAAGTGGGGAAAAAGACGGTACTGGTGAATAAATGAATGGGTTATATGTTAATAATATGATAAAGTGTAGAAGTTCAGAGTACGAGAAGCAGCTTTTTAAGATGAAAAAAAGAAAGAGAGAGATAAATCTTGGAAATAACATATACGAATACATAGCATACCTGGCCCAACATTGTGTTTTTCTTTCTATCCATTAATTGTTCAGATAGCCACGTACTACCATTTTCTTTTTTTAAACCCAGCATTTGGACTTTTGCTTACCTGACAAAATCGCTTAGCTTCCTCATGAGTCATTGGTCCTGGTATATATAAGAAACAAGTATCTTCTATCATTTCCCAGCCTCCCATGCAGTTTCCTATAAAGGAAAACAACAGAACTATTATCAGACAGTGAAAGTGCAGTGGAAATGCTGCTGCCACACAGCTTCCATTAAAAAGGAATAAGCTCTTTTTTTTTTTTTTTTTTTTAAAGCTTCATAACCTCCAAAGTGCCGTTAAGTTAGCTTGCGTTTTTGGTGCCTTGGAGGCTGGGGCAAGTTGGTGGTAATTCAATGTTTTGGAAAGTAACAGCTGTTACTTTCCAAAAAGGCAGTAGTACTACAGTCGAACGCTTTTGTAGCAAAGTGCTTTGGGCCTCCGAAATCATTCGTTATTCAGGTCACTTCATTGTAAAGATCACGCGCCGCACAGTCCACAATAGAACCAGAACAAAATTATTCCTTCATTATACAGGTCATTTTTTGTAGAGGCATTGGTTGTAGAGGCACTCGACTGTACTTGGTGTATGTGATATACTAAAAGTCAAAGCTAATGCTGAAACAGACAACATGTTGCTTGTTATGACACATATACCAAGATGCCAAGCCGTCTCACATAAAAAAATAAAGGGGGGGGGAGAAAATAAAAGAAGGACATTTAAGTGCTTGTACATACTTTATGCATAGGTGAGGCAAAGAATACTAACTGCACAGCTTTGTAGAAATGCTCACACATGCAGTGCACGCAGAAGCAGTGCAAATTTATTGCACAATATATTCATGCTCATTGGGAAGCCCGTTGGTGACAGTAGGCCAGTGTTACTAGATTATTAGAGGTCCCCCAAGTAATCTTGAACATTTTGATTCATCAAGAGGAGCACACAGAGCATTTAGTTCTGACAATTTAGGCAACACTGCATGACTCAATGCACTCCTGATGCTCTATGGCAGTGGCAGACTCAACCACTGTCCCATGACATTGCTAACAATGTCAGTACACTTGCAATCGAATCACTCAGCCAATGTTTCGAGAAACTCTGCAGGAGCTACTGGTGCTAGTAGATATAAAATATACAGAAATTCTGAGGATTATACACAGCTACACTGGAAAAAAAAACAGTGTTGTCAAAACAAATATTCTGACGCAAGTACACGGAAGCTACGGAAGTACCGAGAAAGGGTAAAAAAGTTCAGGGGAGGTGGAAGAAAGAGGAAAGAACTTATGGTCACTTCATTTGCCTGTATAGCTCAGTTTATGAAGTTGGGTAGTTAGTTCAGTTTCAATATTATACAAACCACACAAATGATGACAGAGAGAGGTGGATGACATAGCACGCCTTTTATGCACCTTTAAAGGGGCACTAAAGCGAAACACTAAGTTGGATTTGGAAATTACACTTCTAGAATGCTGAAAATGGCAGTCCTACCATATGTGAGGAGTTGGTAAGGAGTAAAAGTGCAAAAATAAAAGACTGATGGAGATGCCACCTTGGGTGATCGCACACTAGCTGCCCACAATGTCATGGATTTTGACACCATCTGGTCGGGACTAATTAACATTTTGTTGATAAAAAAGGATTACATTGAACTCTAAAAGGAAACAAAGACTCAACCTAGTGAGTTTTGAGAACTGAAATGGCCCAATACAGGCCCAAGTAGTTTTAGCACTGATGTACCAGCACTGAAGTTTGCACATGAAATTAAAAAAGAGAAATGCTTGGCTTCAATTACTCATCTAGTAATGAATCCTTTTTTGCCAAATAAATGAAAACATAGTTTTGAAATAATACTTAGTAATGCTGTGTCAGTTTAGGATCACACTTTAGTGTCCCTTTAAAGAAAGTGGCCAGTGCCAGTTCAGAACAAAATTTTTAATTGACTGTGGTGCAAAGGCTGTTGAAAGGCACAGGCTGAAAACATGCACACCCCACTTGTTCTACAGAGCTAAATCGCCGAACTTTTTTGCTAGAAGTAACATTGCAATGGCAGTGCTGCAGCCACATGCAACATAGCAGTACTGCAACGTATGCTTAATGCTGTCATTAACACAGAACAGCTTCAAATGAGAAGTTGCTTTCTTTTTGGCAAAGCAACCTTCAATACTGGTTGATTAAGCTATGTAAACCAGAATTCCTTAGGGGATGTGCTGCATCTCTAGATAATTACACTGTGCACTTATATTTTAGCATCTTACAGTGCATGCACACTTACCACTGATCACAGTGTCGTTATATTCCAAATGTGGCTGAAACCGAACCTCCAATAGTTCTGGCTGATCACTTCTGTCATAAATTCTTCCCACCACTGCAGATGTGTCCTTGAATCCCCACCAGTTGTTTTCAGCATCAACAAAACTGCTATTCTCTTGCCTGTATTGAAATAACAATAACAATAGCACCAGTCATTTAAAATTTATTGCAGAAAAGAAAATTTTCTTCAAACAGCAGTGGCACTACAGCGCCGATCACTGAAGGACAAACACTGACAATACAGCACAGCATAATTTTAGGTTCATTGCTTGTAAATGGCATGTCATCACAACGTAGAACACGACTGACTGTACATCAGAACTTTAAATGAGCTAGCCTTTTTTAAGTTTTCAGTTTTATTAATTATTCTTCAAATTTTCTGTCTGTTATTAATAACTTGTATCTTGTTCCCTTCAACACAGGTTACCTTAATTTGGTATTATCAAATTTTAATGCAACACCTCAGTGGAATTGACTTATACAAGAGAGTCAAACTGCAGAACTGTACTTACTCTGTATTGTTTGCTGTGACCATTTCAAAGTAGTTGAGTCTGTTCAAGAAGTAATTTTTGGTGAACTTTTGTCCAGAGCTTTCAGCCAACACGGTTGCCTTGAGTTCTTTTGCAGAGGCTTCATTATCCCACAGCCAGTTATGGTACACTAATTGTCCTGAAGACTGTGTCTTCTCGAAGCCAAGGACACTCATTTGCCGGTATCCTTCACTTTCCACAATCATATTTTCACTGAAGTTGAATGTCACTTTCTCCAACACAACATTGTCCCTGAAGGCAGCACTTTCTCTTGCAAAGTAGTTGCGATACACATGCAGATACTGGTACATCCCAGTCTCTCCACTGCAAACATAGAGGCTTTCTCTGTTTTTATTTTGGGTAAAGAGGTTGTTGTGGACATAGCCTTTTAGTGCTGATACCGAATTTGTTGAGCTCACAAATATTCTAAGGCCACCCTGATTATGCATGAACAGGTTTCTTAGAATGTGCATTTCCATAGAGTTCTGAATGTCAAAAAAGACAGCAGCCTCTGAGGAACTGAAATTTCCAAACAAAGCATCGCCATTGTCTTCAAATCGGTTGCCATGAAGTGTCAAGATGGGTGTTATTTCACCTGCACTACGATACGCAACTGCTCCACGGCGGTTCTTGTTAAAGTAGGATGCAGTAATGTTGTGCTTGCTGTCACGAGCTATAAAAGAAAAGGTGAAGCTTTCATTAGTCTTTAAGCACACTTCACGCTAACCTGCTATTATGTATAGGTACTTCAATGCACTTACCTGTTATTGTCTGTAATGGAATGGTCACCACTTCAGCAATGAATCCATTGAGACCACTTGCTCCGGTTGCATGTAGTTTGACACTAAGAGTGGTTCCTTGAGACCTGTAGAAAGTCATCTGGGCCATGTTTTCCTTTAATTCAGTTCCAACACTGATATAACCAATCCTTTTCACTGTGCTGTTGAAAACATCGCCATCAAAAATACTGATGCTGTCTGGATGAGGAGTGAATTCTGTCGAGTTGAAGAGGTTGAACTGGAGTATTCTGAACCCAACCTTCTGTGACAGCCGAGACTTGCTAGTAAATATCTTGATGCATTCTACTGGGCGATTGTCGTACTTGTAGTATAGCAACACTTTTCCACCAACGGGGAATGCTTTATTGTTGTCACAGATATCAACAAGGCCAAAGATATTGTAGGGAATGTCAACAGGTCCTAGTGGAATGTAGTTTAGTCTGTCTGCTGTTGATGTCTGACCATTAAGAGTGACAAAATTTATGCCAGTCCCACGATTGTGCGTTATATTTACTGCATGTATATACTGATAACCTGGGGATGCTATGATGTCAATGCCATTTGAAGCGCATTCTGAAATGTTCAGGTGCTCTAGAGTTACATCTCTCAAGACAACCTGCACAGCTGGCCCCTTTTCGTTGTGGAGTATTCCTGCCTTGCGGATGTGAACATTGCGGAGAGACGAGGTTGGAGGCGTGTAATACCGACTGCTTGCATACACTCCACCCCCTATGCCAGTCGGGGCTTTGTAATCTGGCACAGAAAATCGAATCCCACCCCAGAAGTCTTCCTCTGGAGCTGTCAATTCCTCACCACAGTGGATGTATACAAACTTACGATCATATGGTGAGCAGGCATAACTGTGCTCACCATAGCCATTCAGGCGTAATTCACAGCTCGAGAAAGAGGACTCATGGCCACTGCACTGCAGTGGATGCGGCCATGAGTTAATGATGGACAGTTCCGTTGGGCCGAGCTCATGCCGGTACCCTCTGTCAGTCCACACATCAAGTATTCCAAAACCAAGTTCACGACAAACAACTTCTGCATTGCGCTCAGTGAATCGTTGATCACAAACTGGCACCCACTGCAGTGTTGTTGAGTTGAAAAACTCAAGAAAGCCATCTCTTCTGTTTGCACTGCAGGCCTGATCAATGCAAAGTCTGACGGATCTTCTTGGCAATGCTCTTTTGTAGCGAAAACTGGGTTGCAACTGCTTGAATGGGCCCATTCTTATTGGAGACCAAGGTCTTCCAACAGCATTAAGGTCACCAAGGACAAGGATACCAACACTAGGATAGAACTGAAGTTCCACACCTTCTAGAATGGTCAATGTTGCATTAGGAAGAATAGTAAGGTCGCTTTTCACAATATATGGAGAGTTTCGCTGGTACAAAGTTAAGGACTTAAGAAGCCGTCCGCCAAGCGGCCTTGATGTATCCATTCTGTATCCCCATTCATTCAGTTCATCATAATGCAGCAGGGGCCCATTAAACTCTGCTCGAGCCAGGTATGGTGAAAAATCTGCTGCTGCATAGCCATTCCAGTCGTCAAGGTCAAAGACTCTTGACCTGATATCAGAAGCATTCAAGGAACCCCACCAGTTTTCTGCAACATTCACTGCATTGTTTAGTGAACTTGTGAACACACCGGCAAGGAATTCATACTCATGAGCTGGATTGACCAAAAGATTCTGAGTGATGTTAATGCGCTGCACTCCTCGAATGCTTACAGCATAGCTGCTTGGCTCATAATGGTCTGATGTCATACCGCTGCTTGCATCTGGGTGGTTGTTTTCAAGGAAGTTGTAGTAGAAGTTTGCAGCAACAATACTGAAGCGTTCAGAATGGCTCTCCAGCTTGAATTCAACAACATATCTGAAATAAATTTAGGAACAATGTCAATTATAGGTATGTTGCAAGATCAAAATGAAGATATGAAATGTGACAGGATAATTTTTTCAATTAAAAGCATGACTAACAGCTGTTACAACCTACTGCATCTACAAATTGTCAGTTTTCTTCAAACTATATATTAATACAAAAGGAATAGCATGAATTTTATTAAAGCTTGCACACAGCACACACATGTGCACAGAGCACACATATATTGTGGCATACATATTCACTTTATTAATGATCATTTATCAAAATACTAGGAACAGCAACAGAAACTAAAAAGCAACCCACTGTTTTTGCATCACAGGACTTTTTCAGCGACTGCTTCATGAACTTTTCTGAATAAACTTGCTCGAAGCAGGTACTCCTGTAGTGTGTGGCGTTTTATGTGGCCACAAAAGTGCGACAGAGGTATACAAAGGTACTATCAAAATTTGTTTACTGTACTTTTTATTTTACAACCTTGCGCAGCCCCATCTTTCGCATCTTTAAAACTTTACCGCAAACAGAATCCATGTTTTCCTAAAACTTGATGCATCATTCATAAGATCGTAGAATGAGCAAAAATTTGTAAAGTTTATGAAAAATTTGGGAGGGTTGGTAAGTATGCTTAAGCACGAAGAAGGGAAAACAAGAGTTAAAGAAAAAAGGATGATGTGTGCAAGGTGCCAATCAAAGGTATAGTGATGAATAGTTCTTTTGATGTGTTGTAAAATTTTGTGCCCAATCTTATCATTAGTGGACTTGGAACTGATTGCCTCCACTTGACATCATAAATCTCCCCAAGAAAAGCACAGCCCTTAAGGTGTTCACAATGATTGGTTTTCTGGCACTATAAGCTGCAGCCAGCTAAGAAGACAATACTGGTGCCTCAATACTCAGCAAAAGCATACACGACCTGCATGTAGCCTGTATAATATTTGTGGAAAAAAAGAAAAAAAACTGAACAGATGCTTAAAGAAACAATTTTCTATTGGTTCACAAGTATAGGTATCAACACGCCCAGCAAGAAACTCTGCTAAACTTGTATAGTATACCAGTGTATCCGGATTGCTTTTGATAATTTAGAAAGACTTGAGGGGGCACAGATAGACAATGAGACACATTTCTCTCGATCATTGTCACACAGGCGTACAGGGCAGTGGGACAAATAGGTCCCATATTTTTCTTCCATAAGAATGTTTTCCAGCTTTATTATTTGCCTTTTTGCAGAGAGTACCACATGAATAACATTCTGGTAATGCTTGAAACAGTAAAAGTTGTTCACTTGTCATTTCCATAAAAGGTTAAGCCCTGGTAGGCAATGTTTACCATCAAAAAAGTCATGTTGACTTGACATGCATCAAGGTTTAGTGCTTGCAATCAGTTCCATCAAGGTTTAGTGCATGCAATGAGAACTAGATTGACTAAAGAAACACAAACTGCCCTGTACCATTACAATACGCCTGGACATTATATATCACAGCCTGAAGAAAATGTTCAAAAGTTTGAATTTTATCTAGTTGGTTAAGCATCAGACTAACAGGAAACAACATCAAAGGCTAGCACAAGCACGCAGCGTACATACACACTGAGCATTGATTTATAACTGCATTTATTGATTCCAAGCAGCCCATTTTTGAAACAGTCAAAGGCAACCCTTCAAACCACTATGTACAAATTCTGTCATACCTATTGCTTATTCTATGTTCTTTCCTTTTATAATTGACATGCTTAGTCAACAGGGAAACACATGTAAAAATTTGGCACAACTTTTAGAGGCTGTTTTATGTCAAGACAAATGAAGAAATGAAGGCCCTTAAAGAAAAATAGAATGTCGTGACAAAACAACTGCAACAGCAACAAACAAACATTAAATAGCTTTTGAAAAAGGGGAGATTGTCAAAAGGTAATAAATCATAAGCAAAAAAAAAAAAATCTAAAGGTGAAAACATTAAAAAGCAATAAAGAAGAGTGAAATACACCCCATGGAATTAATATAGTACTCGCAAAGCTACACTAAGCCTCAATATGAGTATGACGGTATAAAGTAAGAGTAGGACAAGAGCATCTTGCACTCTTGCAATGGCAAATGGCCAAAGTGTTGAACCAATCAGTCTAACAGATAGTCAAGCTGTTTTCTAGAAAGAGAAATAAACAAGATACTGAAACAGGAAGGTCCATGGTGTTCAATGAAAAATGCCTCAAATACCTCATGAGCACATTGGTCCCTGTAAATTCTAATTACACACACTTGGTCAAAAGATGGCATACATCCACACATGATGCTATACAAAATGAAACTGCAACCTGAATGGGACTTAAAGTTGTGTGTATGTTCACGTAGATGACGCATCGGCTGGTTCAACCAATGTACACACAGTGCTTGCAGCACAAGAAATGCCACACAGTTTGTGCTTTTCAAGTCCAGTGATGTTTACGAAATTCGACTTTCCTGCAGGTGTGCATACATCAGTCAAACTGGATGATGCGTCAACGATCATCTGTGTGAACATGCAAGCAATTAGATGTATAACTAAATAACCATGTAATAACAATGTGGCTTAGCATAGTGCAATGTGTGGCAGTATGCCGCTTTTTGACCAGGTGCATGCAATTAGAAGTAACAGATCAATGTGCTCTGGAGATATACAAGGCATTTACCACTGAATAGCATGGGCCTTCATTTCTTAGCATTCCATGTTTCTCTACAGAAAAAAGCTTGGCTACTGCGAGACTGAGTAGTTCAACGCTTTGGCTGTCTGACTTTTAAAGAGCGCAGGGTGCTATCGTCCTGCTCTTTCGCATTGTTTGCCACTTTGCTCGTGTTGAAACTTAATGTAGCTTTGCGTGTACTATTTTTATTCTCTCGGACAGATTTCACTGCTTATTTTTAAAATTTCTAAGTTGAAAAAAATTTCGGATTATTTCCTATTTAGTGGTTGTTTCCATAGGAGTTTTTTTTTTCTTCCTTTCTTTCTTTCTTTTTTTCTTCTTTTTTTACAGCCCTCTTTTTTTGAAGGTCTTTCAGGTCTTGATTTACCTTGGCATAACACAGACTCAAAACTAGTACCAAATTTTGACACATGTTCTCCTGATAACTCAATATGTCAACTTGATAATGAGAAAATAAGATAGAAAAAGCACCAAATATGAAAATGTGCATGTGTGATGGCTTGCAGGGTTGCCTGTGGTTGTTTTAACAAAAGGTTGCTTGAAATGAATCAACATAGTTGGAGGTACGTGCTCAGCGCATGTGTGTATGCTCCTTGCTCATCCCATCCTTTAGTGCTGTTTCCTGTAAATGGTCAAAAATTTTTCTTATTGCAAATATGCACTGTTCTGTATCTTTACCCAGTATAGTACTTACTGCATGGGATACCCACCGTGGTTGCTCAGTGGCTATGGTGTTAGGCTGCTGAGCACGAGGTCGCGGGATCGAATCCCGGCCACGGCGGCCGCATTTCGATGGGGGCGAAATGCGAAAACACCCGTGTACTTAGATTTAGGTGCACGTTAAAGAACCCCAGGTGGTCGAAATTTCCGGAGTCCTCCACTACGGCGTGCCTCATAATCAGAAAGTGGTTTTGGCACGTAAAACCCCATAATTTTTTTTTTACTGCATGGGCGAGATTTTACAGTGAAGCTGTTAAGGGGAGTCCCACAGCAGTTTTTGTGTGGCATCATGCCACAGCATGGTCGATATCAAATTGAATTGCAACCCAATGTGTGTCAAAGCCCTGGATTTGCTTTGAGATTTAATGATCAATTACTATTAGATAAACGTTACCTTCCATATATATCACTGAAACAGAAAACTTATATGTGCACTCTCCAGTAATCCTTAACTCTTGTTTCTTACATAGCGTTATACTGTCTCCATGTAGTAGAACAGCTAAAGGTTTGTACAGCTGCAAATTTGAAAGCCAACAATGTGTTGCTGCAATGTAGCCTGCATGGGAGCTGTCACTAAAAACAGCCAGCCACGAGAAATGTGCTTGAGCGGGGCCATGAGCCAGCAAGCAGACCCATAGTGTTTCCGAAGGGTGTGAGAACTCTCCTATACAGCTTCGCTGCCTTTGATGCATCAGTTGTCAGACTGGCATACATCTGAAGTATTTCTTTTTCTCCTGCACTTATTCCTACTAACAGCACACACTTTACTTACTTTCCCACGTTGTTGAGAAACTGGTTCTCTCTGATGAGCATTTCCTTCTCCATGCCACCAATGGTGAAGACTCCTTCCCCAGAACTGCATTCATTGCTTTCGACTGTATTCCAAGAAGCATTGAAGCGAGCGAAGTGCCCATCTATACGGAGCTTGAAGTTCCTGTTGCTCTTGAGTGTTGAATTAACAAGTACCACACTGTGTGTGTAGTTTTCATTGTAGTCCCAGACATATGGCAGTCTCAGGTCAATGCCACCATGGTTGTTATGAAATTCTGTTTTGTTGATGATCCAATGGAAAAGGTTGTTCGAACTTCTGAGATCTCTACTGTAGTGGCTTATCCCACCTTGGTTGTTGGAGATTTGATTTCCTGCACACCAAAAGGTTTTCATCATCTTGACAGCTTTTAAACAACCTCAGTATCTTTTCATATTTTTCTCCCCTTCCTGGTGTACAAATAAACTGGAGAGCTATGCAGGCAGTCTTTGACATCATTTATGGCATCACTTAGAACAGCTGCGAAAACTACATACAACTAATTTTTGTGAAGTTGGCAGAACTTCTTACCTGTAAGATTGTAGACTATCTCTGCCAGTGAAGAGGTGAGAGGATCCCATAATGGCGACGAAACAAGGATAGCATATCGTTGAGAATCCCTTATAGTATTCTTCACCAGGTGAACAGTTTCATTGCTGTAGCGATGGTAGTAGAATGCTTCATCTGGGCCTATGTCTCTGTTGTAATGATTGCTTCCAAAACCATAGCCACAACTTGTAATGGTGTTTCTTTCAATATTCAGACTGAGCTTGTACTCTAGCCATTGGGCTTGACCTGTTAGATCAGTAGGTGCATACATGTTACATTGAGTGAATGGAGCAGCTACAGTAATAGTCAACACACTTTGGCTCACCTGATACCTTACATTTCTAGCAACAAATACTAGCACACAAGATTTTTTTACATCCAACTCATGCCATGATATGCAAAGACAGCTGTACTGACATAGCTCATGTGCTATCATTTCTCTTGTGCCTTTCATCCAAGCCTCTCAGCCTTTTTTTGCATAGTAGATTATTTATCAGTGCAATGTAGTCATCATATTTGCTAATGTTGTACATCTGATTCAAGTGATTCAAGTGCTGCTTTTATCTATAGTCATGCATTTTATCAGTACAATTATAACTATACCATGTGCTCTTCACACAATGCATAGGGTAACAATAGGAATTGTGTCACATTATTGAGTAAACTGGCTTACAAGAAGATATGCAAGCATTAACTTTAATATGACTTCGCACACAGCGTACTTCTATTTTCACACAGCAGTGTCGTGATGGTATCGCACATCTTTTATTACAATCACATTGACAAGCTCTTACTCAGTCATCAAAGATATCTTCCAATCTAGATTGCATTCTCTTTTTCATTTACATGGTCAAACCTGACAGCCCATTTCTCTAAGCCCATGTTCTCTTATACAGTTACTTTCTTATTCCTGACAAAACAAGATCTGCTGTTAACCATACAATCAAGAAAAGATTTTTGGCTATTTCATAAATTTACACAACTCACTCATTCTCTCCCACTGTAACCAATGTAAAAGTAAGAAATAAGGTTATTTAGCTCTCTCTTTTTGTTTGTTGCAGCCAAAAAAAAAATTACGTAATCACAGTAAGGTGTTGGCTTGGGGCAGTTGGTTATAGGTTCCATGCTGAGAGTGGCAAAAGACAAGTGGATAAGTGAGTAGACGGCACACAAGTATGGCACATGTTTGGTACATTGCATAGTACACAATCGCAACTAACAGCACAATACAGGTCAAGGTAAGGTAGCCAAGCAATTGCAGGAAGCGCAAGAGTGATCTCAACTTTTTAATAGTGATCTCCAGTGGTTGAATATAAAAACTAAAGAACTATTCTAAGCATGTGAGCAACTGCCAACACAATTATTTGCTGCCTACACAAACTCTGATGCTTGTGGAAGGCAGTCATATGAGGCTGTATGAACTTGCAGCACGAATTTTGCTCCTAATCAAATGGTGGAAATCGTCATTAACTGATGCATAAGGCACACCTGCCCTGCTTTCTGACAGACAACACTTTTTGCTAAAGGAAGTTTAAACAATCTCATTTCATAAAAAAAACAAAAAACGGTAATGTGACTTAAGCAAGATACATATCTGTAAAGCACAGTTTTTTATTCTTCCTTGCTTTTCTTTTTCTTCTTTCCAAACACATTCATCTTTATTAACCATGCATGCTTAGAAAGATACATCAGTAGTAAAGAAAAATATTTTTGAGGGGGAAGAAGGAAAGCACAAACAAAATTACAACTATTACCAACCTGTGTCTTTGCAGTAAAACCCTGTGCAAGGCCTTCGACGAGCACCTAGAAGATATGACAGGCTAGTTTACCAACAAGACTCATTATAATGGTATTATATCACTGTATTATATTTACAATTGCCCTGTAGCCCCTGCCAAATATATTGGGCTTCACCTTTCCCCCAATCTTACATGGACTCGTCACATCAGTGAAATTACGAAATCCGCTAATCAAGTACTAGGATTCCTTTGCCATAACTTCACGCTTGCAACTTCTCCAGTCAAGCTCCTTGTTTGCAAAACTTTTGTATTATCCAAATTAGAATATGCGAGTTCTTTATTCCATCCCAACCAAGCCAACCTAACCAACACCCTTGAAATGATTAAAAACTGTGCCACTAGATTCGTTCTCAGCAGTTATTCCCATCATGCTACAATCTCGACCCTAAAAACGCAAATTGAACTTAAAACACTTGCCGCATGCTGCAGGATAGTGCGCCTATGTTGGTACCACAAATTTTTTCATGCGCTACCAGCCGACGACAACCCTATTCATCCAATTCATTGTGCTTCACGCCACAACCACTTCTCAGCAGCTCTTTTTTCTGCGTACAGCCAAAGGCTGGACTGATCTTTCCATCCAAATTGCCGTGATGACCGACCACCTTCTCTTCAAAGACTCAATCAATAATGACGATACTGATTGATGTATCATGTTTACTGCCATTGTAATACCAACATCTCGTGTAATGCCCTCTGGCCTTTGAGGTATGAATAAAATAAAGTAAAATAAAAAAAGGCAGTCACGTAAAACAGTGCTGTTAAGAGAAAGAAAAAGTTCCCCAAGCCCAGTGACACTTTGCTTCCCTTAATTCAATTACTGTAAACAGCAGTTATGAGTCCCCAATTCCATGATACACTTGAAAACTCCCACATGATCTTTAGAAGAAAAAAAATCTCAATATACCAGGAAAGTCTTGAGAAAAATTAAGTGCCATCCAAGAACGCATGGAAAAAGATAAGAGGCTCCTTTGCAATCTGCAAGTGGCATGCAGCTTGCATGCAGCAGAAGGCGTGTGCATTGCCTTTTGAGTGGTAGCCTTTACTGAGTCTCGTTTACTCCAAGTGCATCCTCTCTTTTAATTTTTTTTCTTTATTGTATGCATTTTCTTTATGAACTCGCAAACATCACAGACAGCACATACAATGAAATGTGAAGACCAGTGGAATGAAGCCAGAGCATGCTACGGTGCCAGAGCATGCTACGGTGCCAGTGCACCAGTGTTGAAAGAACTGCATCTCAACAGACACTGTGATACAATGGGCTTGACAAAAAAAAAAAAAAAAGAGCATTTGTCAGTGCCCAATGCAAGTATGATCTCTTTGCTTGCTTGAAGTGGCTCTAGTGTAGTGGTTAAGGCCATAGTTCTGAAACCACACAACTGTTGGTTTGATCCTAGGTATATGTGCTCAGATATACATTACGTTATATTGTGCCATAACTGAATCAGTGTGGTGAACAAATAAACACTACTGGCCTATTTCCTAGCTCATAACTGCTGTTTGTAGTAATATTGTAAAATGCAAAGCGAGTTGCAGCAAAGCTGCGATAATAAACATGAAGTATTAGTGATAGGCACACAGCAAACTTACCTAGTGGTTGAACTGCTGTCATCATCAGCGTAGCACCTCTTCTTGGTGCCGATCCTGTCTCGTACCTTAGTGTTACAATAAAGCCAGTTTCTCTTAAAGGGAATGATGTCAAGTTTTTTCTGACATCCCAAATGGGAGCAGATGTGTCTTCAAAATCTCTGCCTCTTCTAATCAGAAGAGTTTCCGTAGAGTCTTCTCGAAAGGGGTCCACTACCATAATGCCAATAGCACGCTTGTCTTCACAAGACACTTGAAATTCCCTCCTTGTGTTAGGAGTGGTTCCAGCCACTCGTATATAACGCCTTTCATCGGGGTTCAGCCGAATGTTTTCTGAAATGACTGTGACTGCATCTTCAGCCCAACGCACCATATCTCTCTGTTCTTGCCTCGTGAAAACAGGGTCATACCATATGCCACCACCTTGATTTCCTTGAATCATGTTGTCTGCTATATCCACACCTTGAGATCTTGTTATTATCCCATGACGATTGTTGTTATGGAGTTCTGAAAATTTGACCACTGGATTATGGATGTCCCTGAATATGTCATTCCACATTAGACCTATTCCAGAGTCTGTGTTTTCCCTCACAGTCAGGTGCTCCAAGATGTGGTTATTGAAATCAACCTGTAATGCAGGCTTAAAGGCATGTGTGGCATAGTCAAGCTGTCCTGCTTTTTCAATGATCACGTTCTTGAGAATACTGGGCCTCGCATGAACACCCAAGCGAATACCAGCCCACGATGGCCTGACACAGCGTATGCCTACTTCAGAAAAACATGAGTTTTCAAAATCTTCTCCCACGACTTCATGTTTGCAAGTAAGAAAACTGGTGTCCATTTCACTGCAGCGGACATTACTTAAAAGTATGTCTCTCGTGCCCCCACTTGATGCTTGGGAGGCTGGCTCCATCAGCCAGTCATGTGGGCTCAGAACCATCCCAAGTTGCTGACAGACAAGTGCTGCAGCTTCAATAGTAAAGCCATACGCACACACCCCACCCGTTGTTCCATTGACTGTCACCTCTATAGTGCCCTCAGTGACAGCAGAAAGTCTCAGGCTTTCCACATCCATTGGAGCAACTTCCAGTTCCTCTTCCTCAGTGACAATGGGAACAGGCATTCCAGTGTACACAATTTGCTCATTAGTACCATCACTCTCAAGTTCTCCTTGGACCATCATACCAATTGACTGTTCGAAGTGCAGTCTCGTTCCTGGCTTTATGAGCAGCTTTGACCCATGTTGCACAAAAATATCTTTTTTCACTGTGTAGTGGCCCTTCTCAAGGGTGACAACACCCATCACTTCTCCTCCAATTTCCAAGCTTGATTTGAACTGCATAGTCTTGTCTCGCTCAAAAACGGATGAAATTAATTGTTCTGTGTCAAGGTCATGAGCATTTAACAAATACTGCAGAAATTGCACAGTTGCCAAGTTGTAACGATCTTTGCGATCAAAAATTCTGTTGTAGATTCGCACAGAAACATCAGGAGTTGCAGCATCCAGCCCCCAGAAGTTCAGAGATGCATCAATAGTGCTGCTGTGGTCATCAAGGTGTGAACCCAGCTCATAGTCTGACATGGGGTTGATGAATCGGTTCCTCCTTATGACTGTATTGTTTGAAGTCACCACAACAACAGCTGCAACTCTTGACCGTGGATTCAGATGAGGAAAGTGCTGTTGAATGCTGTTTTGCTCTAACCTGTTATGATCAAAACTCAGCACCTGCATGCTGCTGCCATGAACCAGCCCGATTCTTGCAACAAATGTTCCAGAATTGTGCTTGAAATCATTTTCAGTAATCTGAATTTTAGCAACTTTGTCTGCATGGTGCTCCAGGTATTCTTCGTGGTCCTTGTTTTCAATCCAAATTACTCCAGATGTGTGGTTCATGAAACTGTTGTGCTTGATAGAAGCATTCACATTAAGTGCTGGTGTCATTTGAATTGACAACTTGTGTGATCCTCCATACTCTGCAGCTCCTCCAAATCTATTGTGTGTGATGTGCAAGACATCACCTTCACCAATACCATTTACAGAGTTTTTCATCCAGCATGACTGGTAAAGAAGAGCAGCACCACCATTTGCTCCAAGTGTGTTCATACTGATGTTCCAGAATGCATCAGCCCTACACACATTTCCAAGTAAGACTCCAATGTCACCATTTGATGAAATGTTTGAGAATGAAATGTGGGTGGTAAAATTAAAAGGGATCCAGTGTGACGTTTCATTGAACCACAGGGCAATGCCCCTTTTTGAGTTTCCATGTATGAAAGACTGCTGAATGTGCTTGTAGCCACCAGCATAAGTAGCATTAACACCATCGCCTTGGTTTCCACTGATATCACTTCTGTTGATGACAAGATCTCCAACACCTTCATCTATGTGAATACCAGCAACATGTGAATTGTCCTGAATCTCTGTCTCCACAATGCTAGCACCTGCCACTCCATCACGAAGCCAAATACCTCTTCCATTGTTGTTACTGATATGGCAGTCTGTCACATTAAGGTCGTAGTCTTTTCCTGAAAGAAAAAGACAATTCCATATGTGAAAGCAGCAGTAGACACTCTCATATGAAGGTGCATAAAATGCATTAATAGGCTGCTTAAGTGGAGCTTTAAAGCGACAATGTAATCATGGAAAGAATAAAAAGCCAGCCAAAATTCCATGTATAGTTGTTCTTATGATAAATTTGTTTTTTAGCCAGTCGTCCACTTGGCTTAGTAGATGAATGGCATAAAATGCTCAGAAATGTCGCTTTCCTTCATCATATTCCAACGAATGAATCGATCCTTCACTGCACTCTGATAATACCATATCCATCTACACTAATATAATGTAGGAGTTTTGATGACTCGGAAAATGGTTTTTTAGGTATTACAATTATAACATGAACTAATGACAAGGAATGCGACCGTATATATATATATATATGGGCTTAAAATGGAACATTTGAGCATAACATGATAAGTGATGCACACCCACGAGGCTCTAACAGTCACTGTGGGCAATGCTAGCCATACCAACCCAAACCAGGTGCAGCTATGCTTGCAAGGCTGCATGAGCAGGCATTGTGGCACATTGCATTAGCATAGGAGCAGTGGATTGCCCCATTTTTCCTTTCACTGTGCTTTCGCTCAATCACAGGCCTTCAGCTGCTGTGCATGCAAACTTGTATACACCCTTTCCTGCAAAGTTCCTGGAAAGTTTTTGACAGCTTTCCTGCAGAGCTCAACTGCTTAATTATTTAGAATGAGTTCAACATAACTTTAAAGCACAAAATTATAAACAGGGGGAGGGGGGGTATAATAATATATATCATATTATATTCACAGCACTGTTCCAAATATGGCACAAGATGCTCTTTCAAGCTGGTAATTACACGCACATGCACACACACAAAGCTGACATTGTATTTGTGCAAATATGCTATGCCCCAGTAACGGTGGATGCATTTACAACTTCTCAACAAGGCAGACAATGAGCAGTAAGCATGTTCATTGTAGAATAATCATGAGACTGTTACAACTGTATTTTCCTTCTAATCAAGGGTTCAAACACTGTGAATATTAATGCATGAAGGCATATATGCTTCAGTGATAACTTATACATGCATCAACAATACACTTGACCTGCTGTCAATGTTATTCATTGCAATAATAGCAATAAAGCACACTTACCAACGTCAAGCACTGCTTCCATGGAGAACTGCAGTTGAGGAAATATGTCACTCAGATGAGAGTATGTATACTTTGGTGGCTGGAATTCGACTGTGAGAGCTCCGCCTTTTTCTGAAGACACACTTTGTGGCACAGTTGTATTGTCAATGTTAAATCGTGCTAAGATATGTTCATCCAGCTTTTGGTCTCCATTCCATACAGTCACTGTGCCTCCTTCAAGCTTAGTTCGGCCATCATATCTCTGCATGTTCTTAAAATGAATTGTCATCACCAAATTCGAATGCCTGGCCTTTAGTTCCTGCAGGGGAGAGTGCAAACAACATTAAAGCTGTTACCCCAGTAAACCACACATTCTCAATTAATATGCTGCATATAAGCCACACTTACCCTTTTACACTCCGACTTATAGTTCTTCTCATCCAGCTGGTAGACAAAAACTGCTGGGTAACGAATGTTGATCACAGATGAAGATTGACAGAAACTCATTTTGCTCCCTATTTTAGTTTCATGCCGTGTATAAACGATTCCATCAGCACCATTTTTCGTCACTGTCACTCCAGACAAGCTGACTCCTCCTTTGCTTGTGTTTATGAAGATTCCATAACCTGCATAGCCATTGAAATATGAATAATTTTTTTTTCCCACAGAATTTATAAAACAAGTTATAAACATTTGTTCACTATATCTGAACTCTTTCATAATTTGCAAGTACCTATATATGTGCACACAGATCAATAAGGTACCACTACCTGCTGCTTATTTTGGGCTTGTTGACTTGGCAGTGTACAAAAGTGCACACTACCTCAAGTGTTTCACTAACATTAAAGGGACACTAAAGTGAAAAATGATTTCTTCTGCATCAGTAAATTACCGTTCTACAACACCAAAAACACCACTCTAACAACGATAAGATGTTTGGTAAGCCAGAAAAAGCGCAAGAACGAAATACGGGTGGCGACGCTTACTTGAGTTCCTGCACCTGGGGGCTGTGACATCTTGGATGTTGATGGCATCTTCTAGGGCCTACTAATTATATATAGCGGTACAGATTGACTACATTGTCTTTTTAAAGGAACCAAATATTAAACATGGCAAGTTTCGGGAACCTTTATTCAGCCAGCGCGGCCCAAATGCGAAAACATATTTTGGAATCCTTGACGTCACGCTGATGTACCGGTGCTGGGGTTTCGGCGCAAAGTTCAAATACTGATGCTTGGACCTTCATTTTCTCATCTAATAATCAAACAATTTTTTTGAAATGACTGCCTGCGGGGTTCGCAAACAATGCTCCATTAGTCTAAACTGATTTATTGTTTCGCTTTAGTGTCCCTTTAATAATGGCGAGGAGCATCAAAACAGTAGTTTGTTTATGCATTAACCCTTCCAGTGCCATAAACATACCACTACGTTTTCGTGTTTCTGTCCCACTGTGTCACTGACGTCAGATAGGAATGTGAGGACTACACCTAGAGAGCATTTGCCATTATCCATGTCATTTTTGCCGTTCTGCATAACCAAAAACAAACCGTTCTATTCGTTTTATAAAATCCAAGAAAAAAAACCTGACATTGGAGGTGTATCACTTTTGAAAAAAAATAGGGGGGGGGGAGGGCAGAGAAAGGATTAATAAACCTTGAAGTTCATTCACAGCTGTGTCAAAATCCAATGGCTCTGCCATTGTCACGTTCATGGCCTTTGTTACTCTAAGTAATAAAAGGAAGCTAGGTGATTTAGCTTACAGTAATAATGAATGATTTATTGCCATCCATATTATAACAAAAAACTGTTGCCAAGAGATGAGGACAGAAGCATAAAAGAATAGGAAGGCAACATATTCTTTTCATCCAGTATATTGCAAGGAAATGCTAGTCAACATCACTGAATTCTGCAAGTGTATCTAGAACAACATTGAAAGAGAAACTATTTGGTTCATACGAGCTAAATGGAGAGCAATCAAAATTATTGTTACCAGAACAACAGATTAATTTATCTGAAAACACACTGTTGTGCACAGACATGACAGAAGAAAGGAATGACAACCGAATACCCTAAAGCATTTGCTAATAGAGAAAAAAGATAGTTTTGTAACCATACCAGAAGCAATATTTTCTAAGAAAAAGATAAAGGCTGCAAAAAAAAAAAAAATCCTTAGGAAGGGTGGTGCACATATACATTAACAAAATGGCATTCCACTGGTGTGTGCCAAGAAGTGAAGTAGGAGAAACTGTGCAACAGTGAAGTACGAAAGCGCATAGTCTCGATCATACATATTTTACAGTTAGGACTCACTATATTGGTGGACCCTTTTGAACTGTCTCATATTTGGCTTCTCTTTGCACTGCTGACCCATTTCATGTGCCAAGGAGTTTGATTAAAATGACATCTAACAAGTGTTGAGTTTCAGAACATGTCAAGAACTTTTTCACTCACTTACACGCAAAAGGTTTTTTACGGGTACTGGCTTGGGTTAGCTGGTTACAATTCATGATCAACGTTACTTGCACACCACTTGGAACGAGGACTGGGGGACGACAGACACAAGCGCATTGTGCTTGTGTCTGTCATCCCCCAGTCTCGGTTCAAGTGGCGCTGAAATAACATTGATCATGAAGATTTCTGACCTATATACAAGAATGCATACCAAATGATTATGATAAAGAAAGCGTTCCAGGACAGCTGCGGAACAGCTTTCATGTCGTCATTCTTCTGCCATGCCCCTGTTTGCTCACCCTGTTTTTCCATATTGGCTGCGAACTTATTTTAATATTCTATCATTCTCAACTGTTCTATTGTAACTAAACTATGGAATATATTGCCAATTCAACCTGCCATACTGGCCCAGTGCCAAAGGCATTCCACTACTCAACTCAAAATCATAGGGTAGAGCAGTCGCATTTCAGATGAGGCATAAGGCAGAAAATTCTGTACACTGAGCTCTACCAAAATGCTAATGAACTAAATGTGAGTAAATTATTATTATTATTATTAATTTACTCACATTTAGTTCTTCAGCATGTTGTTAGAGCTCAGTGTACAGACTCTTCTGCCTTATACTGTATATATATATACATATATATATGTAAGAAGCCAACAAACAATGACAAGGACAACATAGGGGAAATTACTTGTACTTACTAATAGAATTAAAGAAATTATAAATTAGTGTAAATGAAAGTGGATGAAAAAACAACTTGCTGCAGTTGGGGAATGATCCCACATCTTCGCATTACGCATGCGATGCTCTACCAACTTGGCTACCATGGCACCATTTTCCCATCCACATTCTTGGGTATTTATGTTTTACTACTAGAACTAACCCTGAGGGAGAGAGTGGGGGGGGAGCATAATTTGTTACAGATAATATAATTTGGTCTAACTGGATAGCCCTCACTCTTCTAATGCAAGTACCAAGCTCCCTTGATCCCCTTTCAGAAAGTTGCCTCACAAATGGGATTAGGCTGACAAGCATAATAAATACTAACCTCTATTTTCACTGAAGACGCTATGCTGAATCTCAAATGGCTGATTTGGCATGGTGACATTTATACCATGGTAGGCTGACAAGCGCACATCCAAGTTTTTCATCACTGGTGGGGTACCATAGACTTGAATAGCTGCTGTTGCATTTCCATCCTGTTGGCGACCTCCATACTTCATGATCACATGTTGAAGAATGGACTGGGACACTTCTAAATTGATCCACACATTAGGAGAGATCTGTTTGACTTGTGGTTCAGTTTTGGCCAACTCAAAATGAAGGCCACGCCAGTACTGTCTGGCTTGTTCCTGAAGCCTTGGCTCACAAGCAACCTCGATGTCCAGCTGGAAATCTGCATGATCACAAAGATATAGAGAATCACATATAAAGAATGCAATAATATGCAGCATAATGGCACTCCAAGCACTAAGTCGCAGCACAACGGCCTTGTGGATTGAGTGCAGGGGGTTGCTTGTAGGGGATTCATTGCAACAGAAAATTCCTTGCCTATCTCAGCACCTAAGGTAGGATTAAGCCTAGAGAGGGATAGTACAAGTAAAAGATATTAAGTTCAGCTGGACTGGTAGATTACAGAGCTAGAATAACCAACAGGTGGCCTTTACTGAGCCAAGGTGCTGGGTAGGCCAGCAAATTATACAAAAGTAAACTAGCAGCTCCCCAAGCCTGTGACATCACACTGTCTGTGATGTCATAGAAAGTGTGACAGTCTAGTCAATGTTAGTTAATTGTTATTTATTTTAAAAGAATCACACTGCATTTAGCGATACACAATATCTTAACTTTCCAGCTTCTGTAGATTCTTCTCGCACAAAAAGAACCTAAATCTGTGAAATGCCCAAAGGTCTGAGACATTCAACCCCTCAGCTTCATCGGTGCTTCAGTCTGGGCAGTAAATTGAAGAAGGGAAGTTTAACGTTCACATTCTCCACTAATAAGCTTTTTTTTATTTTTCTGAAGAAACAATTTTTCTATACACACATTTGCTGGAGATGTGCATTTCTCTCTGATATTTTGCATCATTAAACCTTTATTGATGCAAGTGTGACCATTCAAAGTTTCAGTGAGCTGTTCAAAGATCACATGCATTGCATGTGAACAGCAAGCAAAAGTTAGGTAGTTTTTTGTCCCTCAAGAATGTACAGAACACATCTGAAGATTCTCCTTCAAAAGCTAGCTCTTGTTTTAATGGAACGTTCTTGAAGCTGCTACTATGCCATTAAAGTTGCCTCATTAAGTTCTCACATGTTTGCACATGAGACAGCTGATCTGCATATCTAGTTCTCCAGAAGTTAAACCAGTGCGCATGCCTGAACATGTGCTTTACTTTAACTCCATACAGAATCACATGGGCTTGACACTCACCACATATTCCACTGCCTAACTGCTTGCGTGCCCATCCAGGACACTGGTCAAGGCTCTGCTCATTTCCGATACAGTTTGGGCTTGCAAACATAAGCTGCCGTGAATCATTGTGTCGTGGTAGCCAGCCTTGGAGGAAGCCACCCGAAAATCCCAAGTGTCGACACACAACCCGTACATCTTCATCAGTCCAGCTGCACAAAGTATAAAACAGGGACACCACTGTACACACTTGGGGACATTTCTAGCTGTAAAAGCATAAATGGCCTGTGTAACAGGCCAGTCATGCTAATGAAAAAATACAAGTGTAGTGAGAGCTTCTTGCTACTTCTTGCAAATGCTGTGCAGTTAGAGCATTAGCGAAGTGTCAGGTGCTTGCTTGCACAACCCATGCAACAGTGCATGCAGCAATGCTAAAATTTTCGCACATGTTTACCACTGTGAACTTCTTTTTCACACACTGAAGGAAAGAACCAAAGTTTAAACATTTTGCGGCATTAACCCTGGTCTAAGATACAATTCATTGTGCCTGCAACTGTTCTTTGGCGTGGTTATGTGAGCCAAGATTTGCACAGATGTACTTTGCAGCTCACATGAATGCACACTTAGATTTCTCCTGCATCCTGAGCATTAGAAGACTATTTATTATTCAACGAGGTTTCATCTGATCCTCTACAGATCAATACTGTGTACAGACGCATAAAGTTTGCATCATTGGGGCAAGTTGGTTTAACATGGCCCGGTAGTAATTACATACAGACTCATGTTTTAGCTACACCTTATTTTTTTTTCTCAAATTAGCACAATAAGTCAGGATGCAGCTATCACATCGTAAATATGCAACACTTTTCTTTGGCTATAAATTTCTTCACGAAAATGAACCTGTTTTTCTTCATATAATGAATAACACAGAATAAATGTTCACAGAAATATTTGGACCATTAGCCTATATGGCTAGTTATTAGTCCAATCTAATACACGAGTTTATGTAATCAGGTTTAAAAGCAGAGGTGCAGTGAACAGGTTACACATAGGCATGCATAAACATAACAGCACGGTTTTTTAAACAGAGAATACAAATTGCAATCAATACAATTCAATATCTCTAAAAAAAAAACTATATGCCTTCACCAGCCAAGCTAAGCCATGTTAGGCCTACGAGCCATAAAATCCACAATCAAATTCAGAATCAGCGGCGTCTAATGAATCAATATTCTTAACACACACTAGTTGACAGAAAGCGATAACCGCAGTCACTTCTCCTAGCTTGCGAACTTCACGCGTCACCACGAATCGAACTCACTTTGTTGCTATGTTAGAGCCGTCGCTTCGATGGGTGCCGCCATGTTTGTTTACGCAAATCATTGGGGGCAGCTTTTGAGGCTCCCGCTAAATCAGTGAAATAGCGTGCTCAACGCAAAACCCAAACGCAGTTTGCATCTCGCGCATGCACAGTGGCTTCGACGCTATTTCTTTGGGGCCCCAAAACATTTGAGGCCCCTATCTAAAACTCTCTATTAAGTCAAGGACCTTGGTGAAGTGATACGAAACACATCATATTGGCACTTGTATTCCAGAACGACGAGGTGCAGCGCACTAAACTGCACAAACTGCACAGAAGGTCGCAAAGCTTTTTACGCGGTGCCGCACGGATGGGCAGACGTGCGCTGGCGACTAGTATGGCTACTGCACATCAGTACAGACCGGCCGGCTCCGAAAGGGACCAGGATATGCGAGATGCATTCGCCTTGTTTACAGAGACGAGTTTGCCTTGTTTACACTAAAGCAACATTTATCTCGAGTAACACCCCTTTTAACACTGAGATGCATAAGGGTAGCATGAAAGGTTGTTCACTTGCACAATCTTTGCCATGTAAGCGAAGCGCGACACAGACGCGGGACAAAGAATGAACGACATGTCAATGTCGCGCTGCACATATACACCAGGAACGTTAACTTACCAATTCGCCCAATTCGCTGCGCTGCTTGTACAGTTGTTCTGACTATGCGGAACTCGAACAGTGTGTTCAAGACAGAGTAAATACTGGCAGATACAATTTGCCCACTGCACCCTGGTTTTTCTCTCGCCTGTTCTTTCTTTTTTTTTCTTGGCGTGATTTTTTATGTAACGTTGATTGATGTGCTAGTGCTCATTGTTTTGCAGCAAACGAAAACCTCGCGCGCTCGCGCTTACGAGACAGCTGTCATAGCTTCAGCATTTGCCACTCACAATATCTTGCTTGTTCGATCGGCTTTAGTCGACGTGAGCAATGTAAAATTTTGCCTGTATGTTTAATAAACGCTGTGTTATAGCAAATTGACCAGAATAGTATGAAAAGATAAAGAAAAATGTGTCATACTACAGTCCGCAACGTGTGAATAATTACTTCACAAGTTTGCCATCTTGATGTGATTTGTACAATAAAAATAACCTGTTGTTACTCTTAATAGCTTGTTGCCTTTCCCGTAGCTTTGAATTCTGCCCCCCAAGGCTGCAAGAACCAGCATTCTTGGCCTTCTGCCAGCAACCATTGGTCATCCATTCCCTTGTATGAAATAAATTTTATCTAGACGCTCGTCCATCTTTAATCTTTTGCACTTGAAGATTTGCTGCTACGAAGCAGCTGGTAAGTCGACGGTATGAATCAATCGTAGAAAAAAAAATTAAATTATGGGGTTTTACATGCCAAAACCACAATCTGATCATGAGGCATGCCGTAGTGGGGGACTCCGGAAATATTGACCAGCTGGGGTTCTTTAACGTGCACCTAAATATAAGTACACGGGTGTTTTCGCATTTCACCCCCATCGAAATGCGAATCGTAAAAAAAAAAAAGCTTTGCATAAAATGTGCGCATGTGAACATTTGAAATGCATTTAAATCTACGTGTGGGCACCACATATATTGAACACGAAGCTGCTGTGAACAACGGTTAGTGATAAATGACGCTCTTTTAACAGTCCCTGACATAACTGCAGGCACAATAGTTCTCTAGGCAACGATCATTAAACAGCTGGTTTCGGCAGCCAAAATGCGCTCACGTCCACCTTACATATGTGACGTTTCCTTTAAACACCTTTAATGACATTTCTTGCCTTCTGGCCTCGATGAGAAAACTTCATATGCATGCTGGAAAACATTGCACCGCTGTTTGTTGCAAGGTACAGCGCATTAGCACGCAAACTTTTGAGCTGTTCGAGCCACGGGCATAGTCAGGATTTCACTTCAAAGGGTTCCTACCCCCTATATGTACCTTTGTGCGTGCATTTGTATATGTGTGTATATACGTATACGTACATACAAAGAAAATTTCGGGGGGTTGGAACCCTGCCCCATTCCGGCTACGGCAATGGTTCGTGTGTAGTCTACGTTAAAAAGTGCCACTTTGCTCAGCGCTTGCAAACAATTGGCGGATGTAGCTCGCGACCAGCAGGCAAAAAAGCAAATGGAACGCCACACGGCATTTGCCTCCTGTGCGCGTGAGGAGTGGCTTCACTGCATAGCTGGAACATACTGGCGGACCTATGCGCAACTCTGCTCCCTGCGGGAGCATATACAGGGATAGTATCCCCTTCCTCTGCGAAGCGCCGTTACGGTGACTCTTGCCGCTACCGTCCACTCCGCCCTCGCCATCCCTTCACACCTGCTGTCGCGGCACTGCCGCGGTGCCGGTAGTGGGCGCTACTTGCCGCCACGCGCCTGATCCACGGCTCTCCGCTCCTCTGTCTCTGCGTCGCGTGGCTGTACGGCTCTCCGCCGTGTCTCTCGCTTCCCCGTTTGCGGGGCGCGTTCCTCAGTGGCATTTGACGCCTGTGGCAGTGCTTGCGCCTGGCTGTCCTTCTCCCGCCTCCACTCTTGCCCTATACCTCCCCTTACTTGGCGCAGTGGTGGTGACTCCGAAGACAGTTATAGCGTTTCGTCCCCTTACTTCTACTTTCCACCAACCTTGTGAGGCCACATTGAGGCCTGTCTGTGAGTGAATGAGTGTGTGACCTCTACTCAATACCCGGTTCTCCACCTGTTTCCTCATCCCACCTCAGAAGAAACATTAACTGATAATTGCTAATCTTGTGCAGTGTGCTAAGAATCTTTGGCTCCGGACAGGCTGCCATTGGAATATGAACCTGGCAACATTTAACGCTAGAACGTTATCTAGTGAGGCGAGTCTAGCAGTGCTATTGGAGGAATTAGAGGGCAGTAAATGGGATATAATAGGGCTCAGTGAAGTTAGGCGGCCAAAAGAAGCATATACAGTGCTAAAAAGCGGGCACGTCCTGTGCTACCGGGGCTTAGCGGAGAGACGAGAACTAGGAGTCGGATTCCTGATTAATAAGAATATAGCTGGTAACATACAGGAATTCTATAGCATTAACGAGAGGGTGGCAGGTCTTGTTGTGAAACTTAATAAGAAGTACAAAATGAAGGTAGTACAGGTCTACGCCCCTACATCCAGTCATGATGACCAGGAAGTCGAAAGCTTCTATGAAGACGTGGAATCGGCAATGGGTAGAGTGAAAACAAAATACACTATACTAATGGGCGACTTTAATGTCAAGGTAGGCAAGAAGCAGGCTGGAGACAAGGCAGTGGGGGAATATGGCATAGGCACTAGGAATAGCAGGGGAGAGTTATTAGTAGAGTTTGCGGAATGGAATAATATGCGGACAATGAATACCTTCTTTCGCAAGCGGGATAGCCGAAAGTGGACGTGGAGGAGCCCGAACGGCTAGACTAGAAATTAAATAGACTTCATACTCTGCGCTAACCCTGGCATCATACAAGATGTGGACGTGCTCAGCAAGGTGCGCTGCAGTGACCATAGGATGGTAAGAACTCGAATTAGCCTAGACCTGAGGAGGGAACGGAAGAAACTGGTACATAAGAAGCCGATCAATGAGTTAGCGGTAAGAGGGAAAATAGAGGGATTCCAGATCAAGCTACAGAACAGGTATTCGGCTTTAACTCAGGAAGAGGACCTTAGTGTTGAACCAATGAACGACAATCTTGTGGGCATCATTAAAGAGTGTGCAATGGAAGTCGGTGGTAACTCCGTTAGACAGAATACCAGTAAACTATCGCAGGAGACAAAAGATCTGATCAAGAAACGCCAATGTATGAAAGCCTCTAACCCTACAGCTAGAATAGAACTGGCAGAACTTTCGAAGTTAATCAACAAGCGTAAGACAGCTGACATAAGGAAGTATAATATGGATAGAATTGAACATGCTCTCAGGAATGGAGGAAGCCTAAAAGCAGTGGAGAAAAAACTAGCAATAGGGAAGAATCAGATGTATGCGTTAAGAGATAAAGCCGGCAATATCGTTACTAATATGGATGGGATAGTTTAAGTGGCTGAGGAGTTCTATAGAGATTAATACAGTACCAGTAGCACCCACGACGATAATGTGAGAGAGAATAGTCTAGAACAATTTTAAATCCCACAAGTAATGCCAGAAGAAGTAAAGAACGCCTTGGGAGCTATGCAAAGGGGGAAGGCAGCTGGGGAGGATCAGGTAACAGCAGATTTGTTGAAGGATGGTGGGAACATTGTTCTAGAAAGACTGGCCACCCTATATACACAATGCCTCATGACCCCGAGCGTACTGGGATCTCGGAAGAACGCTATCATAATACTAATCCATAAGAAAGGGGACGCCAAAGACTTGAAAAATTACAGACCAATCAGCTTACTGTCAGTTGCCTACGAACTATTTACTAAGGTAATCGCAAATAGAATCAGGAACACCTTAGGCTTCTGTCAAGCAAAGGACCAGGCAGGATTCCGTAAAGGCTACTCAACAATAGACCATATTCACACTATCAATCAGGTGATAGAGAAATGTGCGGAATATAACCAACCTTTATATATAGCTTTCATTGATTACGAGAAAGCGTTTGATTCAGTCGAAACCTCAGCAGTCATGGAGGCATTGCGGAATCAGGGTGTAGACGAGCCGTATGTAAAAATACTGAAAGATATCTATAGCGGCTCCACAGCCACCGTAGTCCTTCATAAAGAAAGCAACAAAATCCCAATAAAGAAAGGCGTCAGGCAGGGAGATACGATCTCTCCGATGCTATTCACAGCATGTTTACAGGAGGTATTCAGAGACCTGGATTGGGAAGAATTGGGGATAAAAGTTAATGGAGAATACCTTAGTAACTTGCGATTCGCTGATGATATTGCATTGCTTAGTAACTCAGGGGACCAATTGCAATGCATGCTCAGTGACCTGGAGAGGCAAAGCAGAAGAGTGGGTCTAAAAATTAATCTGCAGAAAACTAAAGTAATGTTTAACAGTCTCGGAGGAGAACAGCAATTTACAGTAGGTAGCGAGGCACTGGAAGTGGTAAGGGAATACATCTACTTAGGGCAGGTAGTGACGGCGGATCCGGATCATGAGGCGGAAATAATCAGAAGAATAAGAATGGGCTGGGGTGCGTTTGGCAGGGATTCTCAGATCATGAACAGCAGGTTGCCATTATCCCTCAAGAGAAAAGTGTATAATAGCTGTGTCTTACCAGTACTCACCTACGGGGCAGAAACCTGGAGGCTTACGAAAAGGGTTTTACTCAAATTGAGGATGACGCAACGAGCTATGGAAAGAAGAATGATAGGTGTAACGTTAAGGGATAAGAAAAGAGCAGATTGGGTGAGGGAACAAACGCGAGTTAATGACATCTTAGTTGAAATCAAGAAAAAGAAATGGGCATGGGCAGGACATGTAATGAGGAGGGAAGATAACCGATGGTCATTAAGGGTTGCGGACTGGATTCCAAGGGAAGGGAAGCGTAGCAGGGGGCGGCAGAAAGTTAGGTGGGCGGATGACATTGAGAAGTTTGCAGGGACAACATAGCCACAATTAGTACATGACCGGGGTAGTTGGAGAAGTATGGGAGAGGCCTTTGCCCTGCAGTGGGCGTAACCAGGCTGATGATGATGATGAATCTTCCACCCTCTCCATGGCTGTGACCCACTATAATATGGCGCGATGGCGCATCGCCGGAGCGCCGGCTCGATAGCAGCGGATCGCGGTGTGTGCTGCCCAATCCGAAACGCAAAACTGCCTACGTTCGGCACTGCGTCTTCTGTATGTGGTTGCCTATTGTTGAAATAAGGCAGCAGCTGCGCTCAAAGATCGCATTACCAAGAAGCGTATTTCGTCGGCCAATTTTTTAAACTTCATCATACATACAGTTTGCGTGTGCCATAAAGTATTATTAGAAAAAACTGTGCTCGGCATAAGCGCTCATTTATAGACCATGTTCTATCACGAGAATGCGGATGACATCGCTGACACCGTTCGTAACTGAGCGAGTTAATGCTGCTGCGCCGAATGCACCGTCTCCTGTTTCCCGTTTGACGCAAAGGTAAACAGTGCTGCTCTGAAATTAAGAAATGTGTCAGCATAACAACACATAGAGAGACCCACCCATCTACGAAGCGAAGGCGACCGACAGCCTTCGGGAACGGTGACGTAAGTACAAATGTTGGCACAGCGCTATGTTGCCGCTTGCCGCTTATTGTGCACGCGCCGTGCGAAGTCAATATCAAATCGCTATAGGGGGTATGCACCGAGTTCGATCCGCGAGGCGGCGACAGCGTCGCCTGTCTTACACGCGCGCCCTTACATTCGAGGGAGCCTTGCTACCGGCAGAGAGACGTCACACTACATCAGAGAGCGTCACCGATTAAGACACGTGACTTCGGTAAATCATTCCATGCCGAACGTGCAAAATCACCACTAGTGCGCCGGCCAGAAAGAAAAATACGAAGAAAAGGGAGGCGCGGCTCCTCTCGTAAACGTGACGCGGTCCCTCGGAGAGCACTGTTATGATCGACCTGTTAAGTGTGAGAAGCGTTCAAGTGGGCTTCCCCATGTCAACATAATTGCCTTCTTCGCCGAAACAGCGTCGCCCCTTTTATTCCCCAAGCTGACACAAAGGGAAGGACGAAGGAAGAAGGAAATAAAACCCGAAGGGCAGGAGGTCGTCGACGGCAGAACCTACTTCCACGGGCTCCCCAAGGAGACAGCGACGACCACCAGACCGCAAGCGCGTCGTCACCCCTTTTATTCCCCGAGCTGACACAAAGGGAAGGATGAAGGAAAGAAAACCCGAAGGGCAGGAGGTCGTCGACGGCAGAACCTACTTCCACAGGCTCCCCAAGGAGACAGCGACGACCACCAGACCGCAAGGGCGTCACCCCTTTTATTCCCAGAGCTGAAACAAAGGGAAGGACGAAGGGAAGAATACCTGAAGGGCAGGAGGTCGTCGACAGCAGAACCTACTTCCACAGGCTCCCCAAGGAGACAGCGACGACCACCAGACCGCAAGGGCGTCACCCCTTTTATTCCCAGAGCTGAAAGAAAGGGAAGGACGAAGGAAAGAAAACCCGAAGGGCAGGAGGTCGTCGACGGCAGAACCTACTTCCACAGGCTCCCCAAGGAGACAGCGACGACCACCAGACCGCAAGGGCGTCACCCCTTTTATTCTCCGAGCTGACACAAAGGGAAGGACGAAGGAAAGAAAATCCGAAGGGCAGGAGGTCATCGACGGCAGAACCTACTTCCACAGGCTCCCCAAGGAGACAGCGACGACCACAAGACCGCAAGGGGTTATTTAAGGCCGTCCTGATCAGAAGGCCATCCTGATTAAGGCCGTCCTGATCAACTGCTCAAGACTCGGATGAGAGTCACAATAAAGCGAATACAATCTTTTCTACTTTTTAAAGCGAGAGCTTTACTGGCCGCGAACTTGCGATTTCGCCTTGGCGGTGCTCCGAGGAGGCACATGACGTCACAACGCGCGCCTCGCCGCGGATATTAAAGCGAAGGCTTTACTGGCTGCGATCTTGCGATTTCGTCGTGGCAGTGCTCCGAGGAGGCACATGACGTCACAAGGCGCGCCTCGCCGCGGATATTTCTCTCTCTCTCGCTCGCTAGTCACTACTGCGCATGCGCCACTAGTAGCACTGAGCCACAGATGTTCCGCCGCTGCGCTGCGTCTTTCCGTTACCACCGTTTGGTATGACGTCACACCGCGCTTCTCGTCGTTGCGCTCGCCTCCGCTCGCTTCGCCAGCTGCATCGCATGCCTGATAACATGTCGGAGGATTGAAAAGGAGAGCACGCGTGCGCCGCAACCACAGTTGAGGCGGCAGTATGGACGGCGACAATTCTGATAAGCAGGAGGAGGCCTGGAATCGACATCGGAACGAGATGAAGAGGAAACGAATCGCCCAGGAAACAGACGAACAGCGCGCCGAACGACTGGCTAAACGCCGCAACATAGCTAGACAACCAGATTAACCTGGACTTGCAATCAAGATTAACCAAGGCTAACACCATGCTATCTATGCCTTAGCTTTCGCTACGTCTATCCTGGCATAGCCGAGCTAAGCCACTGCCAATTTTTTTTCTCATCCTCACGATGCCCGGCTTCGTCGTATCTCCTGATTCTTGCGGTGAAGACCCACCTCACCCGGTCGAGATCGTATCATTGGATCGTTGGATATTCTAGAGTGCCCCTAAGTTCAGATGAGCGTGCAGATCCCTAATCGACACACACACACACACACACACACACACACACACACACACACACACACACACACACACACACACACACACACACACACACACACACACACACACACACACACACACACACACACACACACACACACACACACACACACACATACATACATACATACATATATATATATATATATATATAGGCGGCAAGGAGTTACGGAGTCGCCATCTATCGGAAGCGCCTCGCTGGCGTAGTATGACCGAGGGATCACGCGGCGCGCTCCTCATAGGTTTTGCTGTCAGCGCTCACTGAAAACACCACGCGCGAGCTCTCCCGGACATTTCTGTAAGTACTTTCGAAACGAGAGAAGTTTTTTACTGTCTAAATAATAATCTTGGGCAAACTGAAATCACAGACTCGTTTACAGACGCTATATCTTTACCGAATACATACAGTGAACGCCACTGCGCACGGTCGCCGCGATGGAGACTTCCGAACTGGCTTTCTTGCGTGAAAGGTGGGTAAACGCTGGGAGCAAACTATGTGAAATATGTTCTTATAGTGTTTGTATAACTAAATGGAGCGTAATAGGATGAAGCCTCGATGCAGCGATCGCACAGATTCGCAGCGACCGACTGCGCGTCTGCATGCTTGTCCGCGCACTGTTTCGCTTTCGCCGCGTGCGCGCTTTCGCACCGTGTCATGAGCTTTAGGCCGCAGAATATGAGCATTTGACAGTGTACAAGCAACCATTGTTGCGTGGGCGCTATCAGAGCTGTTCAAAAATAATTTCATTGTAGAGACTTCGACGTCTACGGAGACTGTGATGTGCGGTCGCGACGATTCAATCTTTCTTTTTCTTCTAAATTCTTGGATGTTTCAGTGTTATTTCTCGAGTTGCGTCGCACTGTATGTTTATTGGTGTTTTCAGCGTGCGATTTCCCGCTGCTTCTTTTTTGTAATCCAGTGCATTAATTTATAACACGTACAAACATGACCATATGCCATGCTTTTTTTAATGTGCTTCTTGCCGCTCCCTTTCCACTCCAATGAACTTGCCAGTATCTATAGCATCGACAAGTTCAGAGACCAAACCGTCATGACATTAGTCGGGCAGCGGGCGAGCGTCTCGGTGCGCGTTTTCCGAACATCGCAGACCCGGCGCCGTAGCAGAAATCTTCCTCGCGTCTGGGCTTGCTGCATACCCGAGTTGTAGCCGATTACTGTTTGCCGGTTTTATGTTTCGCTAGCCAAGCTTCACGCAGCTTCTTGTCCTGCGGCTATGTGTGAATAAGGCTGACACCTGGCTCCGTTGCGTACGTCCAGCACTGCGGCACCGAGCAGTAGCCTACCATGTTGCGCGCCTTCAAAGGCAGCCACTACCTATTGTAGTGCTTTCCAGCGTTGTAAAGGAGACACTCGTAGCGAGAAAATCTCGCCACTAAATGAGGACCGCAGCGTACAAGGGAATTTAAACTTGCGTTTTCAGCTCGCTTCGGCGCTCCCGAAGCAGCTGACGCGGCCGCTATGTCCACGTGATCCCTAATAGCACGTCACGCCGACGGTGGCGCCAGCTTTTCCAGTGGTGGAGATCGAGGCCAATATACATATATAGACAGTTTAACGGAGAGCGGACGCACAAACTGTGTGGAAAAATGCAAACCCCAGCTGCGACTTTTTTAGTTATTGTGATCCCTAAATATCTGAAATGTGCGACTTCAGCCAGCCTGGCTGAAGGTGACTGTGAAAGGAGGCTGTACGAAAACAACTTTCCTTCTGTGGTTATTTTCATGTAAAAAATTATAGACTGCAATCGTTAAATATTAATCCAGACGCACTGCCACCTTAAACTTGGAAACAGCATTCACTTAACAGCACATAAAATGTGGGAGGCAGAGATTCGTAACAAGAGATGTGACGGTGATGCTTAAAGGAGTTGGGACACCAAATGTTGAGGCTATGAAAAGCATGTTGTAGGCTGCTTCCGTATGCAAGGACACCCAGAACGAGGTATTGGACGCTGCAAACATTTCAAAATAATTTTAATTCAGTTCCAAAAAGTCATTAAAAACTCCTTCTCGTAGTCGAGACCCATCGCTAGCGCGGCAGTTACTACGTCACAGAGGAGGAACGAAAATATTGACGTCATAGCACACTAGCACAACAACGTGACGTATGATGAGTAGCGATGAAATGCCGATTACGGAGCCTGCTGAGCTGAGCGACCGAGCATAGCCTCCACTATGACCGAGTTACAGGCATATAGAAATCCTTTCTTAATGCAAAGAAGGGGTAAGGCGTGCAGACACGGACACAAGAGGAGAGAAGTGGACAACACGAACGCCGCACGGCGGCCCGCGAACGGCAAAGGGACCTGATATGCGGCGTTCGTGTTGTCCGCTTCTCTCCTCGCATAGTCGCATAGTTCGGCAGCTCGGAGCGGTCTCTCGTTCGCTTGGCCTTCTTCAGTGTGAGGGCCCGTCCACGCTACCGGCACGGAAACTCGCCGCACGCCGTTTGCGGGCCCCCGAGCGACGGCGGTTTTGCTCGCGAACGGCGAGGTTTCCTTACCGTAGAGAGGACGGGCCCGGGACCCATTTGTGCGGCAGCCGTACGGCGAAGCGGCCAATCAGCGACCGAGGAGTGGTCACTCTGGCATCGACGGCAGCTTCACCGCCTCTGATCGGTCAGCGCCGCCGATGTCGTCGCTAGGCCTTTTCCGGTTCACTTCAAAGCTAAAGCTTACGGCGCTCCGGAATGAATCACCGACTCTCACAAGCCGCAATATTTTCTTACCGTTGTTGTCGCTCTTCGCAATAATTATAATAATCGCGACATGCACTTCGAATCGCCAGTTGTTGACCTCTGCTGGCAGTGCTCGCGTATGCGCGAGCAGACGATGCAGCATAGTTTTACGTCACTATTTATTGTGGCCCACGTGACCAAGCCATGTTGCGTTTCCTCCTCTGTGACGTCATAGCATCCCCCGGAGCCCAGAAATCGAAACCGAAATCGCTCAGTATAATAATGCTATTATTAAATTATTTATCGGATATATATGAATCCCGCTGTGGTGTATCGTGCTCCCTGAAGCATGACGCAACGTTTGAATCAACAAACGCATGAACGAAAATTTTGATGTCATTAATCAAACCCTTTTAACCCCTTTAATCACATTACACACGGCACCTTTCTTTTCTTGTTTGTATAGATTTTTTACTCCTTGTACATCCTATGCCGTATTGATGTGATGCTGCCACTACTGTTACTGTTTTCTGCGCGAGATGTACCACATTGTTGTCGCCTGACACCACCACTTCTCTTGACTCTTTCTACCATTATGTGCATTCCGTTTGTCCGCGCGCTACGTTCTACTTTTTCGTGATTATTGTTGTTTGCTATTGATATTTTTTATTTATTTTTTTATTTCTCGCACCATGTTACGCACTACTTTCCCTTTCGATACTTGCCAAAAGCCAACGTTGTTGATTTTCCTGCCACGTTCCCCGCATCCCATCTACGATTGGAAAGATGTGGATTAAAGTTGAATTAATGAATTCGTAAAATGGAGCTACACCGTTCTTAGGCATACAAGACAATTAAGAGCACTTGAGACTGTTTTTCAGTCAGTAAGAATACTGGACGCTGACACGCATGCGCTGAAATTTGTAGAAGGATTTATATAATTTACATTCACAAAAGAAATTGCGAAAATATTTCGGCATACGGGCACAAAAACATGTGCGGTATGTTGTCGGGGTACTCGGAGTCCTATCACCGCAGAGCGCCTCGTAAAGGCTAGGCGCTACTACGCTTGGGCACGACAGCCTCTAGGCCTTCTGCTCAGGAACACACGGGGACATAAGACTCGTACCACGCGTCATACGGTTGGATTCCATGTGTGAATTAACTTCTGTCGCCTGAACAATCATGCAGCGCGGAGTTGGTGGCGTACATTAATCGCCGGATTTACCTCCAACAATCCGGAAGCTATGATGCACATGCAAAACTGACGAACCATCCGCGGCGCTCTGGGACATTACGGCATTTATCTGTCCACTTGACCAGCAGACCCCTTCAGTACAGCCCGGAGGTGAGCAGGACCAGTGTCGGAACGGTGGCGTGACGTCATTAGCGTCGCAAGAGCGCCCGCGGACTGATCATGGCGCCCTTGACTCTGGCCTGGCCGCGGGGGATTGTTTCTTCGGGCGCGCTGAACCGCACCGTGCCCAATGCGCCCCAGTGGCGGCGCGCGCGCCAAATGCGCTTCCGCGTCAGCATGGCGGCCGAGCACGAACAATGCGTCTTCAGGAGCGCGTCTTGGCCGTGGCATTCGCGATTTTGCGGGGCCCGCTAACAAAAGGACGCCCCGCGCTGGCTATTCTAATGCATCAGGGTGTCCTTTCATCGGACCCGTGCCAACGGCCACAGTCAATGCCAACGTGCCGCGCACGCATGGTCACTGGGATGGCCTCACAACTGGAGCAAGCGACCTCCACGCTCCCGTCGTAACTCGGTCGCACGCGCGCGCTGCTACGCTGTGGCCAGGGAGGATGGCCGGCGCTGGCCGTGAAGAAGGACCGCGCCGCAGGCGTGGGCTCGGCACGGCGCGTGAAGGCGAGCAGCGGCCGTGGCGAATAGCGGCACGCTAGGACTTTCCATCAGCGTCGCATCCTTTCACGCTGCCGATTAAACGAAACGATTGCGAAGGTGCCCGCCCATTGTCAGTCGGCACGTACGCCGCTACTTTCGCAATCCCCATAGGCTGATTTCGCAATCAGTGGAGCACAGTTACCAGCAAAAGGTTAGCTCCCGCTTGCTTTCTTTTTTTTTTTTTTTTCCCTAGCTGTCGCAGACCAGGCGCGCCGTCCACAGCTAAACATGATGAATTCGAGGTTACAAAGCAGCAGACGATGAGCAAAACGAGAACAAGGTAAAAGCGGGAGCCAACGTTTCGATAAGTGGACTTGTCTTTTTCAAGCCAAGAAATTACAAGTCCACTTGTCAGAACGTTGGCTCCCGCTTCTTGCTCATCGTCTTGAATTTCCATTTCCCGCCTTCCCCGTCTTTTCCCCAAAGCAGCAGACAAGTGTCATATAGATTGGGTTCGAGGCACCGATGTTGCACTCAATAGCGCTCGCGCTGTAGATTGTTTCTCACCGTGCTAGTACCCAAACGTGGCGGCCACAATGACATCAGTGCACCACATCATCACGCGCACATCGTTTTGCTTTTTGACGGTGACCGTTTTTCGCAGGATTATCACTGCTTACGATTTGCCGCTCGGCGCAAGGCGCACCTGTCGTGCTGTCACGTTTCTTCATTACGCAGCTTCTCGACATGCTAGTACCCTAGATGGCGGCGGCGATGACGTCAATTTAAGCCATGTACTTTTTTTTATTTCGCATCGTATCTCGTACAATTTAAATAATTCCTGCGCATCCAAAGTTGCAACTTCAGTAAGCTTGAAGGGGGATGGAGGAGGGGGCGCGTAGGCATGAAGAATTGATGTTCTCTGTCACAACAATTTGTCATGAGCGTAGTGTGTGTGTGTGTGTGTGTGTGTGTGTGTGTGTGTGTGTGTGTGTGTGTGTGTGTGTGTGTGTGTGTGTGTGTGTGTGTGTGTGTGTGTGTGTGTGTGTGTGTGTGTGTGTGTGTGTGTGTGTGTGTGTGTGTGTGTGTGTGTGTGTGTGTGTGTGTGTGTGTGTGTGTGTGTGTGTGTGTGTGTGTGTGTGTGTGTGTGTGTGTGTGTGTGTGTGTGTGTGTGTGTGTGTGTGTGTGTGTGTGTGTGTGTGTGAAGGAAGTAGTTCTTCGGGCGCGGTGTTTAATAACTTTAAAAAGGTGCAGCGGCACGTTAAAAGGCAAAAACAAATTTGATTTTGACGTTTCGGCCGGGGTCCGTCCTTCACCACGCGCAAGGGAGGAAGGCGGAAACGAAGGGTGCGCCGTCTTCCATCCTTCTCTCCCTGCTCCTGCGGCGGCTGCATATCGCAGCCGACGCAGGAATATCGCCGCGGCCTCGTGGGATCTTGAAAGCGATCTGCGATGGGTACAGAGTCTAGGTGCACCAAGGGCTGATAGCTTCGTGTGCGCTGGGTTCTCGCGCGCTTAGTTCGCGTTGAAGCGAGAAGCAGCACGAAGGGGAATTCGCTCGTCGCTGCTGCTGCTGCTCTTCATCACGCAAGCGTTTTTACAGCGAGTGTCCGCGGTTTACGAGTGAGATGTATTCATGACTGCCTGTGCGCGCGCGACACCATCGTTGTTAATTTGGTTAGTAAACGAGTGTTTACAGCAGTTTATATGGCAAATGAAACTACTAACCTTTCTTCATATAGCTGGCTAATAATTTGCTACCGCAATCAGTGATTCGCCTTTCAGTCGAAACTACTAATTTTTTGCCGAATTCTGCAATGGCGCCCTTTAAAGCCAATCACAGTGGCGGTAGCAGCCCTGTGGGTCAATCATAGCTGATAATGATGGCGGTATTTGACAGCATCCAGGACAGCACACTGCGGGTATACCAAGTTTGGCATGCTTGCTGGTCCTTTGCAAGGACCTTATAGGGAGGCAGACGGAATGACTGCTCACTTTTTGGACCGGGTACAGACGGACCACCAGTGGGCGCCGTGACGCAGCTGCAGCCGGCCGCGTAGCGGCAAAGGTCCGTCGGTGAGCCGCACCGAGGGCCACTCGACACTCGTGTCGCGGTGCACAACACTGTGCGGCTCCCGGCGAGGCTCGTTCTCGTTCAGCACGGTCATCGTCACCGGGCTCTGCGCCGTTCCCTGCGGAAAGAAGGAAAAAAAAGTAAACTCCCGCTTGCCGCGAATCCACGAGCGTTATAGGACACGGCTATAACAGACCTTTACGGACCCGCCATGACACGTGAGCCCTATATATATATATAGGGCGAAGGAACTTCGAGTTCGGAGACGGGGACCACTTCCGAACTCGTAGCTCTGCCGCTCCCTACCATGCGGAGCAAGCTCGCAGATTAAGTCGAGCGTCTCTACAACGAAATTACCTCTATAACGAAGTAATAATTCTGTCCCGGTTCTATTGTGGGCTGTGCGGTGCGCGCGACCTTTACAACGAAGTGACCTGTATAACGAATGATTTCGGAGGCCCCAAGCAGTTCGTTATAAAGGCGTTCGACTGTTATATATTCTAGGTAAATTATCAAATCCAGGACTTCCACTCCGATATCCCTCGCATTTGCTACCGTCAGCGAGGCTCTGGCGTTGTAGAAACGCTTAAAAAGACACTAAAGAACAGTACTAATTCAATTGTAGAGTCACCCATGAATTGTGCGCAAATAAGAAAAAGAAAGGGGGGGGGGGTATGAAAGAAAGCAAAGGCGCACGGCTGCAATTGTGTTTATTGGCAAAACATATTATTATGCATATCAAATACTCCGACAGGTGTGCACGCATCATCGGACAACACTGAATACCCTTTGCCTCGTTTTCTGTTGACTTTATACGGTCGTGATTAACAAAATCGAGCCCCACGGTTACCCTTCTTCTCTGGCGGAAAGAGTAATTCGGGATCTGAGAAAATATCTAGACCCGGTATACTCGTTTTCCTGGAGGATGGAAATTCGCCTGAGAAGCCGCTGTCTTCGCAGCACAACCATGCACTCGTACATAACCGGCTTTGGTCTATAGTTTGAGACACATGGCGGGGGCCCGTTTTCCAGTCTGATCTCGTTTCAAAACTCTACACAGCACAGAAAATAGCGATATCGCCGACGTAAACCAGAAGGGTGACCTCGCCTGTATGTAAATCAGAACAGCTTATCAGATTGTATTTAATTACCCTCAGAGAAGAAAGGTTCAATAAAAATTAAAAGAAAAAAAGACGGATGGGAGCGATAACGGAAATCCCTGTAAAACACGATGTAAACCACGTATGCACATCTTCGCTAATAACAGTACTAGCATTCGCGTACTCAAATGTCGACAAAAGCAAGTCATATATACAGTACAAGGCCTTTTCAAAGGTCAACTTTCAACATGGGGACTCCGAGTGGCACTGCATAACAACATTCAAAGTTTGACCGTGCTTTGAATATATTTGTCATATTATCGTCAAACATGAGGAATAAAGGTATACCTTTAGTCCTCGTGTTTGCCCCTATCAATTCTTTAATTACTGACTGCAGCCACTACGCCAATATTTCTAATTAATATTTTATGGTCAACATTTGTCAGACTGATCGGTATGTATAAAGTAACGCCATACGTAAATGTTTCATTGCGTCTTCAGTTTTTAGCAATGAAAATCGTTTGGGCTGGCATGAAAGAACGTGATCGTTGTTTCTGCTCGTAAGCCTCATCTCATGCAGGAATACCTCATTCAATACAGGTTTTTTTAAAAAAAAAACTTAGTGGCTATGGTGTTGGGCTGCTAAACACGAGGTCGCGGGATCGAATCCCGGGCACGGCGGCCGCATTTCGATGGGGGCGAAATGCGAAAACACCCGTGTACTTAGATTTAGGCGCACGGTAAAGAACCCCAGGTGGTCGAAATTTCCGGAGTCCCCCACTACGGCGTGCCTCATAATCAGAAAGTGGTTTTGGCACGTAAAACCCCATAATTCAATTTTTGTAATCTGCGTTCACGCGACCTGATCTTTTGACCGTTTTCCCGCAATGTTTTATTCAACTTCAACAACGATTAAAAAGAAGAGAGAATGAAAAGAAAATGTGCGTGACAGTACAATCTACAAAAATGGCCAGGCTTAGCTTGGTTAAGCCAAGAATGCGTTGCATATTGCGCGGTCTTGGCACCCATGGAAAGTACATTGGAAACACCCTTGGTTGCCCCACTATTCAGTCATGCAGATGGTTCAATCTAGATGGTGCATTTGACACTGTACAATATTGGGCGGCATCTGGCTGTAAGACTGTCCCGGCGAAGGAGCGCAGCTCTTTTATACATATGCCGTGACGTCAATCATAGCGCAGCGCCCCTAGCGGGAGGAGCGGGAGTCAGGTGGTGGCTGCGGCCGCGCGCGACCGCGCGAGTTGGGGCCCAGCTTTTCCTCCGTGACGTCACGCGCCGGCGCAGCGCCCCTAGCGGGAGGAGTGGGAGTCAGGTGGTGGCTGCGGCCGCGCGCGACCGCGCGAGTTGGGGCCCAGCTTTTCCTCCGGCTGTCGTAACGTCACGTCACGTGGTTGCGCTAAAGGTCAATGGTGGCTGCCCGGCCGCGCCCAAGGGCTGAACTGAGTGATTGCAATATGCAACGCATAAAATCGATGAGCAAAACGAGAACAAGGTAAAAGCGAGAGCCAACGTTTCGACACAGGCACGTATCCAGGATTTTTTTTTTTTTCGGGGGTGGGGGCAACCCATGGTAACCTTTCTATGCAAATGAGGAGGGGGGGTACCTTTACTAGTACAAATGTGAATAACGCCAACCATTCGCCATAAAGACGCGTAAACGCGCAAGAGAAATGAAATAAGGTGTACCTCACAGGTACGCCTGTGAGATACACCTCTCCTTTACTTGGCAAACAAGGAGCCACATCAAATGGACTCGCGCAGGAAAGAAGCCCAGGAAGAACACTGCCAAGAACAAGTAAACAAGCGAAAGTGTAAAATAAATATTTCTAGTAGCGTATCTGAATTAGCTCTGGAAGAATTATAAGAAATATATATTTGCAGAACAATCACAGTTCTTTTGGATCTCTCGTTTACTGCTCTACCAAGTTAAGATGAAGCTTTAGCTCGGGTGCTCCTATCTAAATACATGTAAAAGGAGAATTCGTTTTTCTCGGCAACCACTGCATCAAATTTGGCGAGGTTTGTTGCATTAAAAGAAAAGAAAACTTAGCTCTAGTGACTGTTCGTTTTGAATTTTCGATTTAGGTCGTCAATTTTTTATTAAGAAGTGTTAAAAATAAAAAATTTTCTGAAAACGAAACTATCAAGTTTACAACTCTGGCAACTCAGCAATCAGAAACGATATCACAATTATGTGAATTGCATCTAATAGTGCATCTAAAGCGGACAAAATTGATACGTTACACATGAATTTAAAAAAAAAAACACAGTAATGAGAAAATACAGCTTTTGTAGAACCCGTGTGCACAACGTAACAAATTCACGTAATATATAAAATGACATATTGAGTTTGTCCGCTTTCAGTGATCTAATGGGCGCCATTTACAGAACCGTCATATCTGTTCTTGGTGCAGAGCTATTAATTTGTAAACTTCGTGCTTCTGTTTTTTTTTTCTCAAGCTTTCACATTTTTAAAAATCCTTTTAACAAAATTCAGGCCCAAAATCGAAATTCCGCTTCCAACAGTCACTAGAATTTTTAACTTTCTCACTGAAATGCAACAAATTTCATGAGAATTGGTCCAGGGGTTATCTCAGAAAAGCGTTTCTGCGTTTTACCTGTATTTGAATAGGCCGCTTCGTAGTTGGGCCCGAGCTAAGGCTTCCTCTTCAGTGCCGATACCGACTCGTATTGTTATTTGGGAAGTAACGATGCGTGGAGTCCCGTACAACTGCGTAGAGCGCAGGACGCTGCGGTTCTAGACGTACTGCGCCCACCGCGGAAGGTTAGAAAAACACCCACATAAGCGCAGCAGAGAAGTACGTGGCTACATCAGGCGGCTCGACTGATAACTGTAGAAGCGTCATTCAAAGTACACGGAATTGTTCTCCACTTCCGGCGGCGTTTTCTCTACTTTCTTTTTAAATAAAAAGATGTTGATCCACAAATATTTTCACAAACAACGGTCAAATTTTCGCTTTCCCTTCCTGTTTGGCTGTTGCCTCGGCTCTCTCCCTTAGTAGATCGCTTAATTTCTCAACTTCTTGCTTCCAGTTGCCAATTTTGCACGAAAAGTACTGTACAATTAGGGAAAAACCAGACGAGGTAATGGGTGACAGTCATATTGCTTATGGGTTTAAGGGTTATTGCAGGGTTTGACGATGGACGCTGCTTCGCATTATTTTATTTTCCACCTTATTTAAACCATATCGCGGGTATATGGTTCCGAGGATCTGCCAGCGTTGCGCAGAGCCGTCACTCGAGGAAATAATGAAGCAAAAGGAAAAGTTAAACGCACATGGCGTTTTCTTCGGCCGGAACTCGTTCCACGAGCATTAAGACCAGCTCACTACGAACCGACTCCCTTTCCTAGTCCCTGGATCAGTCTAAACAAAGAGGGTTGAACTAACGAAGCAACAGCGCTGCGCGTGATCGTTGAATAGATGGTGACAACCGAACGCATCTCGAGTTAATCGCTCGGCCAACGAATCGATGAGAAAACTGGCCTTCACACCCCGAAGGAGATACCGATAACTACCGCCATCCAAAAGGAGTGAAAAAGGCAGGAAAATATTGACGTACCGCCGAATAGCTGTCAAGTCTCAAGATTGATTTGGCGGCGCTTTAGGAATGTGTGTGATGACTGGTCGCGTAATAAGAGTAATAACCGTAATAACATTGATTCACAGAGGAGGAAAAGAACTAGGAAGCTTACCAGCAAGTATGCGACCAGTATGGTGAGCAACATAGCAAAACAGAACGTCAAGCGGACAGTCAGAGAAGGTGAGATAATCTCATGGGTGGCGGCAATGGAAAGTAAACCTGCCATGAGTAACTACTTAAGAGGAAGCTTTAGCTCGGGCCCAACTCCGACGCGGCCTATTCAAATACATGTAAAACGCAGAAACGCTTTTCTGAGATAACCCCTGGACCGATTTTAATGAAATTTGTTGCATTTGAGAGAGAAGGGTAAGTTCTAGTGACTGTTGGAAGCGGAATTTATATGGAGTTTCCTTTTTGGCAATTTTTAATAAAGTAATGACGACCTAAATAAAAAATTCGAAACCAACGGTGCCTAGATTGTAAGTTTTTCTTTTAAATGCAACCAACCTCATCAAATTTGGTGCAGTGATCGCCGAGAAAAACGAATTCTCCTTTTACGACTATTTAGATAGGAGGCACCCGAGCTAAAGCTTCCTCTTGAGAGGAAGAAAACGAAATCAAGTAAGAAACTGAAAGGGAAGCTCATTACTTTTCGAAGCGAGATCATGACGCCTTAGATCACGCACTTATAAAGCGAGATATAAGGAGGAAGAAGAAGCATGTCCTCGCAGCGGTAAAACTAGGGAAACGATGGAGCATGTTTTATCAGAATGTGAAGATATCTCCCCAGCGGGCGGTTTAGGAATCACTGGCCTCCTTGAAACCCTTGGGTTAAGCGAGAGCAGAGGGAAAGTAAACATGTCCACCATGGAGACTAGTAAGAGGCGATTGGAAGGCTGCATGTGGAAGAAAAGTAGGGAAACGACAAACAACGGAGGCGTACAAAAAAAAAAGTTCACAATAGGGGTTCAGAAAATGTGGTTGTCGGAATGGTTAATTATGGTTATGGAAGTTATGGGAAAGTTATGGTTACGTGCCTGTTTCGACGAGTGGTCTTGCATTTTTCCGAAGGCGGCATAGGTTGCCTTGAAAAAGACAAGTCCACTTGTCGAAACGTTGGCTCCCGCTTTTACCTTGTTCTCGTTTTGCTCATCGCCTTGAATTTCCATCTCCCGCCTTCCTCGTGTTTTCCTTGAAATCTACAAAAGTTTATCTTTAATTCAAACCGGGAAAATAAAATGTCATCATCATCATCAACCTATCTTATGTCCATTGCAGGACGAAGGCATCTCCCTGCGATCTCCAATTACCCCTGTCTTGCGCCAACCGATTCCAACTAGCGCCTGCGAATTTCCCATTCTCATTGCCCCATCTATTCTACCGTCCTCGACTGCAGTTCCTTTCTCCTGGCACCCACTCTATAACCCCATGTTAAGAATGGCGAGCTGCAAGGAAAAATTGCCACCCAATTACGACTGGGGGACAAGGCGCGCATCCCCCACTCTCCGTCGCTGCAGCTAGACTGCGTTCGAAGAAGCGGGCTTTGTGCTGAAAACCGCCTCCATCCACGAGCCCCATCTCCGTTGTGACGAAACGGGTTCGACGGACGAACTATTGTGCCCGAGGTCCCCAGCGCGAACCTGATTTTGCTACGCATGAGCAAGCCGCGGCGGGACAACGAGCTACCCAGAATGTCTCCGAGCTTCCCGGAACGACTCCCCTCTGTCGTCGGCTCCAGTCCTTCGCACCTGTGTGTTTGCGTGTGTGTAGGCGTAAACAATACTGCGGAACGACTCCCCTCTGTCGTCGGCTCCAGTCCTTCGCACCTGTGTGTTTGCGTGTGTGTGTGCGTAAACCGGTCTGCGGGGCGGCGGCGAATTTACAATGAGTAAACGAACGCTCGCGTCACCTTGTCGCGGGAGGCGGCTAGTTTTGCGATGACGAAACGAACTTTCGCTGCCTTGCATCGCCGGAGGACCGAGTGTTTAAAAACGGCTGTTGGGCGGAGGCTCGAAACACTTCTCTCGTGCAGTCAGGTTGGACTGACACATTTTCTCTTGAGCAGTCATGTTGGACTGACACTCTTTTTCTTAAGCAGTCATGTTAGACTGATTTAATTTCTGTAAATAAACCCATTTTCCTCGTTCTCGATGAGAAGCAGTTCTTCGCTTCATCAACGTCCTCAGCGTGTTTAAGTTGGACGACGGCATGGGCCAGCTACCTTCGAATTCATGCCGGACTCCAATCTTGGCAACGGATCTCGAGCGATGGGATTGAGCCCCCAATCCTGACACCCAATGGTCCTCCGGTTACATGTATGCGGGACAAAGTATTCCGTTTGCTTTGGGCCATCTTCCGCGAAGTCGGCCAGCTTATTTGAGCTCGTTTTAAGATGCCTCCATGCGCTCGTTTGCCCAAATTCACACGGTCACACCGACTCATATGCACAGAGTTCGGCAAATCTGCAGCAATAAAGAAACAAAACAAACACTCAAGGGCATTTTCCTGTATACGTACGACTTTACACAGCAAACGCAAGGGATAGCCGAGGTCCGCGCATTCAGCCGGGGGTCACCAAATTACCGGTCCAGAAATAGAACGCCAGACTCCGCGCGTATATCATATTTTGTGTGTCGCGCCTTTCTCGCGCGCCACTGAAAGAACACGGAAGCCGGACTTCAAGCTCCAGTGGCAGCGGCAATTCCCGGCCAAAATGCGTCTTTCTTTCATTCTTCGTTGCGAACACAAAACCAGAGCGAAAATGGCACGGCGCTCGGTGCTTCGTCCAGCTGACGTCCAACAGCTTCCGCGAGGAGCTGGTCCGGCGCCTCGAAAATTGGCCGGGGCCCAATCGGAGCGAGACAGGCAGCTTCGGCCCCGCTCGCGGTGTCTCTGCACAAAAGGCTCTCCGAGAGCGCAGTCATTTGCGACGCCGGCGCAGTCACGGACTGCGGGCGAAAACCCGACCGGCGCGTCACGCGGCGGAGAGGGAAAACTCCCGTTCCGCTCCATCGGAGACGCAACGACTGCCGCCGGACAGTGCGTAGTAGCGCGGTGCGATGCCCACGCTTCTTTGTCGCCCGCGCAGATCCTTCGCCCGCGCGTTTCGTCTTTTGACGCGGCGAGACGACAGCCGCGCTGATGACAACAGCGCGCACCGCCGGAGAAAAGCCATTGGGGGGCTCTGGCGCTGTCGTTATTGGGAACGTCACGGTGTACGCTGCATGGTGAATCATCCGTCCCGTTCCTTTTCAGCGTCACCGCCCCCCCCCCCCCCCCCCGAGCACACGCACTTACGTTTTCTTTATTCTTTTTGTTTTGTTTTTTCTGACCAGTATGCACAAAATCTTTCAGAGCATATTTGAGAGTTGTTTATAGCGAATCTAAAACAAGGCCTGGATAATTTAATGATTGTCGTTAATCAGACTTTTCGCCTCCCGTGCATGCGGGAGGCATTGCCAGCGCATGCCATTGACGTGCACTGATGATGCTTCCGGGACGGGAGGCGTAAGACTTATGTTGAGTCGGTGTATTAGCTTTCATTTTGTTCAAAATATTTTCCTTTTAGCGCTAGGTCAGTGTTCCGCGCGGAGCTCCGCCTATACGTTATCACTACCAGGATCGGCCATTCGCGAGCGGAGGATGACAAGAAAGAATTAGAATCTAGCGAAAGGAATCATACAAATTCTATACCGGCCCAGCATGCGCATATTGTCCATGTGCGGCGTATAAAGTTCATACGACGCAAACCAGTCATTGCGCGACATTATTTATAGTACCACGTTTACACATTTCGTGCACTGAGCGCGCGTCTTCGCGAGGCATGCAGTTTTCCTCGCCGCCAAAGTCCGGAAAATTAGGCCAATAATAACTTGAAGAATGACCCCATTACCATATACGCCAAAATTCAGGAGAAAATGGCTACACTACATGGGTGTTTGCGAGAAAGGCTGCTGGAAGCTCCAAGAGACACAAGACTTATATATCGATGCAGCGCTCGGAAATTGAATGCTTAGTATATTTAGTATGAATGTAGTTTCTTTCTGTATAGAACAGAAAGGTTTCTTTCCAGCGTTGTTTCTTTAGTTGTATGGCTGCGCAGGCACAAGAATATCTAAATGCTGGCTATATATTTCCTTAGTATGAATCGCTGGGAATTAGTACATGTTACTTAAAGTTAATTAGACACACAGCATCAGAGAAAGAAAAAAAAAAGCAGTAAAACAGGGCGTCCTACTGTCCTACTGTTCATCATGTTCTCTTCCTCTGATGCGGTGCGTCTAATTCACTTGAAGTGCTACACATTTCCGATCGCAACCACAACTCGGACGGTTTCTTTGTGAATTGAGAATCGCATATATTTTGCGCTGCGACCATTCGCCACCGCAAATGTTCGCTCCATGTTATTTTCGGTCACCGTGCAAGCCTCCATGTTAGACGACAGTTCTCTCGTGCGCAGTCAATGCTGGTTGCGGTCGTCCCAAGTCCTGCGCGAGCAGGCCCATACAACAAAGCGAGTTATACCCACTCGGGATTCGGTCATCGGCAAGGTCGCCATGTTGAATACGCCTGTTCTTGTCGCATCGCCCAAGCTATAGGCAGCGCTGCCATTGGTAAGTATACTTGGGGAGGAGGGGCGGAGGGGGGGGGGGGGGGTAAGATGCTGCGGGAATGTCGAGTGCACACCCCCACTGCGGAATGGCGTGCGTGCGCCCATCTTGAGCGATTGCGCGCACCAAAAAGCAATCTGTTTTTCATTTCCTTTTTTCTTTTATAAAAAAAAAGTTCCTTACTGTGTTCCTAAGTAAGGAATACAATAAGACTATGTTAATTGGCTTCAGTAAAATGTGTTGCTGGGCTAGTTTATTGAAGACTATTAGCGCGACGAAGAAACAAATTCTTAAGAAGAAGAGAACCAGGAAGGAACAGCACGGGCGCTAACGCCTTGTTCCAGTTCCTTCCCGTTCTGTTCCTTCCTACTCGCTTCTTCTTAGTCGCGCTAAAAGGCCTCTCTTATGCTAGATTCATCGCACGCACAGAATACACGCAAAAGAGCTATTCGCGCTTCTTCCGGCATTGTGGTGAGTTCGGCTAAAACACTCGACTGTTTCGGCGGGCCCGTCGGGCATAGCGATGGAACGGATGACCCTATACTCCGTAACCTGACCCTGCTGTCTCGATGAGACGAAAATGTCTAAGGGAGGTCACGCGGTCCAAGGAAGAGAGAGATAAAAAAAAAGATCAGAAGAAAACTGTGAACAGATATCCGTGACCGACGTGGTTTTTTTGTACGTCCATTCGGCTCTCAAGGTACACAGCATCGGGCGCGAAGCTCCTGATTCCAGCACAGTGAATGTACGCTAAGACTGCACGTTCCAGTGACAAGGGCAGCAGCAGCAGCGCGCTCGGCACAGAATCGAGGCCCCGGACCACGACAGCTGATCGACGCCGACACAAACGGCGCGCGTCCATCAAAGCGATTGCGGGCGGCGGCCGCGATCGGCGCGCGGACGGACACCGCGCGACCTTCAAAGGCTCGGCGGCTGCCGGGAACGCCCACGTTCGGCCGGGACGCGTAATGGCCCGCCAGCGACAGGACGAGACAATGGCGACGAACCCATCGGGCCGTGACAACTTCTTATTATCCAGTCGACTCGTCGGATATATTGGAGGTGCGTACACGCTTCGCCCGCTCCCAGATGCACACACAAACAAGCACGCAAACAGCAACCAAACGCTGCCCGAGAGGCGGTTGCTCCAGTTTCTGGGGGCGCGTGAGCGCGGTTCGGTACCGTTCACCGCGCGCACGCGGCCTGCGATGACCAGCTGGGCGCGTCGGGGAGATACAGCAGGCGACCATTAGGCACTGCGGGCCAGAGTAGCGGTGCGAGTATCGCGATGACGGCAGCGCCGAAAATAGAACAGTAAAGCACGCCCCCCACCCTTTCTTATTTTTATTATTGGCATTTTTCTTCTACATAAGAGCTCTGAAACACCTCTTGACAACGCGTATAGATCTTGAGGCAGACCTTGACCAAATGCCCTTCTACAGCGACGCCTTCGTGCTTCGTGCGTCTCTCTCCCTCTCACGTTTTCAGTGTCTATAATCGAGCACGGCGCGAGGAGCGCTACATGTGCAGAATATGCGAAGCAGGCTCTCCCAAGAGAAAATCCTAAATGGGAAACTTTAGCCCTTAGAGTTTAGTCCGGCAAACAATTACGCAATAAAATATTGGCAGAGAGTTCCGCTATTGGCAAAAACTACCGGCTAACGTGATGACGTTAAAGAAAACGTTTGAAAAATCCAGGTCACCAGAGTCACAGCCAAGCTATATAGCTTAGAACGACAGACAGCTGAGCTAGTTGGTATAGGAGTCATTATGCAAAAAAGAAGTGAGGCGTGCACGCCTCACTTCTTTTTTGCATAATGAAGCTATATAGCGATGTTCCAAGCTAGGTCGCTGACAACGACCGCGAAACGGCGACACTGCGCGAAGGTGCAAGTGCAGCAACGTGGGAACCCAAACCAGCGTGCGAACGCCCGAAGAAATTCGCAATGTCGTGCTTACGGCAATGTCAATGCGGCAGGCTACATACAGACTTATATAGCCACGAAAGTGACAACCTATACTATATACTATGGCCTAAGATGTGACAGCCAGCGAATGGGGCGGTTCGCGAGCCACGATCAGCTATAGTGTGTGTAGTGATTTTTGGATGAGAGGAAGAGAGAAGCGCATTGCCGTAACTGTCTCTCAAAGGAGGACACCTCAACAGGGATCAGCTATAGAAAACTGCAAGGACGTGTGACAACCCCACTTACAGGCACGGGGTACTACTATTCTGGACACGGTCGAATTCCGCCACGCTGGCATTCCGAGCCAATCAGAGAGGTCGTATAGCAGCCCTATACGGGCCAATTAGAGCTGGCACGATAATCTAATTTGACAATGTCTAGGGATGTCATCTTGAAGCGGTTCGGAAAATGAACCGTTCGCTTGCCCTCGCGTGATTGGTCAGAATGGCGCTTTTACTGACTGGAACGCGATACTGGCCAATAACGCGAGAGAAAGCGAACTGTTCGTTTCGCGGACGTCTATACAAGATGACACCACAGAATAGCGGCCCTCCCATCGCAAAACGCGCGCTGCTGACGCTCTCCGTGGAAACTTCGCGGAGTGATCGAGAACGTGCATCCGCGGCTTCTGTCCGTCTCCCTCAAGAAGCACGCCGCATACGGGTGTGGGAGGCTATAGAGAACAGCGCGCAACGTCCAAGAAAGCCCGAATGTGCCCCACGTCCCGTAAAAAGCCGACGAAAAGCTGCAGTAGAGAGATAAGCAAGACTCCGGGTCCGGCACGAGTGAGTCTCAACAGCTTCGGCATAATAGCTCTGCACCCAATTCTATAGTCGGTCACGCCGGCTTTTGTGATCACGATCCTGCTGTATATAGGAGGCCACGTCTCCGTCTACTACGCCGATGTATCTTGGTCACAAAGGGGTATATACCGGTAGCTAACGCGCGGTCGTTAATCTGAGGATCGCGGGGAGAGACGTTACCCGCCGTATCCACGTGTACAGCGCTGTGGAATGAATGAACGTCTTCGTTCCTGAACGTCTTCGTTCCGATAAATGTGCTCATAAAAAAGAATAAGAAGAAAGAGCGGGAATATCGAGCTCACGTACTAAAGCGGCGCGCGCCAGTTTCGAAGAATATGTGGCCGAGATACAAATCGGCGGCCGTGCGTGCCTCGACTCGCGCCCCACGCAGGATACATACTACCATACACACACCCTCCTCGTAGTGCGCCCGAGCAACCGAAGCAAGGCCGCTCATCGTCGGTCACGAACGCTGACTGACGCCACAGGAATGCTGCTTGAAACCTCGCGGCGTGCTCCAGCGCCGCTCCACATGCGGCTTTTATCGCGGACTTGCAAGTGTGCAGCGCGGATAACGTTACGGAAACAGATCGACGCCGCAGCGGGCTGGACGAGGGGGGTCCCACGCGTTGAGTCACGGTCAAATCCGGCAGCATTTCGCGAGCACTGCATCCACCAACACCGGCGCAGGCGTGCATGTGAGCGGCGGTTTGCAGAGTGACAGAGCGGGCTCCAACATGGGAGCGGCTTCGGTGTCGGCACGCCTCCGCAGTGACTTTCCCTAGCGCGTGCTCGTGGCTGCGCTTCGGCGGCTCGGCCACGCGCACAATGCGGCTTCATTTGAATGCGATGCGTGCCAGACGGCCTTCGGTGCGCGTTGTTGCATTGGAGAATTTTTACGCGCTGACGGAATGTCCGCCTCTGCACTTATCCTCACCGCCATCTTGGCGGCCGGAGCTGCGCCCCCCCCGCCTCCCGCTTTATTCTTTTTATTATTTTTTTCCTTATTTTTGCGGCAGCAAAGAAGAAAGTTTAATGAATGAAAAGAAACGCCAACAGACTACAGTGACGAAGGTTCACTTACTTTAATAATTTCGAACAGCAGCTGTGAGCACCGCGGAGTCTTCAATAAGTTTATAGACTCGCGCGCGTGACCTTGTGAACATACTATGCGGTAGGAGGCGGCACCACGCTGTTCTGGAACAACGTACGAACGACTACACACATCGCGCACTAACTCAAATTTGTTATTTGTGAGACGCACCTCAATGAAATATACATCTGCCGCTGCCCACATCATCCAAGCATGGTCACCACACTATAATGTACTATGCCCGCCACCCACAACATTCTATACGCGAATCTCCTCATTTGACGAGTCACCTTATCAAATCAACATCACGTGCGTTGTAACTCGTCGCCATAGTAACCAAGCAGGATTCTTCGCTGTCACCCCAACACGTCCTCAACTATACACAAAAGGAACTTCAAGCTGTTAACTTTGCCGATTCCAGGTAGTTTCCGACGAGGGAAAACAATATGGTAATGCAAGTCTTTATTTTTATTTTTATACTAATCTCCGGCCTCACACAGACCGTGCCGAAGCCCTTTACTTCTCGCTGCGCATCTTTCTGCGCAGCCAAAGACTGCAGCCACACGTTCAGCCAATTTCCATATATCTTATAACGGTACATCGCTGTGGAAAGTCGACGGTGCGTAGTCGTTAGAGCGCTCACCCTGAAGCCGCGTATAGGTGTAAGCACTCATTAGAGTCCCCACATTACCGCGCAATTTTTTAAACGTTTTTACGAGAATAGCTCGAAATTTTTTTTGCGAACTGACGCACACATCCGGCCCGCTCGCTAGCTCAACTGCTGTTCGCAGTAACAAAGAAGAATGTTTGCTTTACCACCGCGCCATCGTAGACGGCGAGCGGGCGCACCCTGTCCAGCAAGCGTTAAATAATAGCGCGGGAGCAACGAGAAACCGAAGAGAAATTTCCACTGACGGCGCCGTGTACACACACGAGCCGTTGGCCTTCATCCGTGCAATCCCTTCACCGAAACGAAGCCCCAAGGCAAAAGAGAGAGGCCACCAAAAACGGGCGTCAATCATATGCAATTGGACATCTCGTCTGGTCGGGAAGGAAATTCATTTTGGAACAGAGAAGCAGAATGCCGACCAAAGCGGTGTTGTCAAAGAGATCGACGTCCGCACGCGGAAGGTTTAATTGTTCACTAACAGATCGAAACCCGGCTAACTCCGAACAAGGCTTGCAAGTGGTATATAGTCGAAACGTCAACCTTCTTGACAACACCACTGTCGCTGACATTGTTGCTGGTTTTTATTATTATTATTATTATTATTATTATTATTATTATTATTATTATTATTATTATTATTACCGAATTATAGAATATATAGCGCGTAACACAACAGCGACAAGGTAAATTTCGTGTGCCCGCGCCCGTATACGCCAAGAACAGGAAACAGCGGCAAGTAACCGAGTCGGTTTAAAATTATTGGTATTATCAGAGTATCAAAGGACTCGTATTAGTCCAGAAATGTCAAAGCAACATTGCGCGGGCATGTTAAAAAAAAAAAAAAGAGGAAAAAATAGGAAAGGAAAGAGCGAGAGAGAAGGAAGAGGCTGAAGAAGGTAGAATCGCGCAAGTATAGCGTGATTCGCGAGCGCCTTGCGATCACACTCCGTGATCTCGCCGAAAGCGGCGAGGGGGCGGAGGTTGCGCAAAGGTTCTCTGAACGAAACAGCGCGAGATTCGCTCGTGTTACTGGGCGAAGAAACGCCTTCGGTCGGCACCGCCTCGACGGAACGCGTACACACGGCAGCATCGTGGACACCCTCGCCCATTGCGACGGGCTCGAAAATGCAACGCCCCGCAGGTTGTGGGGAAAAAAAAGGGGGAGGGGGGGGCATAAACTGTCGGTTCGAGGGGAAGTCATGGGAAGTCAGCGCGGGGGCAGCAAGCTCGTGGCTGCTGCCGGCGACGTGGCGCGCAGCGCAAAGGCCAGCAAAGGCGTTGTCGCGTCACTCGGCGTGCGTAGCGCCGCGCGTAGCTCGCTGCGACATTCTTGGGACGCCGACGGCGAACCGCACGTGACGGTTTCGAGTGGACTCAAGAATGGCGGCTCGCACTTAGCAGCTTGCAGGCGTGATTGACCAGTTGTCTAATTCTTCAGCAGGGCACTCCTTCCGGTGGTGAGGAATAGGATATGAAGCCCGGAAAGGCTCTGGCGTAACGAAACGATTTGACATGATACATATCCAAAGCGTGCTTATTAGAGAGCGTGTTCATTTTTAAGTTTTTGTGGAAATTTTTAATATCGCCAGCGGCAGATAGCCCAATTCTTGTCATCGAGCTGGATTGTAGCCGGCGAGCTTGCAAGAGGTATCCACTTGAAATGAATCTTCAGGATGACACCAGTTTCGACATACTACAATTAGAGGATTTTTGTTAATAAGTTTAATATGTGTTTCGATTTCTCGTGCGAGTATACTTGCAAGAGAAATCGAAACACATATTAGGCGGACGTTATAATGTCCGCCTCTCTGAATAAGCCAGCTCAAGGACTAGAATTATGTTATCCGCAAATGGCTGTGTTTAAAGATTCTGTGAAGCTCAAAAATTATCACCCTGTAGTACATATCTCTTTTTCAATGCTGCGTGACGTCGGCGTGGCGATGGCGGAATGGTGGCTCGCCCCGTTTTGCGGTGCTTACTTTTAGGAAGACTCAGTGAACGTTCTCCGTTGTTCGCTATAAGTCGTCAGGGGAGAACAATAAACGAATGACATTTCTTTTCCGCCTTTCCTCGCTAAAAAAAGATTTACGCGCTTTAACGTTAGAATTGCTCGTAAGAGCAAATTCGAGCAAATTCTGATGCTGCATCGCCGTATTATTAGCGAAGGCGGCGTACCAATGGCATTAAGTACTTGCAAACGAAAAGCTTTGTGAACTCGGCCCGAGGTCCCTACCCTCCTGATGAAGCTTATCTAAAACAATAGGGGCTGAATTTACAAAACTTTTCATTCCTAATGCTTCTTTGCATTGGCCGACCGCCTTCGCTAATAGCGTGTCCAACACCGGGGTTGGCTGGATTTTGCTCTTACGTACGAACAATTTTAGCGCAAGACTTGTTTGCGGTATTCACAAAAAAGTTCTTACGCTAAAGAAGTTCGTAAGTGCATAAGCGAAAGCGGTCGACTACAGGCAAAGAGCGCTTGCGAACGAAAAGCTTCGTGAATTCGACCTCAGGTGAGCCAGTCGACGCCATAGGCTCTTTTCGCCAGCGATACTGGCCCGTATTCACAAAAAGATATTACCATATAAATGTCCGATTTGGAGCAAGATTCCCGTCAATCCTAATACAAGACATACAGCGAATTAAGGCGACCGGCCAATGACAAAGAGCACTTGCGAACCAAAAGCTTTGTGAATTCGGCCTATATATCTCTGTCCACTCAACAATTTTTACTGCGAACAGAAAAGCTATGAAAGCAGCCGATCCAGTTCGCTCATTCTTCAAGCTCCGGTACAGTGAAAAACGCGTGAAAAAAAAAAAAAAAGACGCTGACCTTGACAAAGAAGTTAACGGCACGACAACGACGATGACGACTACGGCGCGACGACGGCGTGACAACGCCATCTTCGCTGACTGACGTAAAAGAGCTGTCTTTGTGAGAAGACCACCGGGACTGACTGCTGCGCGGAAAGCCGCGCTGCAAACGGCCAAAGGCGTCGAAGTAGAAGTTTCCTTCAGCAATTAATTATGACTACGCCGACAATATACCAAGATCCTGAAATTATGCAAATCTCGCCTTCGGTTCATCGACTCCTTTAATTCGGAGGATTTGCCACAAGACACAATGAGAGAAGCAAATCAAACAATACGTTCGTCGACTCGCTCTACGCCAATACCGCCAGCACTAATGAGTCGCTGGCTCCTCGGCACGTTTAGAGACTCCTATACATGACCTCGAGATGAAGGTCCCGACCTCCACACGGGGGAGGGTCCCGGTAATATGAAGATGCTTGTAGTTTCCATGCACGATCGAACGAACTCTGCTCCTTTTCTTTTCTTTCTTTTAAGCCTGCCGATGAGTTTGCATTCAGCACGACGCTATACGAATATTCATCTTGGTTCCCTAAGCAGTGAATGAATTGTTTTGCGTAGAAAAACAAGGAATACGTGCAGGGTATATATATATATATGGCATCGAGACGATGATCGTGCCGTTTCAAGCCCGACATCCCAGCCCCTGCGCTGCTGCCACGTAGCGAAAATCGTCTGAGCTCGTGTTGTTCACCATGTAGTAAGATCGTTGAATGATCGAGACGCAGTGCCTTGCAACGTTGGTGCACGTACAAGCGGCGCACTCTTTTATTCCTTCGCTTCGCAGGCGCTCGCATTGCAAGCGTACCGAGGAGTCCGGGGGGCTTATATTACTGCTGCTGATTGAGTTAGGTGTATGAGTCTCTCCAGTCTGGAGATTTCTTCAGCCACGAATGTGTCTGCCAGCGAGAGGGATTCGGTATTCCTTGTATTTGCTGTTCCATACGCAAGTGCGCAGAGCCTCTGGTATAAGTCACCCGGCCGCCTCTTGTTTTGCCCTCGCCTATTCCACTTCAACGCGTGAGGGCAGGCGAGGTGAAAATGACCAAAAAAGAAAAAAAAAAAGACATCCCGCCCTCGTGCAGGCGGTTGTGCATATCTGCCTGGTTAACGCGTTTCTTCTTTTCTGCCCCCCCCTCACCCCCCTTTTCCCACGTTTTCTTTGAAGAGCGCTTAGATAACTGGGGTCGATGGATGGATCCATGGACACAATTTTATTGTACGTCCGGCAAGGTTTAACGTGATCCGGGTTTATCTCCCACGGGGGAACGTCAAGGAGTTCACAAGGCTTTTCGTTCGTAAGCGATATTTGGCATTGGCATATTTTTCCTTCGCTAATAAACACAAAGTTAATAGACGAGAGCTCGGCAAACGGTCGTCTATTAATAATGGCCGACACTCGGAGAGCGAGCGAACCGCGCACTGCGTACTTCGTCGTTCCCGCCCCAGGGGTCGTTTTCTCGGGCGATCAATTTTGGCGATCACTTTCGTGTGGCGTATGCACGGCGCGTTGTATGCAACGAACGGTTTTGCTCAATCAGCGCGCACTGAAAGTATACCATCTCCGAAAGTGCCCGTCCAAGAATACGTCCCCAGACAGCATCAGGATTGGCTAGAATTCGCTCTTAATAATAATATTCTAGCGTGGGGCTTTTTTGTGAATACGGGTACTGAAGGCGATTTTACCTCTCTGCCCTACACTTCCAACTCCCGGCCGGATATAGCCATAACAAGTACATAAAGAACAGAAAACGTCAAAACGCGCGCGATTCAAGTTTACAGACGATAGTGCCACTTTACTGGGCTAGTATGCTTTCCACGTCCTTGGCTCAGAGCACCTGCAAGATTACGACCGAGACGACCACACGGGATTCGCGCTGCCACCATTGCGGAAATGATGCGCGAGGATGGGCTGCGTGTTGGCCGATTCGATCTCTCTGCGGGCTCGCTAACGGCTCGCGCAGACTCAAGCGCAGTCGCCATTGAGCATGTGCGGGCGCGTATACGTACGCTTGGCTGGCCGCCGCTTCCTTGGTGTTGTTTTCCTCTGGTTGACCATCGCGCGCGCCCTCCTCCTGGCCTGCCTCCAAGAGCTTACGGGGGGCGTACCCCCATGCCTGCGGTAATGGCGTTTCCGGCCGGCTGCACTGACGACCTGTTTTCACAAGCGAGGATGGACTACCCGCGCCACCAAGACCGCGTCCTTTTCGCTTTCGCATACACGCTCGCCACAACGACGCCCGGCTACAATTCGCGGTCATTCAGCTGCATAACTGGGCACCAAACTTAATTGCGGTACCAACTGTCGACCTGAACGGGCATCAAGAGCAGAACTGCGTGCTTTCCACCGTTGTCATCAACAGCGAAATACAGCTCGTAAGCGGCTGCTTTGGCGCTGCTTCGAGCAGCGCTGATGCAGCGTCCACGCATAAAGCAAACAAAACTTTTTTATAGTCGCTCCTGCTGATGCAACATCTGTCGCTGGACACCCTCCGCCACTTGTCGGACGCAGGCGCTGCGCGAACTTCAGTGCCAATCCGTCAATACAGGCGCCCAGCCGCGGTCAGCAGTTACGCCCCGTCTGACTGCAGGTTCCGCCGGCCTTCTTCGTTCGGGACGCCCGTTGTTTCCGCGGCAACAGCGAAGTAAATATGGGGGGCTGTATACCAATCGCGGCCGGGTCGCTCGGCGCGCCGCACGCGAGCGCCCTTTGCGCCGGATCGAAATCCAATCGAAAAAGAAAACCAGAGGAGCTCACTCAGCATGCCGCCCCGGAAGCCGAGGCGCGAGACACACACCGCGCCGCGTCGGCCGCGAATTCTTGTCCCCCCCCCCCCCCCCTTCAAGAAACGAGGTCGAAGCCCTCTTCCGAGCGGCACCTCCAGTCGAAATGCCTCTCGCAGTGGCCCCGGTGACGCCAAGCGGAACGGCGTGCTCGACGCTGCCCTCCGCTGAGGACCACGACACACCGTGTCTTCTCTATCTGGCGTGCGCACCTGTTCGCGAAACCAGTTCATGCTGCAGGGTGCGCCACAGCAGTCCCAATAGCCGACGGCGCGCAGCAGCGTTACGACTTGGTGGTGTGGCTTTAAGAGGAACGGCGCGTGTGCCTCTGTCAGCTACTGATCCACGGAGTACGTCGCACTCTTCTCCCTGGCGGACTTGTACGACGCGGGCTGACATCGCTCGATTTTACTCGATCGAGAACTCTAAGGCACAGGACGAGGTGGTCAGCATGTGTGGGAAGAAGATACGCTAGGAAGGACGCACAATTACCCCAGCTTCCGATCAGTTTGAACTTGATGTTCCGCCCGAGAGGGCTATATGGTAGCCCAAATGTTATTTTATACGCAGAACCCAGATTTGCTTACAAACACGAAACTAACCCTCGACCTTCCGTGCCTCTAAGGGTGAAAGGCCGGAGGTGTTTAAAAATACGAGAGAAGAAAGAGAGCTCGCGTATGCTGCAAACTCGCCACAGAGTTGGCGAGCACGCCAGAAGGCTTCTTTCACACGCGTACACACGACCAGTCGATGCGCGGTCGGCGTGGCTACTTTTGACCGGCTTCCTGTTTCCTTTCCGGCCGCAGCGAAACGTGAAGCGTGGGGCACACGGGGCATGCCGGGCGCGGAGAAACACGCCAAGCGCCCGCGCGACGCCGCCGAAAGCAAAAGCCGCGATGAAAACAAACGCCGCCGGGGGCGAAATCACAAAGGCCGCGCGCACCGCTCGCTCGCGCGTCCGGCCTGCCGCCGCGCCGCAGCGTTCGTGGCCAAAAGGGCGTCCGCCTCTAGGCGCGCGCGCGCAACGCGAGAGGAGGGCGACGTTCTCCCTTCCAAGCCGTGGCTTCGCGCATTCCTTCAGTGAGAGAGGGAAAGTTACACGGGGATCGCTCGGCGGGAGGGGGGGGGGGGCAACCTTCCGGCCCGAATCAACGTGATGTGGCATGCAATCGCGCGACGACACGGGCAAGCGTTTGAAGTGCGCACGTCCGCGTTGAAAGGATTCATTGTTTCTGCATTCCATTTAAGTGAATTCATTTCGATCGTCAGGCGCAGTCGCGTAACGTTTCATCAATGCGCGCACGCGGTCGAGGCATGTTGAGGGCGGTGTGGGAATCCACAAATCCAGGTCTGGGACGCGATGTTGTAGCGATGCTATTCCTTTTCCCGCATTTCGCGCTTCGATAGCCGCCAGATTGAGCGACGCTCCGCCCCGTCGGCCGTGAACAGTGGATGATAACAGTGGCATATAATCGAGCGGAAGGCACCACTACCAAATCGCCGGGCCGAATTCACGAAGCTTCTCGTTCGTTGGCGCTGTTTGCAATTGGTCAGCCGCTTTCGATATGTCTAGCATCAAGATTAGCCGGCATTTGATCTTACGGAATATTCTATCGTAAACCCTTTTTGTGAATACGGGCCGCGGCTATGTATTCACCAAGTTGTGACGCTAGACCTGTTCGTAAGCGCATCTGCCAGGCAATCGCGATGTTGGACATGTTAACAGGGAAGGTGGCCGACCAATGGCAAACAGCACAGCTTAGTAAATTCAGCCCCTGAGCCGCATCGACAAGGCCAGCTGCATTCAACATCGCGTCCCTGGCGCAATGAGTGGCACACCAAGCTTTGCAATAGAGCGTCTCCCACTCGAGAGAGAGCATCGCCAGGCCAGCCGGCAAGCGAAGCGCGGCAGGCGCCCCGTGGCGTCCCCACGGTCACACAGCCCGAGCAGGGGTCCTTGAGGCAGGCGCGGCACAGAACGGTTCTTCCTCCAAACGTTGAGGCTCGCACTTGTTGCTGCGTGTGCGCCTCCTTGTCAAACGACACGCGCCCACCGCTACACCGGGGAGAGCACGTCACTCGACACGATGTCGCGCGGAGCGACGCGCCGAGAATCTTCCTGTATCAAACTTCACCGGATAAGTTTCGTGGCATCAGTTCTTTGTATCCTGAACTGCGCAAGTGCACGAGCATGCGATTACACCCTTCGACAGGAGGCATTAATAATACCCAATCAAGCCTTACGTAACGAAGCTATATATACTTGGTCTACGCAGGGGTCTTTAACGGGCTATATAACGGGAACTTCTGCGTTGCGCCCCATTTGGAATGCGGCCGCTTCCAGCAAGCGAATCCACAACCGTGTGCTCACAGCCACTGAGCCACCGTGGCGGACCAATAATCAATAAATTTGAACGGATTCAAGGATTTCCGCGAAATTGCTATTGGCGCAGCGGCGTGGTCATATAAGTTGCTTCAACAGGTTTCTCCACTTTCGTCGAGCCGAGCAAATAGCATCCCAAGCCTGGCTATAGGTCAATTTTCACAGACGGACTTTCCCAGTCGTGCGAGGCAATAGGCGCCCTCGGTGTAACCACGGAGCCGGATGTTTTAAAAGCACGAACAATGTGCGTTCAGCGCCCTCATTTTGTAACGATTCATATCATTTCTAATTTTTTTCCACCATTCGTTACTGGTTCGGACGCCGTCACGCCGCTGTTTATCGCCTGAATCGACCACTCTGTGCGACTAATGATAAGGAGAATGGAAAACGAAGTGCATCGTTAAAAAAATATATACGGTCCCAAATGTCGCCGACGCACGGCACAAGCTGCACGACTAGACAGCGTGTAATGCATCGTCTTGTCGCCCGATGAGGCCGCGCCGAAATAGGGCACGCATCTATCACTGCGCTCGGTCACGCCGACTGCGTTGGATATTCCTCAACATCTAGAGTGTATGTATACCTAGCATGCAGTACAGTGAGAGATTAAACTTGAAGACGCACATTTGTAAAGAATTCGGCAGCTTTCGTGCCTTTCCTATAGCGCGCCGAACCGAAGGCCACACACGTTTGCATATAAACGGTGTATAGTTTTCCGCGTCGCTTTGGACAGCTATAGTATAGCCCACGGTGCTCGTTCACGTATACGCGTTTCCTCGATGCATGCGCAGCGCTTCCGATATCATCGACAACGCCTCCTGCCCACAGCGACGCTGGGGTCCCATCCCGCCAGAGCGCAGCCAAAGAACTCCCCCGAGTCGCGTCGATAACTCGGCTCAACGCTGGCGTCTGCTGCTGGTCCGCATGAGGTATCGTGCTCGTCGCCGAGATAGTCGCGCTGCCAGGCGCGTGCTCCTGTTACCGCATTGTTCTCGAGCGGCGGACGAGCCAGTCGCGCAGTCAGCAGTGCAGCTCGGTCAATCTTTATCACGCGCGGTCCGTTCGTTCCGCGGAAGTGCGTCGCCGACGCAGTCCGATGATCGCCGTGCGCAGCAACCGCGCGCGCGTGACAGCCAGCTGGGCTGGCATGTGTATATATATATACAAGGCCTCGATCGAAGGCCGCCGGAAAGGAATGCGTACTGACTATACGCACGCGTGCTGAGATGATCGAACCACATCGCGGCGTCGGGACCGCGCCATGTTTTCTTTTATGACCACACCACTAAAAGAGAGAGGGCAAACTATATGGTCATCGATAATTATGCATGGTGTGCGCGTTAGAAAACGTTGAGACCACTTTTATTTTGTGTACCTTCTCCATTGCCGTGGGGCAGTTCAGGAGCCGAATTCACAAAGGTTTTCGTTCGCGAGAGCTTTTTACCACCGGTCGGACGCCTTCGCTAATGATATGTATACACCTGTGAGCAAAAGTTTACAGACCACAGGTTCACCGAAAAAAAAAAGAAAAACTGAATTTCTTCGTAATTAGCACGCATAAACGGAAACTGACGAGTGCACTAGAAAATTCGTAATGCCAAGTTTGTATTGCAGCCTTTAATTTCAAGTTCCATTCACAGACAGCGGCGAAAATTAGTTTTATCGCGCAATCCCTGGTCCGTATACTTTTGCTCAGGGGTGTACCATGAGGATTGGCTGAAATTTTCTCTTACGAAAAACTACCGTAAGAGGCTTTTGTGAATACGGATTCAGGTGTCCACTGAAGAATGAGACAGTTACGATGACCGCGGCCTTTCCCTTTCTTTTTCCTTCTCTGTGAATTACAACAAGATTAATTACAGTAGCCACGACGGTATACGTTGGTTGTAGAAAACGGGCGGGTGTAGTGTTGCGAGCGTGCCGCCCGTATTTGCTCTGCCTGAAACCATGCTCGGCCAGTCGACGTTTTGATCGCTGCACGAAGGTGGGTATTAGGTGGAACGTTCGTAGAACAAGAGGTCAATTTCGAATACCTGCGTCACCATGTGACTATAGTGGCTATATAGTTTATACGTGAATGAAAGAAGCAGGCCGTGGTTGAATTTCGCGCTGAAATTTGTCTCTCGGGTTCGTGAGCATTGCTGGCGCTATAAGCGAGGTCAATGCGATGCATGGAAATAGTAGATTGGCCCGAATCGACCCGCTTTAAACAGGGGCACCCAGACTCGCATCCAACGCATGTCGTGCTAAATGGCAATTCGAAGCACGTACAGGTCAAAGTGTCTTCGTTTTGAGTCGCGACAGCGGAGACGTGGTTTCGGCGCTTTTCTCGCTATAAGCGGTGCTTTAAGCGGCGCGCGCGCCGCTTATAGCGATACGGCTACCGGAACGGCTACCCGCGGGTAGCCGTTCCGAAGACTATTGGGGGACGCTGCGGTGCACTGCCCACCACTTTGCTTGCGCCTCCCGCGCTTTCGCGTTTCAGTATAGTTGCGTTATCGAGTATACTGCTGCGCTGGTTTTGCTGGCTCGCGAAACTTCCACAAACTGCAAGTAGCGGAGAATGCCACTTCCATATGATGTCGCGGGATGCCCGAACGGTCCACGCCACTTGACCAAAAAGCAGCTGCAGCGGAGCACCGTGCACCAGACTTGGCTCCGTTTCTTCATGGCGGCGCGTTTACTTTTCGTGCAAAAAAAACCGTACCGCCGTCGGTCAGGCGCCGTTTTAATCACTGACGGCAGCAAGGGGCAGTGATAGCGTACGCAACGTCACCACTTCCCAGTAGGGTGGCGGGAGATTTGAATTGCGATAAAGGTGTTTGGACCTTTCAGATGCAATTTTTTTCGTAAACTAAGTTTTTTTTTTCTTGGAACGAAACAGCGCGTTGCGAGGTTTCTAGAATGGTATTTAAACAGTGCACGTCGACTTAGTATTTGCTTTTAGTGTCCCTTTAAGGAGAATAATAGTCGGGAAGTACTTTCCTCTCAAAGCGAGTATCTGTACTGTGTATATACAGTGTACAGCGTACATATATTGACACGAAAAACGACGGTAGCTTGCATAGAAGACTAAAAGGAAACGTCACAAGACAATTTTGAAGTCTAGTCATAAAAAGTATAAATTAAAGGCTCGTGGGAAATACGCCCACACACGTCATACGCCAGTGGTAATTCCTAGCCGTTGGGCGCGCGTAGGCCGTGGGGGAGAGTAGAGCGCAGAGCTGGTGGCGAGGGCCGACAGCGACGAGGGCGTCACTAAAAGTTACCGCGAACCAATCAATGCCTCAAAAGGTTCGGAAACCAAGGAGGGCCTATTTCCCAAAATCAACGTGCAGGTGGGCCCCGAAGGAAAAGAAGGGCAGCGTCAGAAGAGGCTATAGCTGGCTGACGTAATGCTCCCTCCCAGTGTTTTTCCTTCCTCCATGGTGCTAGGACGACCCTCTACCGTTTAGCTGGGCATCGTCGCGAAAATAAAGCAGCGCAAAGTGAGAAGCGCGAGCCATATGGCCTCGCCGCTTGTCCGCGATGTTTACGCGAGTGTCGGCCGGGGTACTGCGGACACCAGACGGGCAGCGCCAAACAAAGCAACGCATCTCCCAGGATTCCGGTTGTGGGCTGCACGCCGTGACAACGGATATCCCTTGCAGCGACGGCGCCACGCCTGGACCCTCCCTCCAGCCAACCGCGGAGCCCCGCGAGCTCCGTGTGGGTGCCGTTCCCACGCTTCCGACACCGATTATAACGTACCTAGAACACAGACCCGTCCATTGGTCGCAGATATAGTTCAGGACGTGTTCGCAGTGTTGCATGCGCAGCCCTGAGCACACGGCATGTTCGTTTCGATATGTTCAAGCATAACGCTCGTGGTTACAAAACGCTGCTGAACTGCGCGTTCAGACGCCTCCAATGTTGCCTTTCTACTATATATATACACCAACGTCACACGTTAAGAAGTCATATCTGACGCCTGCGCCAGTACCCCCCTCCCCCCCCCCACAAATAAACACGTTAAACAAATAAATAAAAGCCTTAATTTCTTTGCGTCTGCAAATTCTAGTCAAATATTGATGTATCAAAATCTAGAGAAGAAGAAAAAGACAAAGACGCGGTATATAATGAAATCCATAGTTTACCGAAAGATAGCTTAATAAAGTATGTTGTTGCGCTAGATGGTGCATTTTTCTTGAACGGAATTATAGCCCAACAACACGCTTGATTAATTTATCTTTCGAGTACACAGCGGGCCTTTTATTGTTTGTTCCTTCGTCTTCTACGGAGTGCTCTTGTCCAAGTCGTTTCTGCCTTCTGTGTTCTGATTGCTGCGCCATAATTCCGTATTACAACTATGCGCGTGTGGCAACGAAGCGACATTTCTAGGCCTTGATTTTAGCACAGAGAAATCAGCAATTGTTATCGTTGATGAAGAGACGAGAGATGAGGTGGTATCAATTCAACAGCAAGTCATACTCATAGTCTAGCAATACCTGATTGCATACAAAAAGGACAGAGCTACTAGAACATCCATTAACAGAACCTGAGGATGAAAGGGAAGCGGAACGCAGCAATAATTACATAAGATCACATTGGGGCTACGATAAATATGAGGTTGAGCGAAGTATTTGGAAAGAAGTAATGGTGCCAGCGCTACCGTTCGCAAATGTCATTATTTGCTTAGAGCCAGAGATCATGACTTGGTTGGAAGTTAAGCAAAAAGGTCGGTGGGCCGATTGCCGTATAGAGGGCTGACTGTAAGATGGCGACATGGATTGGGCCTCTATTGAAGTCGAACTTAGTTTTTAAGGAAGACTCAGGAACCAGTATGAAAAGAAATGGGAGGCTAAAGTGCAGAAATATCTGTATCTTAAAATCGCGAACACGGAATGCAGAAAGAGGTCAAGGAAGTTGGCAACCAAGTACAGGGTAATTGAAAGTGTAAATAGACAAATAGGAGTCCTCAAAAAGTGACAGAAACAGAAACGGTAACTTGAATGCAAAGGATGGAAAAGAACAAACAAAAACGACTATGAATATTGAATATTTACAAATACGGCAAGAAAGAAATCGGGAAGGAAAATCTTTGCGATAACACAAAGGGCAGCATCTTGCTATTTGTGGCCCGAGCTGTCTGCCTGAGGACAAAAACATACAGGAACAAATATTCGCAACAAGACGAGGCATGTGGCTGCAGCAGCAAAAGCCCGAAGCCGACTCAGCACATCGTAATGGCATGCCAAGGTATTCGCCCAGCAAGAACCGTATTGGGAACGTCCACCTTCCATAATGGCTGGAATTCAAAGTGAATGGAAGCATTAACTGGTCAGCAGTCGAGATAAGCAAGAGACGTTTAGAGTATTGGTCGAGAAAAGGCAGGCATAGGTAACTACAGGCATAGGTAACTGTACAGTACAGAGATAGAGGTTTTAATGAAGAGAGATAGGTTCAAGGAAAGATAGGCAAGTTTCTATCTAGACTGCAGCGATATAGTATTCTGTAGATCAGCGCGGAAACGACGGCAACACACAAAAAGGGAAAAAACACAGGACGAGCGCTGTCGAAGAACTGAAGTTTATTAAGAAAAACGCAAAAAAGAATGACACGTGCATGTCATTAGGCCACATGGAATAAATGTGTGTGTGTGTGTGCGCGTGCGTGCGTGCGTGCGTGAGAGAGAGAGAGAGAGAGAGAGAAAGAGATGGCTTAGCAGAACTTGTTCTTGGTCTAGTCGGTTCATATAAAAAGCAATAACCGCAGCGTTAACAATACTAACATAATGAAAGTGACAGGACGAACGCTATGCCCTCGCGATTGGTTTACTTCGAGAAGGAAGACAGTAATATAGGTACACTGAGAAAGGATCACGCGCCAACTTAATGACAGTCTATATTATCAAATCTACATGGAATATTACAATTTGCAATCAAAGGAATTAACCTCGGCAGAAAACAGCGCGATTGACATGTCACTGAAACGCGGTGTTGCTTGTATATCATGCGACTGAGCGACACGTTGATCTCGCTGTTTTCTGCCATTGCTGGCGCATCTCTCTCTCTCTCTCTCTCTCTCTCTCTCTCTCTCTCTCTCTCTCTCTCTCCTTTTTTTTTTTTTTACGTGCACTTATACTGCTGAAAAGAGTTCCTTCCCGAAATAAATCAGTCGTAAGTGTATATGTGTCCGTCTTAACGCTTTAAATACGCAAGTTTCTGAGAGCCTGTAGGGACATGCCTCTGACCTCAGCAGGCTCCACACGTCTTCCTCCAGCCAGCCACTAGCTACTAACCGGTGCTTCATTCACGCGACGCTTTTCCAGTACAACGCAAGATCTGTTGGCCGGCTGCCTCGGCTTCTTAGCATGTTCACCTTGTATTTGTTTCGAGCTGACGGATCACGTGAGGTGTGTTCGGTCCCTGAATACTGAGTAGGGCGTTTTACCTTTTATGCAGAAATAACACAGTTGAAGCCATTCTCTAGTATAAGTAAGTCCTCCTTTATCGCAGTGACCGCAGATGATTTTCATCGCGAATTCTTATGGCGTTGCGTGTGCCGGAACGTCGTTACCACCGCTGCCGCATGCTAATTCTTCCGTCGCTCTGCAGAAGCCTGTGCTTGTGCTTGTTAATTGCTATCGCGTCCTTCACTGCACGTGCTATGCGCCGCAATTAGCGGGATTGTGGCACTGGCAAAAATGCTTTCACCGATCTCGATAATGTTCTTGTCAACGTCGTAACAAACAATTCTGGATCCGCATTCACCTGATAATTCGTGCGCTGCAGCGTCTCTCAGAACGGGCGCCTGCCGTGGGGTCCGTATACTTCGTGACGAATCACTTGATTTTCCTTTCGTTTTGCCCTTCGTCATTGGCTCGGACGCCGCCGCGCCGCCGTTATAGCCGGGATCGCCCAGTCGACACCACGCGCATGATAGTAATAAGAAACGGCTACAAAATACGGGCCCAGCGCAACGTTACGCGCAGACTAAAAACACGCCACGAAATAAAGTACCAGCTGGGGCAGTATTCTGCAACGATCAATTTCGTTTGCCAATATTCTTCTCGTTCTATCTCGGATGCCTTGGCGACACCGTTATATTCGGGATCGGCCCCTCGGTGCTTCGAATGGTAAGAATGGAAACTGAAATAGATCGCCACAAAACAAGGCCACTGGCCCGGCTATTCGGGCCGAATTCAACGTGCAGTTATAAGACGACCAAAACGGCTCTTAAAAATATAGGCGCCTACACATCGTGATAGCGAACATACAATTGGCGAGGGCCGGCGAAATCACGAACAGTTCTTACGCACTAAAAAATTTGCGGACGCGGGCTCGTTATATTCACGTGTCACTTAGTACGCTATAGCGATTCGTGTGGGAACGGGCGCTGGCCAATCGCGATAGCGAACATAATATTAGCGAAAGGCTGCCGGTCAATCGCTAAAAAGTTCTTGCGAACGAACCGCTTACGCGAACTCGGCCCTCGACCCCCGATTTGAACCACGGGCCAACTCCCGCTCACTGCACACTCCGCGAACGCACTCCACGGGGCGACGCGCGGTTCAGGGAGCAGCGAACGGAACCTTGGTCGCGCGCGCTGCCGGAAGCGCCTCGGAATAAGCGCGCCCGTATAGGCAGCCATGCGTGCCACGCTCGAGCGTGTGAATGGGCGCGCAGGATCACGCTCGGCGAGTCGCCCCAATGACGCCGCCGCCCAGCGTGTGCCTGTACACTAACGGGGCGCTATAGTAAGCCGAAACAAGAGCGACCGTTGAACGGATCGCCATTATTTGCCGAACAAATGACCCCCCACGCGTATCTGATGTGGTCCTTCGGGGAAAATGAAAGGGCGAGCACGGACTGACTCTTCCTCTTCCGCGAACTGTCGTGGCAGTGCGCGAGACGATAGGAGCGCTCGGCGACAAAACAAACTACGCGCGCGTGCAGTCTACGTGTGCGCGTGTGCCTATATATATGTGATAATGAGAGAGCAAGAAGACAGGATGACATAGAAATAATGTATTAATAGGAAGTGCACAAAGATTGACATAAGTCCTCCAGAGGGGGCATGCCAGCTGGTTCAGCGAAAAAAAAAAAAAAAAAACTGTTTCTTGATCTCATATGCATGCAGCACGTGGAGCAGCGATAACGATGTCTTTTCCGGGCAACATATTATTAGTGGCGGGGTTCATTAGTAAATGTGTGGCAATCGCTAATTGACTAATCAGTCATAACTTTTTAAATTAATTACTCGGGGCCGCTCGTTGCGACTGCGAAAGTGAAGCCGGTCATGTGATTAAGGTGCGTCCACCCAGCAGAATGCTCAGACTATGGGGAGTTTTGGAAACAGCACGTGTTGTTGGGGAGAGACCTGAGAGAGCACCTAAGCAGCTTAAAGGGACACTAAAGTGAAAAATGATTTCTTCTGCATCAGTAAATTACCGTTCTACAACACCAAAAACACCACTCTTACAACGATAAGACGTTTGGAAAGCCAGAAAAAGCGCAAGAACGAAATACGGGTGGCGACGCCTACTTAAGTTCCCGCACCTGGGGGCTGTGACGTCTTGGATTTTGATGGCATCTTCTAGGGCCTACTAACTATATATATAACGGTACAGATTGACTACATTGCGTTCTAAAGGAACCAAATATTAAACATGGCAAGTTTCGGGAACCTATATTCAGCCAACGCGGCCGAAATGCGAAAACATACTTTGGAATCCCTGACGTCACCCTGACGTACCGGCGCTGGGGTTTCGGCGCGAACTTCGAATACTGATACTTGGACCTTCATTTTCTAATCTAATAATCAGACTATTTTTTTTTGAAATGACTGCCTGCAGGGTTCTCAAACAATGATTCATTAAACTAAACTAATTTATTGTTTCGCTTTAGTGTCCCTTTATATAGTGTACGCAAAAATAGCGTCAGCGGCTGTGCACATTCGCAGGATTCCCAAACTACGCTTCCGCCCCAGTGTTCGTAATTGCAAAAAAAAAAAAAAAAAAAGTCACTGATAGCGATAGCAATTAATGCATCAAACAACTACACCAAGAATGGTTCGTCGTTTTATCGACCGTAAAATTGCAGTAAACGTTCACTTACTGGTTAAAATAACAAGCGTGGTGTCACGCGCCCACGGGCGAACATGAACAGATCTGACTCGATGACCGCAAACACTCGCTGTGACAACGCTGGCGCGCTGAAGAGCGGCAGCGAGTTTCCCTTCGTGCTGCCTCCCAATTCAATGCGGACTATAGGCAAGGCGCGCGAGAACACAGGGCAAAGAAGGCCATTTCGGCTCGCCTAGAGCCTCCAAGGTATACGGTACGCGCGATCGGACTAGAAGGGGAGACGCGCGCTAACCTGCACCCCGCACCTACAGCATACAGCGCACGGCCGCGATCCTATTGCACTTGGTCTTTACACGGAATGTCACGGCGACGGCGGAAATTAACCTGGAGTGTCCATTTATTTGCTATCGCAATAAGAAGTATTTACGCTAGAACTGCTCGCAAAAGCCAGTCAATCGTGACGTTGGACTTATTAGCAAACAGGGCGGCCGACCCAGAGCCAACAGTACTTACGAAAGAAAAGGTCTGTGGAACTCTGCCTCAGGGTCTGTATTCATGAAAACGTTCTTACGCTTAATCTGTTCGTAGCAGACGACAGCCAATCGTGATGCCAGACATACTATTATTAGCGAAAGCGGCTGGCTAATGGCACTTGTATTCGCGGCCTTCTTTCATGCTCCGAAAAACACTTTTATGTAGCACGCATCGCGAGCAACAGAAAGCTGTATTGGGAATTTTTCATGTCGCTCTACAATTTTCTCATTGACACTTTTCGCCTAATTATAGCATTTGAGAAGTTGATTACTTAATTAAGACTAATTATTAGTTAAGCGGCACGAAAAAAATAATAATTTGGGTATCTCCCAGCGACGGCAAACAACATTATCTTGGTTCTGTCCACCTACGTGGCATTCGCATATATTTAAACTCTGGCTAAAGCTATGTGGGACACCCTGTATAAAGGTCCCATGTCGGAATAGGTCGGTATGCAGCCACCGACGATACACACGCGATGCGCATTTTTTTAGTGCCCAAAGCCAAAGGATCTTGAAGCACTCGTCCCGTCGGGCGAGCACTGTCAACCCGGGATACGACTGCTTTGTCAAGGCCGTCGGTCTGCGAAGCGTCGCCGCTTTTCCGCGCCAGTTTCGACGAGATGGGGGTCGCTCGGCAGGAGAACGTCGACGCACCGCGGCTTCTCGCGGCGCGGGCTCGTTTCGTTTTCGAGCGATGAAGAAAGATGCTTCGTCGAACAATGCACGCGAAACTGGAACGCGTCCAGAGTCGGCCCCCACCGCATAATGAGGAGAATTACCGTTCGCACAAGACGGGTCCGCCCGCTGTTCGCAAACACAGCGGCGCGGTCACAGCCGACGGCGCACCGTCCCACTTTGTATGTGAATTAAGCCGGCAAGCGATCCGCGCTCGGGCGCGAATTGCCCCACTGCTTCAGTAACACTCCGTGGCCGACAACAGCTGGTTCCAGAAACGCGGGCCGACGCGGCCGGAAACCGGCGCGCTGCATGAGCCCGTCTGGCTCGCGCGCGGACCCGACCGTCATGGCGCACGAGACTTGGAAATTCACGCCTGCCAACGTTCCAGCCAGCAGGTCTGACAAAGAAAAAAAGAAACAGCAACTTTGCCTGATATGTGACCTTTCCCTCTCTCTCGCTTTGCTTGAGTTTGGGCAGCTCCGTGTGACCGTACACATGGAAATAATTCAGACTGTAGCCGAAATGGGGAGCGAACAGCCAGGATTGACGACGGAGAACGCAAACAGGAAAACGAGACATAAGGACACAGTACCGCGCGTGTCCCTGTTTGCACTTTCGATATTCTATAGCGAGCTCAATAGCCTGCTGGATAGAAAAAAAAACAAAAAAAAAAACAGTCCCGAACACGTATACTATACACCGGATGCTTGTGTGACGATCGACTATAATAGTTATTATAAAAGCAGGAAATTCGACGGGCTTTGCTAGTTTTTTGTTGGCCGAGGCTCACAACATGTACGGGCAAAAGGAAAATCCCCGATGGATCCTTTAGCAGATCAATTTACTAAGATTCGCCAATTAACTTTATTCGCCAATTATTAGCCTCTGCCCAAGCGTTCGCAGGAGCGTATTAATTGGGTAGCACTGGAGTTCCGGTGTCGCTGGATTCCAGGGGAACTGGGGAACATTGTCAAGCTCATGTCTCAAAAAGCATCGGTGAGTGGGATGTTCATAACAGCTGTTCGGAGTACCGAGTTGAGGGAATGAGTGAATTCTTTTTTCAGAAAAGTGAGGACCGAAGGTCGCAAGGAGAGGTAGACACCCACTAAATCGGGCGAGCCAGGCCGCTAGCAACGCCAAAATGCGCTAACGTTACTAGATGATCGGGGTTTTCGATAATGTCGTTCTGTAAGGCTTCGAATACAGGCGATGTAGAAAGTAGTGTTGTCGTCTCGATAAATATTGGAGGTGGGACAGTGTAAAATTAGATGGAGTAAGTTCGCTTCGCATACAGAGTGGCAGAAGGTGCATATTCGCGGGGCAGAGACGTCACAATGCCCTTCTTCCGAGGGAATCAAAGAGGCTGTGTTTGATTGTCTTCCTTCCCGCCGCAGCATGGAACTCAAAACCGAGTTGCGACTCTATACACACAGCACGACAGCGTATTAGGAGCGCATACCGTGAGAGTGTACGTACATGGTGTCATGGCAGCATGAGCGCTTTGCCTAATTTAGGTGCCCGAATTCGTCCCCACTGAATCATTTCGCAGCCTCGCCGCTCAAGAGACAGGGCAGACGGGAGTGTAAGTATACAGTACAGAGGGGAACGCGTGCAGCAGCTCCAGGGACAAGCCCTGTTACGGTTGGCGTGTAGCACCCCGTGCAAAAAGGATGCTCGACCACCATGCCTCATCTAAATGAAGGGTGAATTCCCAATTTGTTGTGGTTGTCTCGAGGGGTTGCCGGTCTAGCTGGCGCCCCGCAGTCCTTACAGGCCCCTTTGTGTGTGTGCGACTTTAGAGAGACCCTTTCCTCGAACTGTCAAGCTCTACAGGAGAACTTCCGCGAACCAACGTCGCCTAGAAGAAATGATCAAGCCACGACGAGGACTTACAACGTCAACTGGGAGAATGGATCAATCGCCCATCTACAACCAGACGCCCTTTTCACGAACTGTCAACACTTTCCGCGAACCAAGCAGACCCCGCGGGTTGCCCCCTGCGGAAGCAAGACAGTACCACCTCTCCTGGAAGCATGGATCAGCAGCCCCATCCCCGACCAGGCACCAGGGTTGCCACCTGCGGAGGCGGGGCCGTGCAAGCTCATCGGGGAGGAGTGATCAGCTGCCCATTCACAACCAGACTCAGTGCCTGCCACGTGATGTTGACGTGAGCAAGATCCCACCTACGACTTTAGTGGGCCTACTTAAAGAGCCCCGCAATGTACTTTTTGACTTGACTTCATTCTCTTCTTCTTATCTTTCACCTACCATTGAATAAACCGTGCAAGTTTCGCACTAGAAATCGTCTCGTCCCTGCCTGATCGCCATGGTCTACCGAACGCCTGCAGCCTGCGGACAACGCCACGCTACCCAATAGTAAACGTCGATGGAGCTACGAGAAACAGGGGTCGCAACAACTTATCGGCAGCGGTGGGGCACGCTACCCTGGAGAACGCAACAGTCCGTTATGCACGAGCAATCGTGCACCGAAATGCACTTGGCTACCGCCGCTAGGTCCTTCCGGGGAGTCGCGAGCGGGCAGTTTCTCCGCGCAAACGAGCTGCCGGTCGCGTATAGAAAAAAAAGACCAGGGAAAAAGGAAACGGTTGCTGCGTGCCGCGTATATAGTATGTGCTTCCATTCTGGCGTTCACTAATCGCCCTCGGCTCGTCTCCGCCAAAGAGTCCGGCCGAAGGGAGCTCACGAGGAACGCCGCTCTTCACCGTGGGTGTATGTAGTGTGCGTTCTTCCTGCTCCCAATGAGAACGCGGCCAAGTGAGCAGATAAGCGGGTGCCGCGGACTGACCGCGCACTCGGCAAGAATGGGCTTGGTGCCACAATGCACATGGCGCTGTTCCACCGCCCGAACGGTCTTCGCAAACTCCTCAAAAAACGCCACCCGGAAATGCTCTCCAGCAGCTTAGAAAAGTGACGAGGCCGAAATGCACTGTGCGCTCATTGTGCGACCCGCCGGGCGCTTATCCGACCGCCAGTCACGCCGCGGTCGGCCGTCGCCAACAAAGAACCGTGAATCCCCGACAAGCTCTCCGTCGCGCAAACTTCACGTCGGCCGGCCGGCGGCGGGGTTGGCAGCGCGATATCAGGGACCCCCCCTCCTGCTCGTGCACGACTTCAGCAAACACGCGACGACACCGCCTTCTTTCATAAAGCGCAAGAAGGCCCGCGCTCGCACCGCGTGTGCGGCGTCTGGACAGGGCGTGCGTGCGTAGCCGTTCACGCAGGAGCACTGCGCCACCGCCCCTTTTGCCTTCGCGGTTCACAAAAAAGCAGAGCCATCACTCGAGAGACTGCACGGACACACAGACCCAAGGGACGCAGCCCGCTGAGTCTCGATGCTCACTGCTCAAAGCAGTAATGTCATAGCAAGACCATTGTGAACGCGCGCGTAGTAGTAAGAATAAATTCGAAGTGCTGCAGCCTTTAAATAATTCTCATGGGTACGCTGAAAAATAGGCGGGTAAGATATTTCATAGAGACAGTCGTAACAACTACAGATGATATTTTTTTTTTTCTTCTTTTATGTCAAGGCAACGGGGCATGCCAATTAAATAAGATGCGCCGACTCAAGGCTCAGCGAAGCGCGGCTTCCAACGCAGTCAGTCATTCTCAGCGTTCTCCTGACAAATAAAACGCTGCTCTTAGACGTCAGTCTACAGGTCTTAGATGTCAGTCAAAGAAACTTCGTCACGCCGCCGTCGTGGTCGTCGGTGGCCTTGAGTGTGAGGCACGAGCGTCCCAGAGAACCTTTCGGGGTGCGCCAGCCTGGACTTGCGATAAGGGATGCTCCATGTCGGGCAGCTGTGATTTGTTGTCTGGGAGGGCGTCGATGCAGTTGCCCAATACCAGAAGCGACAATTTGATCTTGCTCCCCCAGATGCGTTTCTTGATGTTTCTGCTGACCGCAGCGGTGTGCTCCGAATCGGGCAAGTCGACAAAACTCTTCTTTGGCACTCGTATGCCTTTTGGCCTGCCCATCACGGTCCAAGTGAGAGTGACGTAAACCTGAAAGATGGCGTGCGATCGTGCGGACTCGGCGTAAGTATCGGTCACGCACTGTGCGCGCCTGTTGTTGCCTTTCAGGAGGAGGTCCAGCAGGGCGCCTGCCTTTTTCAACCTTGTGGCGTCCCGGACCGCATCGCTGCAGGCGTCGAAGTAGACGACCGCGACCTTGTACGACTGGCCCGTGGATCTCACTGGCCCGTGGCCCGTGAGTGCGCGTTGGTACAGTTCCCTGGTCGTGAGGGAGACCAGCTCCGGGGTCCTCAGCCCAGCCCTGCATGGTGAATGTTTTGCCGGCACCGGCCGCTGCCCCGGAGTAGCTGCAACCTTTGAACTGCGCCGTCAGCATGTCCTTGGTGGTGTGCTCGAACACGTCTGCGTCGCCCTTTGTTTCGTCAAGGACCTCGACGAACACGAAGCTCTGGTCCTTGTTGGGCAAGACGACGCCTCCGTGAGCTTGCTGCCCCTGGATGTAGAAGGGCTCTGCCTCGGCCTTGGTGTTAGAACACGAGGCACCGGTCGTCCACAAGGCGACCAACGCTGACGGCGTCTGCAGCGAGCGCACGCGCACTGCTGCGTTCAACTGTCCAGCTCCGGACAGTCGTCGAGGCTTGGGAGCCGAAGGCGCGCGTAGCCTCGTTGGAACGCGCCTCTTTCGGTTCGGCGCCGTCGTCGATGTCACGAGACTGTGACACAGGCGTACTGCAGCAGCCGACGTGCGTCTGTACGGAGACCGGTTGGCTGGACGTGCAACCGATCCAGCAACTGTTCTTCTTCTGCTTCTTTCTTCTTCTTCGCGAGCTCCTGGCGCGTTCCCACGTGAGAGGTTGGCCGAAGGTTGTTTTACAGCTTCCGCTGTTAAAAGGGACTGACAACCGATTTTGAAGACCTATAGGGCCGAACTCACAAAGCTTTTCGTTCGTAAGTGATGTTTATCATTGGCTGATGGCCTTCGTTAATAATATGTCTCACATCGCTATTGGCTTGCACGGACGCTTTTTAGGAACGTTTTTGTGAATCGGGCCCTTGTTTTTTATGGCGCAACTGAAAGGTCACCCTCGGTATAGTGTTTACACCTGCAGCGGTTACTTCCAAAAGCACGTGCATATTTTGTAAGCTGCATTTTTCGATCTGAGCAGCCTCCAAGAAAAGTAAGAGTCCCTCCTCCAGCAACACTGAGAAGTGAGAGCGATGTCGATAGCCCGCCTCGCAAATTGTGAAAGGCGCGTATCGTTCTGTTTTCACAGGAGTGAATGTAACTATGGTTAACCACCTACATTTGCTTACCTTTTCAGCCACTTTTGAAAATAAAAAGCTGATACAATAAGGTCGCGTTGTTGTACAGACCTTTCTTATATTTGTACCACGTTTTTTTCCCCAAGTACACACCTATACGTCATGACTGGCTGGCCCCCCGTCGTCGTTCTGTCGATAGAGGAACCAAGCCAACTCATCGAAAACGAAGGCGAAGGCAGCGCCACTTTTCTAATCACTACAAATGAAGGCCTATCTGCACATGCTAAGTTAGAAAACTCTTATAACAGAAAAAAAGTGTACTGCATTTCAATACTAATAAAAAAAACAGGAACCGCGTACACTAACGGAAAGTCACGTGATAGGCCTCTTATGCATCTTCATGTCTTTGCCGCGTGGGGCGCCAATGTCATTTTTCGCGACCTTTAGAGTTAGAATAATAGAAATCAACGTTTAATGAGAAAAACACGGCACGCTTTAACCACTACGATAGGCAATCTTGTCATCAGCAGGATTGTCTCGATTTATGTCCTGAGCGGTTGTCTGTCCCTTTAAAAGCTGCTGAACGCCTTACTCATGCAGTTGTCTTGCGTCCTTCATCCTTCGTCTGGTATTCGGTGCGCGGCAGGGGAGATTTCTGAAGAAATCTGCATAGGCAAGCGAACAGAGGTAGCGGACTGAAACTGCAGATTATTGAGCCCGTGTAGATCTCAGCGAGACCCTTAAAGTGTGTCTGATAAAATTTTGAAGCCCGTAATTTATGAATTCGCAAGCAACCTTAGAATCAATGCGGGCTCACATGGTTGAACATTACCTTCTGTGGATATCCCAACCCATTGGTGCCAGCGGAGATTATGTTTCTAAACGTGTTCATATAAATAATCCTCGCAGGCAGGACAGCAGATCGAGGTTTCAGTTTGAAACTTCGCAGGTTGTGATGAGGCTTAAGTGGGCGTATATTTTATACAGTGAGACAACCGAGATAGAGCTCGCTGAAATATGAAGAAACGTAATTATTTACCAAAGCTGCAAATGTTAGCAAATATTGAGCAAGCGAGTACCGAGGCAGCTGGTGGAGAACCTTGTCAATGTTTCTAACGGTCTTCAGGTATAATGTAGCAGATTTGAGTGCACTCTGTGCAGACTGCATTTAGAAATATTTGAAGGCTTTCATAGGTTCTCCCTCAGCAGATGAAGTTCTTGATGTATGCCTATGCTACGCGTTTGCACATATCTAGTCAATATATATGGAAAAAGGGTCAAGACCGGGTCAAGATATCTAAAAATGAAACAAAAATGCAAATTTCAGTGCCTCACAGGATATAAGCTTAATTGCCACACCTAAAAGAATCAACTATAAGCTTAATTTACATTATATATATATATATATATATATATATATATATATATATATATATATATATATATATATATATAACCTTCGCATTTCGCGTGCCATGCTCTACCAATTGAGCTACGCGGCGCTGTTTCCCCATCGAAATGCGAAGGTTGTGGGTTCGGTTCCCACCTGCGGCAAGTTGTTTTTTCATCCACTTTAATTTCCATTAATTTATCGTTTCTTTGTTTCATTTATTAAGCCCAAGTAATTTTCCCCTATGTTGTCCTTGGTGTCAATGTTTGTTGGCTTCTCATGATATGACTAATAAAAATCGGGCCCTCTGCTAACCCCCTTGCCTCTCGTTTATATATATATATATATATATATATATATATATATATATATATATATATATATATCACTATACAAACGTCGTTTAATGTATCACCCAATTCAGACGCCCCAAATAAAAGAATACGAAGTTCGCGGAAAGAAAATCGCGTTTGTTGAAAAAAACACCTTCAGAGAGCAACAGTACATGTTCGATTAATTCTGCCACATTTCGGAGGCTACATCGAGATAGAAGATCTGATATCCCCTGCTCTCCAAGTACGTCACCGTTTTCCTCGGTGCCATCCCCTCTGTAGCTGCTACAATATGTACACCCCCACGGTTAACTGCAGAGCGAGCCATTCCCCCCCCCCCCCCTCATCCTGTTCGATCGGCTGAAAATTAAAAAAAAAAAAAAACTTCTGCAGCGACGTTTTATAGAAGTGAAGCCGGCACCCCCGACGTTTTTCTGCCCAGCAGCGTGTGGACTGTCACCACCGCTCTCACTGCGAGCGCAGCGGGTTGTGCAAGTTGCGTGCCCGCGGCAGCATTACACCGCGTGCGCCGTTTCGGACCCCGCACGTCAGCCTGCCGGATCTGCGGCTTGGCGACCACACCAGGTGCAAGCGAAGCGTCGCTCACGCGTAGCCGCCCCCCGAGGCACGTTACAACTGCCCGTGGCTACATAAGCTGCTAGTGGCGAATCCCATACATACTTCCTTTCAGCTAAGATGCCTCTCACCGCGTTTCGTTCACTGAAATATCTCCCAGTTTGTGATGATCGCTCTTTAGTCGTTCGTTACACTGCGATTCCCAGGCTGCTGTAATACGTTAGGATCATACGCTGGGGTAAATTATGCGGAGCTCTGACGTTGAATTAACGAAGCTGTTCGTTCGTAAACGGTGTTTGCCATTGGGCAGCCGTCTTCACTAATATGTCTGCAGCATCAGATTTGTCTGAAATTTTCTCTTACGAACAATTCTAGCGTAAGGGGTTCTTGTGACGAAAGGTCCTGTTTCATAACAAACAGGTTCAAAGTGGCGCGATCTGTTGTCTGAACGATAAAGTTGGTGCAGAAAGCACACATTGCTTGAAGTATTTTAACGTGGAGGCCTGGCAGGCGGTCGGGTATACAGAAAAGAGGCCGAATTCACAAAGCTCTTCGTTCGTAATTGTTCTTTGCGATTGGCTGCCCGCCATCTCTAATATTATGTCCAGCCTCAGGACTGGCTGGAATATTATCTTACGAACAATTCTAGCGGAAGACCTTTTCCTGTGAATATGGGCCTCGGGGCCGAATTAACAAAGCTCTTCGTTAATAAGTGCTCTTTGTCATTGGACGGCCGCCTTCGCTAAAAAATATGTCCAGCATCAGGATGGCGCGGCTGTAATTTTCTCTAGCGTAAGATGTTCTTGTGAATGCAACTCTAGATGGTTCAAAATGCTTTTTTTCACCTCACACGTCGCCGCGGATGTCGCGACACGACGTGAAGTCATCGCACCGCCGTCTCACTCATCGTTGGTCGTCAGTGAGCTCTCCCAGCCGCGTGTTTGAACAGCGATAACGCGCTTAGCAACGCGTCCGTTTCCAGGGGCTTTCGCGTGGGCGCACGCCTTACGCACGCCTGTTATACACAGGGTCCCAGAGCCCGCGTTCCCTCCGTCGTCTCCTTGTCTGAGCAAACATACCACACGGTTTCGCCAGGCGCGCTCTTTTACTTGCATCGGCAGGGCGGAACGGTTGAACGAGTCGCAGTCACCGCCGGCCAGCTCGTACACATTTCAGCAGACGTGTCCTCCTTGCTAAAGCCAGCAGAGCGAGTCGTTTCTGTGCACTAGCTGCGGAGTCGGCTGAGTGTCCCGAGGCGAAATACTCGTTGCAACGCGAACATTCGTTTTCCTCCTTGTCGATCATCATCACGACCACTAGCAGCAACAGCAGCAGCGAGATTAAGTCCACTGCTGCACAACGGAGTCTCCGAGTGCTCTCCAACTATGCACCACTTCCTATACTTAAGACTAACCGCGATCAACCAATAAACCTGAGTATCTCCCATGGCAGTCGAATACCTCCATGTCATTCTCTGCGTGTCGCGACTGTATACGTTATAGGCCGGTGATCTGTTCATAGTGCGAAACACGGCCATCCTAAGATCATCTTCAACCAGAACATCAATTGCGTTCTTCTCTAATCTATGGATGCTGAGAGCAGTGAACGTATAACGTGCGTACGTACTACATACGACTTGCGGCAAGTCCCCGAATTTATCTTTAAAATAATAAAACATACACAGTGCGAGCACCACACGCACAACGTATCACGTAGAGGAGACAAATCGGCTACGTTTCTAATTCTCGTACGTCCCCAACAGTCTGTTTATCATCGTATAACGTCCACAGTTTCTTTCGCAACACGCGGCAGACGATTGCAAGCGAACGGTTGCACAATCGTGTCCACAAGTGGGCTCGCGCGCACCGCTGACGTTGCGTAAAAGTGTAGCGCGCCATCCGTCCGATGCGTGGGCCAGCAGAAGACGACAAAGGTCGCCGACGTGGCATCCCGAAGCGTCGTCACTGAACTGCACACTCCTCCCACTAAGCGCGCGGGACAATGCGCGGAACGGGCGGGCGCCGCGCAACAAAACCGCGGCGAACGAGCCGTCCAGGTGAAACACTGGCATCATTTGCGGGGCGATCGAGTTGACCCGCCCGTTTCCCCGAGCGCGTCCCACTTTCGCCACGGCGCTCGCTGGGGAGACCATCGCGAGGCCAGTCGGTGAGCGCCGCGCGCTTTTGCGCATATACGTACGCACACACACCGTTTAGGATGCAGTGTGGGGGCGCCTGCACACCCTGTCGGGTACGCTTACACTGCACGCGGTTAGAAGTGGCACGTTTCACGAGAGCGGATATGTCATAGACGTGAATGGCCCGCTCGAGAGTGCGCAGATGAGGCTCGGATGCGGAGAGACGCGTATAACAGGCGTATAAGCGACGCGCCGCAACATCGCGTTCGTCTTGAGTGCCGTGGCCAGATCCCGCTTCCTCGGTGACGCCTCGAACGTAAAAAAAAAAAAAAAAAAAAAAAAAAAAAAAAAAAAAAAAAAAAAAAAATTGCCTTTTTTCTTTTTTTAATGGCAGTTCAAATGCTGAATATGTAATCGATGTCGTTTCCTATACACAGTGTCATCACGCGCTGGATGAATTAATGAACGCTCTCGCGCAGGCAGTGCTGCGAATGAATCCGCGCGACGTTGCAACGTCTGCCCAATAACGCAGCCTACAGTCGCTTTAACATTGTTTGCTTTTAAGTTTATGCTGACAGTACATATAAAGTTGACTGCTCGAATATACAAGCATCAGGCTGCGTGGCATAACAAGAAAAAGAAAATATCTCGCAGTTCAGCGTCTAAATGTCCCAATGCTTTCACTGTAATATACCATAAACGACGCGGACTGTTACAGTAAGCTTTTCTGCGGAAAATGCTCGTATAGCATTTCCGCAACTCAGCTTATGACTGCAGGTTTCGCATACACCTACTTATAAACGTTACGCGGAAGCGCCGTGCGAGAGCGCGTGCATGTATACGACCGTCTGAGTGCCTGTTGAGTATTATGAGGGGGGTGATGATTAGGAATGTTCTCGCGCAGTCTACGGCTAGAGCTACAATTATTGGGACCTTCGACCGGTGTCGAGAAGCTTCGCGAATACGCGGCAATAATTTGCGCGCGTAAATTTACCCGCGCAAAGTTGCTTCGTTTTTGCCGATTGGTTCCTCACACCTTCTAGAGGCGACGGCTCGCGCCGCTGACCATATACTATTACGCTACACCTACAAGAAAGAAAAGTCACGTGCCTACGAATGCAGTACACAGCCAGGCATCCGATCGACGCATCGGATATGCAAGTCAGGCGCGGGGATCGCGAATGGGTGTGTTCGTACAGTACATGCCAAGGCACGCCACGCAGCGCGAAAGGAGGCGACGCACGCATTGTCTCCATCCATCGAGTTCAGTCTCCAAGCTTTGCGAGCTGCGTACGGTGCGGTTCGGCACGCTACAGCTAAACAGGTGGAGCGTTTCATTCCTTTCTTTCGGAGTTTTCTTTTTTTTAAATCTTGTTTTACTCGGGAAATTCAGAACTCGTTCCGAGAGGGAAAACGAGATCGGGAGCATACACGGCTAAAGGGTCCCACGCTGTCGTCGTAAGGCCCGATCGAACAACCGAGCTGCAGGCGGATGAGTGGTCGCATGGCGGAAGTGTGCAAATGAATGGACGCGCGTGGGAGGAGGAGGAGGAGGAGGACGGCGGCGAGGATAGCGAGTGGTCCCACCTGCTTAGTCACTACTCTATTGTGCGTGGCACTCCGGACAGGATAAACCCAGCGGGACACGCAAGGACATGACGAATGGAGGCGTGGTAACTCTCTCGTTATAAACAAGCGCTGACGCATCAGCGGACTGCAGCAGCTAGTCGCAACAATGCGTAGAAATTGTCATCTTCAAGAGCACGCGCTGGGTGCGAAAACGCGAAGCTCGAGGAAGGAGCGCGCGCGGTGTCTGCTGCCGTTCTTCGCTCGCACGGGCTCAGTTAGGAAGTTTAATGAAGCAGGGCCGCTACCCCACTGTACACGAGGTCCTTACGTCCGACCGGTGAATCTGCTTGGGCGCCGACGTCTTAATGGGCGTAACTCTAACCCAAAATGCCGTGGGTGCAAAACCAAATCAGAGAGAGTATAGCAGGTGCGAATACTGACATACGTAAGTCATATCATAAGAAGCCAACAAACACTGACACCAAGGACAACATAGGGGAAATTACTTGTGCTTAATAAATGAAATCAAGAAACGATAAATTAATGGAAATTAAAGTGGATGAAAAAACAACTTGCCGCAGGTGGGAACCGAACCCACAACCTTCGCATTTTGCGTGCGATGCTCTACCAATTGAGCTACCACGGCGGCGTTTCCCCATCCATTTTCTCGGGTATTTATGTGTCCTAGTAGAACCCTGGGAGTGTTAGCCAGCGCTACCACTCACAGACCTTGGCGGCGGACGTGGAACGTCCGTTTTGCCGCAGGCGTCACGACAACGTGATCTTTTTGGTTGAAGGCAACTGGTCAATAAACCCACATATGCTACCTGAAGGCATCAATGCTGCCGGTTTCGAGGTCCTCGTTATGTAACCCACAATGTAACCCCGAACCCACAACCTTCGCGAAATGCGAAGGTTGTGGGTTCGGTTCCCACTTGCGGCAAGTTGTTTTTTCATCCGCTTTAATTTCCATTAACTTATCGTTTCTTCATTTCGTTTATTAAGCACAAGTAATTTCCCCTATGTTGTCCTTGGTGTCAGTGATTGTTGGCTTCTTATGATATGACTAATAAAAAATAATAATCGGGCCCATCGGTTAATCCCCTTTCTTCTCGTTTATATTTAATTTAAGGGCACTTTAAATATATTTTCCTCGCACCTACCAATTCTTGGGTGATCCCTCACAGTGGGCATGCGCCACGGACCTCGAGGTCATTATCATCGTCACCAACGTACGCAACCAATGAGAAACTGGCCGCATTCGCAGCACAGCGTGTTCCATACTACGACGGTTATCGACTAAAATTGCGCTCGACAAAAGGGAACCTCCTGCGGACATCTACCCCCGGACATGCCGAGCTGTGGTGGCCAACCGCACAGCTTCGATGCATGGGAGATCGAGAGCGGTCGTTCTGCACATGCATATCTCGGGGGTGTCGCGCGCACTCGGCGATTGTCGGCGCCGTCGACGCCTAGCACCGCGTGTGATGCAGATGACGCTCGATAGCCCTTCTCTCTCGAGCGGCTTCGCATTACGCCGGAAGCCTTCCTTGCTTCCCGCAGCCTCGCCGCGACCAACAACGCCGAAGGTGTGAGGGCGCGCGCAGCACATGGTCCGCAGCAGAGTCACCAGAAAAAGAAATTCGTCTATAGGGCGCAGACTTTCATTTCGACCCTCATTTACGGGTAGTTAAGCTATGTTGCGAAACATCGTGGTATACAAGAACGACACACACAAACACGTGTTTCCTCTTTTTTTTTCTTCTTTGTTTTATCTGGACAGTAATGATCATACGACTGAAACGCGCTCATGCTAACAATTTCAGGGAATACTGCATGGCCGTTTTATAATTCGCGTTCAATGCACAGGTAACGTGGCCATTTGTTCGCACTCGTCGTTCTGTGGTCACGGCGACAAAAATATCCGCAATCGGCTTGCATAGCCGGCGAACTACAGCAGACAGGAAAACACGAAAGACGCGAGGCAACGCTGCCAAATGGAGACGACGTACTTCTCGCCATTTCATGCGTGCACGCAAGCAACTTACACGAGGGCTTCACGCACGTATACGGTACAATAACGCGAAACTGTTGAAACTATAAAGATAGAAATAAAAACAAATAAATAAAAACATAAACGCGAGATCCTCACGCCAAGAGGGGAATGCACTGTATCATACGCAGCCATCATGGTCTCTGTATATACAGTATTGGCTGCGACTAAAGCGGTAACCACACGAGCGCTTCAACCGCGCGTCAGCAGGCGTCTTCACGAGCCTATGCGTCTGCCGGAAGCGGTCTACGATAGGGGAGAAACGCGTAGACGAAGATTGATCACTGGGCGCGGATACCTCCCTCCAAGAGTGCAAAGAAAAAAAAATATCGGGACGAGGATCTCGGGGCTTCCGCAACACATATTCGCGTTTTAACCATGCAGTCGCGGCGCAGCGTGTATATAGTATAGCTCGATCGCAAACGCGTGGGAAGGCGTGAGGACGCACTCGTGTGGTTGGCCCGTCACAAATCCGCTCATGGACCCTGCCGAGTGAATGCACCGACGCAGTCAATATATGTCTAGGTTTGAAGCGAAATTCGTCTGGTCAGGTATAATAAGGTCAAAGATGAAATTGCGGTCACTGAGCAGACACACTTCGCCGCCCACACGGACTCTTCGATCGCCAAGGCGGAGAAGAGCCCGAGAAGAGCTACGATGTTAAGCCACAATGTATGCATCGATCCCACCCCTCTCAGACAAATCTATGTGTAAGGCCTGGACGCTTCCACGACAGAGACAGCTGGCGAAAGCATCTTAAGGAACGTCCTTTAAGCAGGCTTAAGCAGGCGAGTTCCGAGTGAAATTCAGAACTCGCTCACTCCTCTTCGTGGCGCTTCGTCTGCCTGGGTGCGACTGTAGTTTCAACGACCGACAGGAAAGCGAGCCAGGAATCCGGGTTTTTCCCGAGCAGGAAGGAGTGTGCTCGGTCTGGCATAAGGCGCGCGCGGTAGAAAAACGCAGCCACTGTATACGACACGTGATTTGCATGCTGAAGTTTCTGAAGTGAACTGTAAATCCGAGGCTCGTGCAAACAACGTTCACGTTGCAATCGACAAACAGATTCGTATGCAATGAAAGGACGAATGCAGTCGCTTATCCCGACTTACGCCGAGACTAGCGCTTCCCTTTCCCTTCCACGGTTCGCACCATGTACAACACGATAGCGCGCTGTTGCGTTTTGTCTCCATCGAAGTGTGTAACAGAGCAGCCCGAAGCACGTTGCCTAACGCCACAGTGGAAGAAAAGAAAAAGACGGCAATATCAGCTCAATGCATGAACCAGAAAGATTGAATGCCAGGCAGGGTTCATGAAAGTCGTGCAAAAGAAGAAAAAAAAAACAGGAGAAACATCCCAACCATATGGAGAAAGAATGCCTCGTCGTGAGTCGAGTTCCTGACCTTCGACGCAATCCGGGTGCTCCGGTCGAGTTTCTGGCATGCTTGCCCCGTATACTGTAGAGCGGCAGGCAGGCGGCCCGACTGCAGTGCGCGGCAGGCCAGCAGACGGGCAGCGGGCCGCGTGCGTATACGCGCGGTCCGACCGCGATTCGGTCACGGGGCCTTTGTGGAAACGTTCGCAACGCCTGGCTCCGTCGTGACTGAGTGCGGCACTGGACGAGGGCGGCCGAAGACGCCAAAAAAGAATCGCGCCGGCGGATGACCCCCCCCCACTCACACACACACACGAACGCGCGTCCGATCGTGTCCGGGCGCCCAAAGAAGCCATGCGCGCGCGCGCCACGTGGCCGCGTTTATAGGACGGAGCGGTGCTGCGCTGTATGACGGCGGCGAAATCAGAAGCGACTCGATCGGGGAGGAGTCACCTCCGGGTTCCGCATACGTCGACTGCGTTCTGTCTCAGACGGCGGTGTATATATGGCTCCGTGGTAGAATATGTAGGGTCATGGCGCGGCTCCGTCTTCGCCAGAAGACACGTAAATCAGATAGTGTTGCGACATGGTTTTGTGGTGTATACTGCACACATACTATTCGAGAGGCAACACTAAAAAAAAAAAAAAAGAAACTATCGTCTTGTTTTCATGTTTAGGTTCGACCATCGCTTGTGGTTCCATACTGTATACATATATATGCAGCATTGCTGTTGAAAAAATAGCGCTCCTTTTAAACCGATCTTCCAAGTCGGGCTCAAAGGCAATAATTATTTTTGGTGCCTGAAACTACAGTCTAGTTATATTGTGGTGGCAATGCTGCTGCAAACGCATGCTCCGGTATACGTCGACGGGCCCACGTACGTGCAGGCGACAGGTGTTGGGTCTCTCGTTCGAAAGAGCTAGGAGCGACTAACTTAACATTAGGGGAACCATGAGCCATGAGGGTAGTACGGAAAGGCAGAGGAGTTGACAAGGCAAGGTGGTCACGAGCGTTTCGTGTTCGCCGAGCGCCAACCGAGGAGTGCTGTGCCACTATCCAGGCGTATACGTGCGTTCGCATTCTGATCAGCCATAGGGCGCCCTGGCGTTTCAAACTTGCACGGCTTCCCAAGTGGTTCCCTCTGGGCAGCATACGCGTCCACGTTGCATGCTCGGCTGCTTCTGCCAAGCATTCTGGCTGACTGCGCCCGGCCTGGCGAAGAAAGCGCAGCCTCGATCGACTATGTGCAGCGCGAGCACAAGAATGCGTCTTCGCCATCGCAATTACGAAAGCCCAGGAAAACGGTGGCGGGCGAGAAGCTGGAGCACGTCTTCCGTTTCGTTTTCGCAGGGCACCCTCACCGTAAAGCGAGGCGCTTGCCTTCGGTTTCGACAGACAATCCTCCAGTGTATGACATTACAAAAATGACCAAAGTCAAGCCTGCAAGTATACGACGCGCAATCGACACTTATCTGTGCGCTTGTGACTCTTCACAATTCCGGTCAGGACAGCAGACAGAGAGGAAAATAGGAGACGCTATCTTTGCTGAGTGCCTTGACAGGGCGAATATAACACGGCATGCATTCGTCGCACACCGTGTCGTATATAGCGCGCGTCTTTCCCTCTGCTTTTCTCTGTCGAGCATGCAGTATTTTTACATAGACTACGGCGCTTGCTCTGCAGTGTACAGTAAACTGTCCTAGTCGAAGGAAGTTTGCCAATAACGGCGGAAAATATTTCACCGAGAAAATGTACACACGCATACACAGCACGCAAAATCAGCGTGTTTGTTTCATTCAACAATTTAGCCGCAATAAATGTGACATATAGCAATTCCGAAAGCGCCTATCCCACCGTCGAGAAAAGTACACCATCACGGAAATGTTAGTAGCAAACAGAAAACAAAGCTAGTTTGAACAGTCTCATTAGCGCGGCTTGTGGCAAACACAACTTCCCCTGTTCCCGCGCTAAATGTTACTATCGACAATGCATGTTAGTCAAGGCTTGCGGACAAACGCGTTAACATGCAGGCGGTGTACGCGCGGCGCACCCCCGGTAAACGAAACGGGTTCGGCGCAATCGCGCATGCGCATAGGAAACAGACGGTGCGAGCGAACAGGGGCAACAGCTCGGTAAGGGCTCTGCGCGGTCTGCCGGAACTGAACGCCCAACTTGCCGTTACACGGCCGGCGTCCAAAGTATGCACCGCCACCCAGATGTCCTTGATATACTCCCTTTCGCGACGGTTTCCACAACGAAATGTCATTTCATACGCGGTACATACAACGACGAAAAGTACACAGACGACTGTGTTTGTCAACGAGCGTTCGTGAGTCAACACGTGCATTGCGTCTCCTAAACCTATACGTTGAGGAATTCGTATATCATTGAAAGGGCCCGGTGGCCGTACTGGCCTCTTCATTTTTTCATTCTGCTCACACTTCCTCATTGCCTTGCGAACTGCCACGCCGCTGTTATAGTCGCGATCGGCCAGCAAGCACGACGGATGATAAGGAATGGTTAGAATAGAAAGAGAAGAAATCGTTACGACATGCCGCCCCTGGGGTCTTATTTTGCAAGTTATTTTCACTTTACACTCTTCCTAACCTTTTGTCGTATATATAGGTCCCCACGAAGTCACACCACTGCTATCGCCGATATCAATAACTAGGCGGTACGGATGATAAGAAATGAAGATAATCGAAGGAAATTTTATCCTCCCAATATATGGCGCCTGTATAGTGCATCCAGTATATCCTTTCTTTCCTCCATAAAAATAGGTGTAAACTTAGGCCACGCAGTTCTCACGTGTCAGGCGCATAGCTGAGCTTACTCATGAGGAGAAATCATTCTGCCTCAGTAAAGATCGCATTTGCCGTTGTTGGCTTGAGTGGTGTTTGCGCGTGGCCACGAAATGAACGAGGCCAGCAGGGATTACGGGTGTGCCGAGTGCACGAACCACATGTCACGCGGCATCGCGCCTACACTCTTACACTCTAAAGTTTACACCCTTTGGGGTGTGTATCTGCCACACAACGATAATCGTCATCTACCTTGCTTGCGTTTCCTTTCTTGAAAACGCCGCACCCGCTACTTTCCTGTCGGCAATACTATGTCATGCTGATAACGCGCATGCCGTTCGTTACTGGGAAGTACCGGACTCGCAGCGTTAAAGAAAGGAAATGCGGACAAGGCAGATGACGTTTATCGTTGTGTGGCAAGATACGACTCAAAGGGTGTAAACGTTTCTTAGAGCGTAGGCAAAGTTACACCCTTTGGGGTGTATATCTGCCACACAACGATAATCGTGATCTGCCTTGCTTGCGTTTCCTTTCTTGAAAACGCCGCGCCCGCTACTTTCCTGTCGGCAATGCTATGTCATGCTGATAACGCGCATGCCGTTCGTTACTGGGAAGTACCGGGCTCGCCGCGTTAAAGATGGAAATGCGGACAAGACAGATGACGATTACCGTTGTGTGGCAAAAGGGTGTAATTTTGCTTAAGAGTGTACGACATCATTCATTGTTTTTATAAGGGTGACTTTAGAAGAATAAATAAAAATTATCCAGGTCGAAAGGAGAAAGCTACAACATATGCATGTGGCAAATTAACTCTTCAGAAAAGACAAGGTAACACTACACTCTTAAAACATTTGCACCCTTTGGGGCGTATCTTGTCCCACAATGATAATCGCGATCTGCCTTGCTTGCGTTTCCTTTCTTGTAAACTCGGCGCTCGCTATTTTCCTGCCGAGAATGCTATGTCACGCTGTTTACGCGCATGCCGTTCAAGTACCGGGCTCGCAGCGTTAAAGAAAGGAAATGCGGGCAAGACAGATGACGATTATCGTTGTGGGACAAGATACGCCCCAAAGGATGCAAATGTTTTTTAAGAGTGTAACTGAAAGGGTGTATTTCGATTCCTCGAAAGGGTGCTCAAACTGCGCAATACACCCAGCGTAACAACATTGTATACACTCTTTAAAAATTTACACACTTTGGGGCTTACCTTGTCCCACAACAATAAGCGTCATGTCTTGCCCGCACTTACTTTCTTAAACGCTGCGAGCCTGGTACTTCCAAGTCACGTCATCAGCGTGACATAGCGTTCTCGGCAGGAAAGTAGCGAGCGCAGCGTTTTCAAGAAAGGAAAGGCAAGCAAGGCAGACAACGATTACACTCTAAAACAGAATTACACCCTTTGGGTTGTATCTTGCCACACAACGATAAACGTCATCTGTCTAGTCCGCATTTCCTTTCTTTAACGCTGCGAGCCCGGTACTTCCCAGTAACGAACAGCATGCGCGTTATCAGCATGACATAGCATTCCCGACAGGAAAGTAGCGGGCGCGGCGTTTTCAAGAAAGGAAACGCAAGCAAGGCAGACGACGATTATCGTTGTGTGGCAGACACACCCCAAAGGGTGTACCTTTGTCTAAGAGTGTATTGTTGTGGGACATACACCCCAAAGGGTGCAACTGTTTTGAGTGTAGCCGTTGGTTTGCGCACCAAACGGCGCTTATTAATGGCACGTTAACGTATTTCAATGCACCTTTCAGCTCTCTAGGTAACTATCGCAGAGATAACTACCTGCCTCTATAGCCACACTGAGCTCAAGTTCACGATATTTGCAAGACAAATTCTGAAAGTGCACTAAATTTAAATTCCTGGCGCCAGAGCATCGCCCGAACGGCTCCAGCACGTCGCCATGGCGTCTGGTCAGCGTGCACGTGACGACGCCAGCGACGACCAAATGAAACAAAGCGAGCGCAGCGGCGAGTCGCGGACACGGCAACCGAGCGGGCAGCATGCACGGCCCTTGACAGGGAGCTGTTGTTCGTGCAGCTTCGGGCTTTGGCGACGTCAAGGGGTCACGGCACGAACGTGTTTCCACCGGGGCCTGGGGCCCCGACAGCGATCAAGCAGCGGTGGTGGCGAGCGGCCGGGGCGCAGCCTATGGAGGGCAACGGGCTCCGAGGAAGCTCGCAGCTCCCCAAACCAGTTTGAGGCGCTCGCAGCTAGCGACAGCGCGGCGCGCCGCCCCTGCCTCCACGGTCAGGGCGGCAGCTAGTCTAGGAACGCCCCGCGTCCGATCACTATTCCCGATCTTGGTGTATGAACGCTCATCCCAGCGCATCATCGCCCACCGAGCGTCGCCCTTGAGTTCCAGGACGGCCTGACGGCCGACACCTGGGCGACTCGGTGGCGAGCCACAGAGTGCAACAGTCTGCTTGCAACTGGGTGGGCGCACGATCGCGCCCACCTCGTTCCGCGCACACGTCTTGCACTCTACACGGAGTGCTCGATGCGCGGACTCCGCCTGGCGCCCTTGAAAAAAAAGAAAGCACCGGGGTAACGGACAGCTACGACCACAGTGCGTTGCAGCATCCACAATACACATCATTCGGATACGTCGAACTCTTTTAACCCAGAGCGACAGGTCACGTACGCGTAACTTGACACTGAACTCCTTCTGCGATAGCCCCTTGTTTACTCTGAGGTCATGCATTTGAAACTGCAATCGTTCTACGTAAACAACGCATGCCGAACGGTTGTCGACGCACCAGCAGCACGAACGTTCAGGTCCCTGGTCTTCCTGGCTACTAGGAGCCAAGTTGCCAACCCGGTGGCAAAGAACGCACATGCGACACAACGATGAGATCACGCGCGCATTTTGAGGAAATTACATTTCGTTGCTGCACCGCAAGCAATTTCTGGAAATGAGAGAGCAATACAAGAAAATAAAGCATGCGATCTTTCATTCCTAGACGGTGCGCTCTCCAACGTGTAAAACTCCACACGTGAAATTCCGCAGTTCGAATAGTTCCATACCAGGGCAGTTTTGTTCGTTTATCCTTACTCAACAGCCCTACATCCTGCAAACATTCGCGTTCTGCCTCAGTTTGCAGTGGCGCGTGCACGTAACAGCCGTTGATCGCCTTGAATGAGTGACCAATCGCGCGCGCAAGAAAAAAAGTTTTTGGAGCTACTCTGCGACCGGTTAATCTCGCCAAGGTTGTAGTACTCGGCCACCGCAGCTAATAACTTCCCTCTCGAGAAGGAGCGCTCACCAGGCGTTCATTCCCGCAGGAAAGATAGTGACGCCGTAACGAAGGGAAACAGTTAAAGAAATAGAAAACCGAAACAACCCCAGAAGCAAGTGAGAAAGTTCAGGTCGAAGGAACGCGCGACCACGAGAGAACAGAGGTCCCTCGGCGGTTCGTTTCACGTGCGTGCCACACTGATAAGCTCCTATACTATCTCGGTCGCTCGCCAACGGAGACCTTGCGTGGAGCAGCGGCGAAGAAGGAAATTCGTATACCTGTGCTTTGAGTACTCCATTGACGACGATGCCCACGCCTGGTGCGAAGCGCAGCTCGACGCCGGGCTCGATGACCAGCTCACCGGAGTCTTCGACGACGATGTCGCGCGTCACTCGATGCGGGCTGCTTGATAAGTCGAACACCTGCCTGTCTCTGATCTCTACGGGACGGCCGCCGCCGAGCGAGAAGCCGTACGTGAGCCAGCATAGCAGGACTGCCGACGCCCAGGTCGGACGGTACTTCATCGTCGCGAAAGGGCACTGACTTTTGTCCACCGTCTCAGATCATGCTTCGTAGGTGTGCTCAGTCTTCCGCTCGTCTGATCACGGGGTCTTCACGTGCGGTCGCGAGCCTCCATCGCCGACACCGCCGCGCACGTTACACCGGTCGTCCCGTTCAAACTTCAAACTGGGAACCGACTTTCGGAATCGAGCCGACTGGCTGAGCCACCTGGGCGAGTGGAGGCGCTGGCGGCGGCGGCGCTGGCGTTGGCCTCTCAGCCGTGGATGAGAGGAGGACAGCTGAGGGCAGTGCTTGCGTCACAGCGGCATCGTTGCGCGTTCGGGCAACGGCGGGCGGCTATCCGAGCGCGGCTTCGGAGAAACGCGTGGAGGTGTGCGGCCAAACATCGCTACGCGTTAGGTTGCCGTGGGCGACCAATCGCAAATAGAAACAGAACTTCTTATTTTAGGAGACGAACCAAATCTAATTGCGGGGTTCAACGTTTAAAAGCAACGCACGGGCTATGAGAAGACACAGTGAGACGAGTTGCCAGCTGTTGTTCATTCACATGGCGGCGGTTTACAAGGAATCCTTTATAATCGTTTCCAGCAAGTACGGACGCGAGCGCAAGTAAGTAGAAACGGACAGGACAACGCTTTGTCCTGTCCAGCGTTGTCCTGTTTGTTTCTACTCACTTGCGTTCGCGTCCGTACTTGCTGGAAACCATTATACGTTCACCATGCACCAGGTGGCCCAGCAAACTACTCACTAAAGGAATCCTTTCTTGCAGCACTTTTGATGTGAAGTAAAAGAGCAACAAAAGCTGTGCACGTCCGATAAAACGGTACACGAACGGACAACGCGTGTGACAAGCAGCCGAACGACCAGACCCTAGAGCCGTTTAATTTTCACCTTCCCGTAAGTAGAGCAGTTGAAAAGGTGCATGGAATTTTTCACCGTTACATGAATGATAATGGGGTCCTTGAAACCTAAGAATCACCTCTCATTATACAGATCAAGAAATGTGCAGTACTCGCAATGCAACAGCATTGTATCTATAGCTTTTTTCGCATGCCTGCCACGAAGATTGGAGGTCGTTGGCGGAAAATGGGGGGACAGTGCGATATCCTGACAGTTTTTGTTGCGGTGACAGTACTGGCAATATTGCACAAATATGGCTGCTGTGTCTGTCATCCTCATTTCCGCCACACTTCCGAAGCTATGAAAACATTTGAGTGCCTATGGGGTAATATCTCCAAGAAAGAAAGAAATTCCTTTTTGTTTAAAGCCAGCCAGACATCTTATGACTACAGGCATAGGTAATATTTTAACGCTGTTTATGTGTCACTAATATTAAACCACTTTTCTTCTTTTCTTTTCTTGTTTTTTTTTCCTTTCTGAAGTTGCTTCCGAGGAGAGATTTTGGTATGATTCACACAGCGTCTGAAAAGTTTGCCTCCTCGTCTCTTGTTTACCTGCTATGCTATGCTACAATATATTATTTAGGCAGCCATCTTTAGCGTGCGTTGTGCTTTCTTTCGGTACTTGTTGGGCAGCTACCCATGCAGGGACACAACGTTATGGAATATGTCATAATAAGGAACGTTGTCATTGAGCTGACACAACGCAGCTACATACTATGAAAAGCCATGTGGGTCGGCAATTGAAAAAAAAAATTCTCCCTTGTTCGGGTATCGAAACCAGCACCACTAATCTTCTCTGGTCAGTCGCTCTGCACCAAATAAGCTATAGCCAGAAGGCGAACAGGTGGCATAGCGAGAACTAACTGATCGACAACTCGAAGCGCAATGCTCTAGTGAGTGAGTGAGTGAGTGAGTGAGTGAGTGAGTGAGTGAGTGAGTGAGTGAGTGAGTGAGTGAGAGTGGGTGAGCGAGCGAGCGATCGAGCTAAATGCGCACACCGGCAGTTATTTTGAGGCTAGCTTTGGGTATAGGAGACCGGGACTGTACTGAATTGGAAAGTGTTTTCATCGACGTTAAAGCAGAAATCTGCGAATACGAATTCGTCGGCGAAAACGATTTGTTTTTTCAATCTGTACTAGATTAGAAGGATTGTGGGAATCTCCTTATCTGGTGTAATTTGATGAGCGTTTGAGGCGATGTGGTTTGCGCATGTCCGGAACGGCTATACATTGCGCTACTCTTTTGTGAATATAGTTGCGAGTGACGCCCTTTTCTTTCTCGTCTCTTCCGTGGCCCTTGCGCGTCTATTTCACGCCAGTTATGATGTACCAAATAGCCCAGCAGCAAGTTTTGCCAAACATCAGTGCGTGTTATTTTCCTCTCCCTATATTATGGCAGTCGACCAACTCCTTTCGACCAAACATTCATTCGCTAGGTGCCATTGTTCTCGTTACGTGTGTCGCGCTTATAGCGGTTTCTCACCTACAGAAAGTACAGCTAGTGACTTCTGCTAACCATTTGGACCTGTTGATCAACAGTAGTCGGAGCAAAGAAATGAAATTTCGTTCCACACCGGGGCTACTATTCTGGACACTTTACAAATCGGCCATATTGTCAGATTCTGCAATTGCGCCATTTTGAGCCAATCGGAGCAAGTCGTAGCAGCCGCGTGGGCCTATCAGAGCTGACAGGACGATGAATCCGATAATGATGGCGGAATATGACAATGTGTTCGGAACGATGACAGGAAACATGTCACGTACGGCTGCCTATCAGCGAGTGCCTTCTGTTTCATCAGAATGAGGAAATATGAAGTTGAAAAAAAGAAAGCTGATCCGATTCTTACAAAATTGAAAAAACAAAAAGGGAGCAAAGAAACGTTGAAGGTACTTAATAATGCGCATTTCGAATAGCTAAAAGTGAGATGAGGCTATTGAAAGGCAGTGGGGAGAGGGGGACACAAACCCGTAAGCGCACGGATGACCTATATACTCATACGCGACCTAACTGAGGAAGGTTGTTCGGGAGGCGCCCCCCCACTTGCTGGCCCCGTCTCTATCGCGTCTTCCGCCCGTTTTATTGCTGTATATACCCATTCTTCATTTGCTCGGTAATCCTCTGATAATCCACCGATTTATGGCACGCGACAGGTGTGCAACGAGCGGATTTAAACCTTTTTTGACAGGGGTTTAGAGCAACTCAGGTTTTTTGTTTTTAATTCCTTTGTGCAGCTTATATGTAACGGTTATGCTGTTTAACTCGCAAATATGCCTGCCTTTTATATACCTGCATGCCAACGCACGTCAATTACCTCTACGAGTTTCCTCATGACCGTATGCGTCATTTTAAAGGCATGGCAGACCATTTCTGGCACCGAGCCATAGTATGGAGCGCTTTCACCCTCTCCGCAGATATTGAGCCAAGTAGTCTTGGGGCAAGTACAGCCTCCTCCTCGCACCGCCGATCGGCCGGCCTGCTGCGAACGCGCACGGAATCCTGCTATGGGCCGTTTTCAACCGCGAAACTCGGTTCTTCTGCCGCAGTGGCTAGCATGTGGCGCGGTCCCACTTCGCTCGGCAGCTGCGGCTCCGATCGCTGGCAGCCGTGGTTCCCACCAGGCCGTATTCGGCAGACGTGCCGGCCTAGGCTGGGCCTATCAAACCGACGAGCGCGGTGGGAAAAGTAATGCCCCCCTCGGCCCCCCCGCCCCGCACCCCCGCTCCCACTCTCCGCGGGACTCGCTGGCATCCGAGATTCGCTGTGGGCGAGGGAGAGAGGCAGGACGTTTTCCCGCCCGTGCGTGCGCCGCTTTGTTTTCCCTCTTTGTTTTGCGCTGCTTGTTGTCGCCGCGCTCCGTTGCGCAACGAGTCAGCTAGGAGACGGTCCCTGGAGAGTTGCGCCGCGGCCATTGGCAGTGGTGGTGGTGGCGGAGCGCACGGCCCGGCACGGCATCGTCCGGAGGGGGCACCGCAGCGCTGCTGCACCGCCAGGCACCAGCATGCGCGCACGCACGCGCGGCCTGCGCCGCCAGTGTCCACGCAAATGACCGTCGCCCGGCGCGACCGTCCGCTTGCCGGCAACGACTGCGCAGTTGTCGTCCCCTCGGAAACTGTCATTTGGCCAGATCCGCCTCAGCGGTCGCGACCCTGCGCGGATCCCAGAGGGTGCTGTAGCACAACGCGGTGAAGAGCTTCGCAGGGGGCGGGAGTTCGTATACGTGCAGCAGGCCAGCGGCCGCGGCGCCCTCGGAGAGCGCTCCTGCCGCCCTCGGCCAGCTTTCGCCGCCAAGGACGCAGGCGCGGAGGCATGCCGCATACTGCCGAAGGGCTGGCCCGGTCGTGACTTACGCAGCACGCCGGGGCAGCCAAACATCGCGGCGCACGGCGTCGTTCTCCACAGGGCGTGCGTTTGCGCACCTTGCAGAAGCGGAAAGGGAAAACGAGAAACCCGGCATTCGGCGATAAAACCGGAAATGGCCCAATTGTAGGCCTGTGGGTATATCCACACAAGCGCACCCTTGATGGTGCCACGGTCGATCCTTTCTCTCGCGCGCGCGTGTGTGTGTGTGTATATATCACCTAATGTCCCGCGAAATGTCATTCGTCTTGCGTGCGCGTTGCCTTTTCAATTCCGAACAGCTTGGCCTGCCCCTCGCTTTAGTCAGACCTCTCTCCCATCGACGTATCTTCGAGGACACAACACTTCCATTTAATTTCCGAAAACAACTCGGAGAGGAAGCTTTCCGCAACGGCCAGCATCCCTTTCGAGCCTCATATCGAATAATTGTACATACGCTAACTGTCCGTCTTTCACACGCTCCGTGGACAGAAAAAGAAAGGTGCAGTTTCGACCGAATGGTGACGTATTGACAGCGATAGCAAAGTTTAGCGTCGGCAGACAACGGAGCTCCGGGGCCCGAGCCGCCTACCGCCTCACCCCCACCCCCACCCCCACCTAACGTGTCATTGCCCAAGTTTTGTCACCCACGTCATTTGAGGTTTCGTTTGACTTGCCTCCACCTTTTCACTTAAAATTTTAATGTAGCTAATAGCTTGCTGCATCATTGTTGGCGCGGACGCGCGAGGATTTTAATTCATACTTCGTTTTATTTCTGCAAATCCCGACAATAGGAGAACAAGCGCATTAGAAGTACCAGCGCCAGCGGTGGCTTCCGCATTCGTATTTTCTCACTTCAACATTGTTTTAAATTTCCACTGTAAACACCATCCACATACACAATACATTTAAATATATACACGGGACAAAGTTTATTACATTTTTGAAAGAGATGGAGGTAGCCAATTAAAAATTATTTCTAAAGGTATTTATTTATTTATTCTTTTTATTAATTTCCTCAAAGGTCTCTGTTGAGACATTACATGAGGGAGTGGGGAGTTAGTGACAAAGATAGGTACTACAAATTACAAAGGGATATTTTCGATGAGTCGCTTGAATGCAAGTGGGTCGATGATAGTGGCAACTTCGGCAGGCAGGCCATTCCAGTCTCGTGTTGTGCGCAGAAAAAATGATTGCTGAAAAGTAACGGTATGGGCTTGTGGGGGATATACTGTATTAGAGTGACTGGTGCGGGCAATGCGATGTGCTCTTTTTATGTACGGGTTGTCAAAAGGCAAGGAATGAAAGAATTTATGAAAAAGCTTAAGACGGGCTATTCTACGGCGTGAGGCTAGAGAGGGTAGGTTTATTTGGGTTTTTAGTGCCGAGATACTTGAATTGTATGAATAAGTTGACAGGATAAATTGTGTCGCGCGGTTCTGAACCGACTCGAGGGCTTTAATAAGGTTATTGTGGTGGGGGTCAAAAATAGCTTCGGCATACTCAAGCTTGGGCCGCACAAAGGTTAGAAAAGCAAGTTGTTTAATAGAGGGAGGAGCGAGGAAAAGGTTACGGCGTAGATAACCTAGAGTACGATTAGCAGAGTTTATTATGTGGTTAACATGACAGGTCCAAGTTAAGTCACGCGAGATGTACACACCAAGATATTTGAATGAATCCGTTGTTGCAATCTGCGTGTTATTGATGCTATAATTAGGGATATCGTAATTACGACGACGATGAATAGACATTAACACGGTTTTAGCTACATTTAAAGACATGAGCCAAGTGGTACACCAGTTTTGTATGCGCGATAGGTCATTTTGTAACGCCAAATGGTCGCTGGGGTTAGTAACTGCTCGGTAAACCACACAATCATCAGCGAAGAGTCGGATATGAGAAGAAATATTACAAGGTAGGTCATTGATGTATATTAAGAAAAGGAGGGGACCAAGTACGGTACCTTGAGGTACGCCTGAAAGCACGGGTGTTAAGGATGAAGACTGTGAGTTAGCGTATACGAATTGCTCCCGGTTAGTTAAAAACCCTCGAATCCAGCTTAGAACACAAGGATGAATGTTAAGACGCGATAACTTTATTAAGAGACGACCATGAGGGACCTTATCGAATGCTTTTTCGAAATCTAAAAATATTGTGTCAGTCGGGATGTTACGATCTAGGTTTAAATGTAAGTCGTGCAAGAAAAGAGCAAGTTGAGTGTCACAGGAATAATTTTTGCGGAAACCGTGTTGACTTGGGTGAAAAAAATTGACGGATGTTAGGAAGTTAGCAATATGCGAATATAAAATATGTTCCATTATTTTACAAGACACACTTGTTATGGAAATAGGGCGGTAGTTACTCGGTGATGATCGGCTTCCTTTCTTGAAGACTGGGATGACCTTGCCCACCTGCCAGTCATGTGGAATTGAAGCGCTGTTAAGTGATTCCTGGAATATGAGTGATAAAAACAGGCTACACACATGTTTAGTATTTTTTAGAACTTTGGCATTGATACCGTCTACTGCTGTAGATGACGAGTTCTTCAATGATTCAATTACTTTGACAATGCCGATGGGATGGAATGTGATATTTTGCATGAGCGGATATGCGAAGTATGGTGGATCGGGCAAGCCATCAAGTAATTCATTAGTAAAAACTGAACTAAATGTTATGTTAAGAAGATCCGCAGCCTCAGTCTCAGGGATCGGAAGCCCGGAGTTATTGATAAGTGATATCTCATTCCGCTGATTAGGATTAATAGTTTTCCAAAATCGCTTCGGGTTAGTTTGTAGCATAGCTGGTAAAGTGGTAGAAAGAAACTTGTGTTTAGTTTGAGAGGTTAACTTGTCATATTCTTTCTCGACTGCGTAATACTTCTGCCATGTGCAAGAAGAATTAGATCGTTTGGCTGATCGAAACAACCGTTTTTTCTTACTATTTAGTCGTTTGAGGGATACATTAAACCATGGTGATGATGTTCTTTCTGTTATTGTAATGGTGGGGATGTAAAGACGTATAAGGCGATGCATCTCTGCTTTGAAAAGCAGCCAGTTCGACTCGAGAGAATTTAGTTGAAAGTTAGCGACGAACGTATCGAAGTACTCAGATAATTCTCGGTTCATGCTGACATAGTCCCCTTTATCATAGAGTGTAAGTGTTTTCCGATTTTTTTGTTTCTTTAGTACGTTGCAACGAAACGAAATATGTACTGTCAGGTGGTCGCTCAAACCGCGCAATAAGGTGACAGGGGTAAAGTTATCAGGGTGAGTCGTTAATACAAGATCTAAAACGTTGGACGAGTGAGCAGTGACGCGTGTTGAGTCAGTGACGAGCTGCGTTAAGCCGAATGTTATACACGTGTTTAAGAAGTCACTAGCGGGGCTGCTTTTAGATAATGTAGAGGCAGGATCGGACCAATCAATAGTTGGAAAATTAAAATCGCCAAACAGAAGGACAGGACTGTTAGGATATGTTTTTGTCAACGTATTTAAGGCTTCATGAAGTGAAGGCGTGAAAGAACTGTCGGTACTAGGAGACCGATAGCAAATACCAATCAGAATGTGCGGGTGTGTAGCAGTGCATCGAATCCAAATCATTTCCAGTTGTGAAGAGAGGTTTACAAGTGAACAATGTAGGTTACGCTTAGTGGCGATTAATACACCCCCACCGCGTGAGTTATCAGGTCTATCTTTCCGAAAAATGTCAAAACGCGAGAGGTAAGGGAGAATTCCGGTATCATCGATTGATGTGTTAAGCCATGTTTCTGTTAGTAGTAAGACATCGCAAGAAGATGAGCCTATTAGACTGCACAGTGCATCACGCTTGGGAACAACACTTCGAATGTTAGCGAGCAGGAATGATAAAGGCTGACTATTCTGTGGTTGCGGTGTACATTTTGGTCTCAATGATGGCTAAAGGTGTTCGTCAATGACCTGGTTAGTAGTGTGATCGAAGTAGTAGGTTTTTTCACCTACTATAAGCTTTTCATGTCGCAACTTGAACCGCAGTTTACGGGCCCTTCCAAACTCGATGAGGCGTTTCTGGGCAAGGCGCGTGCTTGGAGCGAGATCTTGCGCAACGGCATAGCACGTACCTTTGAACTTACGAGCTGAAGAAAGGACAAGATCTTTGCTTTTAAAGTGAGTGAACCTCACAATTATAGGCCTGGACTTTCCAGTTTGGAAAGACCCAATGCGATGTGCACGTTCAATATCACGCGGTTCTATTTGTACATCTAAATATTGTGAACAATGTGCAATAATAATTTTCTCAGAATCAGACCATGATTCTTTAGGTTTATCGGCGATGCTGTAAAAAACAAGGTTATTTCTTCTAGATCTATTTTCAGCATCGTTTATCCGGGCAGACAGTGCACCTATCTGTGCCGTATTTTCAGTGCTTATCTCATGTAGTCTGCCTAATTCACTTTGCATGTCATCGATACCAGCACAGGCTGTCTCAATTTTGTCTAGCCGTGTTTTGATTTCCCTGAACGTTTTATCATGATCAACTAGTTTTTTTTCAATAGACTTTAGCTGTTCAAGCATTACCGTCTGTCCAGATTGCAGTTCTTTCAATGCATTAAGAATCTCTTTGTCGGGGCCGGGGTTAGATTCGATATCACCAGCTAGCATGAGAAGTTTTAACAGCATATGCGCACAATCACACACAATGGAACAAAAGCGCCGTGGGCCCGGCAGCACAAAAAGTGCACGGTGGCTACTAGGTTTTGCGTAAAGGCAATAAGAGTTCGTTACCTGCACCAGGAAGAAGCGTGGAACGTTAGCACGGGCCATCGCTAGCTTGCTGCCGGGCCCACTGAAGGGCGCGTTGCTCGGGCGCAGCTTTTTAACAAAATTCCATGCATGCGCAGAATGCACAGGGGTGGTTCCGGTGTTTAGATGACTGAGTGAATGCCACGATGCTTGCAGATATAGTCGGCGGCCGTGTACAAAGTGCGCGGACCGCGATGTGCTGTTGGCGAGTCGGTGACCGACGAGTCGGTGTTGGCGGCGGTAACCGAGGCAGCTGACAATATCGAGTGTGAACTCATCACGGAAGCCGATACCCCTACGAGAATCGGGAACAGCGTGAACAAGGACACCTGCCCCGATCTGACGTTCGTCAAAAGAACAAGGCAAGCGGAGTGGGACAACCTAATGGAAAACCTAGGTAGCGACCACTATATCCTAAAGACGCAAATCACAATAGCAGACAAAATTAGACGACAGATAGGGAAAGCAAACATAACGGACTGGAAAGCGTTCAGAGAAGCATGTGGCGATACAATAAAAAGCATCGAATCTATAACAGACTGGGGGAACATGCTCAAAGAAACACAACGCAAATTCACCAAAGAAATTGAGCGTACGCCGCAGACGCCAGACGTGGACTCTAGACTTCTCAGACTATGGGAAGCCAGAAGGGGGCTCACAAAAAGGTGGAAAAGACAGAAATACAACAGGAAGCTCAAGCTAAAGATCGCGGAAATCACGAAAAAGGCAGAAGAGTACGCGGCGCAGCTATCGAAGCAAAATTGGCAACAATTTAGTGACTCTCTAAACGGAACCTTGAGCACTGCAAAAACATGGCGCATACTCAAGGCACTCCTAGATCCGGCAAAATCAAAGACCGAAAACAACAAAGTCATATACCGACTGGTGCACCAGTACGTGGGAACAGACTCGGAACTATTGGACAAAGTACGCAAAAAGTGCTACGGCGACGGCGACCCAGCAGCCTACACAGAGCGCTACAAAGGAGAAGAAAATGGAAGGCTGGATAGACCCATCACCCGGGAAGAGGTGTACGCGGCGATAAGAAGCGCAACAAAGAACACAGCCGCAGGTGCGGACAAGATCAAAAACGCGCTCATCCGCAACCTCGGAGACGAGCTAGTCGCAAAGCTAACCGAATACCTCAATGGACACTGGCAAGCGGGAACAGTACCAGAAGAATGGAAACACGCGGAAGTCATCATGATCCCGAAACCAGGCAAGAAACTTGAAGTGGAAAACCTCAGACCAATCTCCCTTACATCATGCCTAGGCAAGATCTATGAGAGAGTGGTTATGAGGAGGCTACAAAATCATATGGAAGAAAACGAGCTGTACCCCCACAGCATGTTTGGTTTCAGAGCCAGGCTCTCGACCCAAGATGTACTCCTGCAAATCAGAGAAGAGGTACTGAGCAATATCCCGCTCAACGGAGAGCACATCATCATGGCACTGGACGTCAAAGGCGCCTTTGACAACGTAAGCCACGAAGCCATCCTGACAGGACTAGACAACCTAAATTGCGGCATGAAAATACACAGCTACGTCAAGGCATTTTTGTCCAACAGAACAGCAACAATCGGCCTGGGCGAGCTGAGATCCGAAAAGTTCAACACCCCAAACAAAGGCACACCGCAGGGATCGGTCATCTCACCCATCCTGTTCAATGTTGCCATGATTGGACTGGCCCAACAGCTAGACCAAATCGACGGCGTACGCCACGCCATGTACGCCGACGATATCACTGTATGGGTCACCAAAGGCTCACTCAGGGAAAAGGAAGAAATATTACAAGAAGCTGCGACATGCGTAGAGGAATATGTCAAGGCAAGAGGTCTAGCCTGCTCAACGGAGAAGTCCGAGCTCCTAAGAGTATGGCGAGGCAAGAGGAATCGCACCGTCCCAGAGGAAGTAAACATGAAGTTGAACATCCACCTCGAGAGACAGCCAATCCCGGAGAAGACGCTCATCAGGATATTAGGAATGTGGATACAATCGAACCAACGATGTACCCACACCCTAACACTACTTAAAACTGCAGCCAACCAAGTGGCCCGCATGATAACGCGGGTCTCGCGGAAAAGACACGGCATGAAGGAAGCAGACACACTCAAACTGGTCAGAAGCCTGGTGGTCAGTAGAGTGACGTACAGCCTCCCGTACTACCACTGTACGAAGCACGAAATGCAACAAGCGGACGCAATCCTGAGGAAAGCCCTCAAGATGGCGCTCCACCTACCGCAGTCAACATCGACCGACAAACTCCTGGCCCTGGGGCTACACAACAGTCTCGAGGAGCTCCAAGAAGCGCAGATAATCGCGCAAATGCAACGACTAAAGCTATCGGCAACGGGCAGAAGACTCCTGAGCAGGTACGGCGGTGAAGCTACCATAAAGGAGACACAAAGCACGGAGACGATACCGGACGAATACAGAAACACCATCAAAGTAGCACCGATACCCAGCAATATGGACCCGAACGTACACATGGCACGAAGACAAGCAAGAGCAGAGTATGTACAAAGAACACTGGCAACTAGACACGACACAGTGTACGTAGACGCCGCTACCTACACTCAGGACAGAAACCACAAGAAAAGCAAAGTCGCAACGGTGATCAACTCGGACCTAAAAGAAATCACCAGCGCATCAATTCGGAACTGTACGGTAGTTGAGGCCGAAGAGGCAGCCGTGGCTCTAGCGGCAGCGGAGGGCTACCGATCCAACAGGTCCTTAACCATACTCACAGACTCTCAAGCAGCATGCCGCAACTACCTAAACGGCAGAATCAGCCACAGCGCGCTCCGCATCCTCCGCTCAAGTGGCAACACCGTCAACAACCAGGCCAAACACACGATAGTTTGGGTGCCGGGACATACCGACATTACGGGAAATCAGGAGGCGGATAGGATAGCTCGAGGGCACGCAACAAACCGAGCATCCAACAATCCCGACCCCGCTGAGGAACCCGAGCCGGTAGCCCAAAGCTATTCAGAGATATTAAACTACTACAGAGGCATCAGACGAAAATACCCGCCCCCTCACAAACAACTAAATAGAGAAGACGCCGTAGCATGGCGGCAGCTACAAACGGGAACATTCCCGTGCCTAAACATGCTAAGTAAGATCTACCCCACGCAGTACGAGAGCAAGTGCCCATGGTGTGGAGACAAACCAACCCTATACCATACCACATGGGCTTGCCAGAAAATAGATGGGCTAGCCATAATAAAAAACCCGAGTGCGGAACAGTGGGAGAGGATGCTATCCAGCGACATCCTGAAAGTCCAACAAGGACTAGTAAGGCGTGCACGCAGGGCAGCTACCCTCAGCGGAGCCCTGGACTAGGGGAACCGACCCTGGAGAGAAGATGGAAGACTCCATCTGAAGCCGCAAAAATCACTGCAAAATAGAGAAAATAAACGTTTTTCATCATCATCATCATCATCCACTGGCTCCGCCGCAATGCGCCCGTAGACCGGAAGTGTTGCGCCTGGACCTAACCCGGCGACCGATTCTGGGCACGGGGCACGAAAGCTGGAAGGCTCCAGAAGCTGCAAGCTCCAAAGTCCGAGGAACTGCACCAGGAAGAAGCGTGGAACGTTAGCACGGGCCATCGCTAGCTTGCTGCCGCTATGCGCTAGCTGCAGCCTATGCCTAGAGAAACAATATATTGCTGTATTTTCACCTCGCTTCAAAATGCTTTGCGTGCTTTTTTGACCCTGAAAAAAACCTGTAGACTTTAGTGACCCCTTCGGCAGAGTCTTTCATCAACGGCGTGTGAAAGGCACGTGAAGGATATGTATCTCAGTATCGCTTCTCTTTCGAATAAGCTAACGACTCATAAAAAAAAAAACATTTCTAATAATTTACAACGTTTATTAGGGATGGAACCATCGTAACTTTAATGCAGTGGTCCTAGATATATACAGGGTGCCCCAATTAACTACCATGCACCGAGATAAAAAAAGGCAATGCGTTACTCGAAGAAAACCTAGTGCAAATTGTTTCCAGTACAGTAGAGTGGCTGCCACTATATTTTTCGTTACTGAGATTAAATTAGGTAATTGTAATTAATTATCTTACTCGTGACGTGATATCATAATTATCAAAATGTCAATGAGGCATTTGTAGGCACAGCCAAAGCACATCTAACTGCGGTATTTTCAGCGACGTACTAATTGCGTACTAATTTTTTTCCGACTGATAAATAAACCCTGCGAAATATGGCGAATAACACGTGACTGCGCTCCCCACCCGCATCATAAAGCAGTGCCCTTGAACGGGCTCCCTCTGAGTTATCCAGAACGAAGTAAAGAAAATAAAGAAAAAAAAAACACCGCCCAAGCACTCCGTACAGTTGGTTAATCAGCGAAGCTGAGACATGCGGCCACGGTGTTTATCACTGGGTTAACACCGATGGTTCATTAAATGGCGTCTTCGTAGGCTGCCGGATCCTCGGTACGCAGTTGTTGCTTCATTAAAACTTCTTTCTGGGCGAGTTGGTGCATACTTGACATGAAAACTGTTTACAGCGCAACACATGCAACCACAAAGTATAAGGGACAGGACACAAGCGCTTGTGTCCTGTCCCTTATACTTTGTGGTTGCATGTGTTGCGCTGTAAACAGTTTTCATGTCAAGGCAGTTGTTGCTTGCGCTCGGCTGCACGAGCCTGTTCTTGTGTCCGGGCTGCAGGATAGGGACGGCGTACACGAGCTCGTTCCCGGTTCTGCTCGCGGCGTTCCTGATCGAAGGCTGCCTGCTCCTCAGGAGTACGTATGAAGTGTGATCTACCCATTTCGGAGCCTGATAGAAACTACTGCGTGCCCGCTCTGCTGCGACCAACGTTCTTAGAATCTAAAAACGTTCGCTGCGACGGAGAGCAACGACGTCACTATAGAGAAGCGCGCGATTGGCTGCGCCAGCATACTGGAGCAGCCAATCGCGCGCCTCTTTTTCGCTTTTATTTTGGACATTAGCATGGGTTGCGCCGGAGGAGTTTTCGGCGTTCAGGTGACAGACGGACGGACGGACGAATCGGCTAGCCATATGCAGCTTCCCTGTAAAACATCGTGATTTCCCAGCCTCGGCCGAAGTAACAGTTTGGTGTTAGTTGGACACAAGCTGCGATAGCTGCTGTCTTTGCGTAGATAAAGTGCACGGATTGCTTTTTTTTGTTTTTTTGCCACAAAATCTATCACCTCAAAAGAGAATTGACGACATCAGTGCAAAGGTTTAAATGTGCGCCTTGTTTCGTCCCAGTCGCCATGTCTTTCTCTAATGAGCAGAAGGTAAACATGATCCTTGCCTTGGGAGCTCAAAATGGCAACAAGAGGAAGGCCGCAAATATATACCCGTCATGGAAGTGTGCCGGTAGACCAAACGCGTCGACTATGATCAGAAACGATAAAAACCTGAGACAAACCGGCAGATTCAAGAAACAGCGGCGTAGGACTCCATCTTTGCGTCCTAGCCTACGCACGGATGTTGTAGCATTTATGGCCTCGAATCCTCATGCTAGGGTGCGGGACGTGGCCGCCCAGGTACCAGTTTCCAAGTCATCAGTTTGGAGCAATCGAAATGATGGCCTTTCACCCGTACCACCTTAGCCAGCACCAATGTTTGGAAGATATGGGCCTGTAGAATCGTCAAGATTTCTCGAATAGGGTCCTCACAAAAGCCGATGAGTCACCGGACTTTTTGAGTAACATCAGGTGCACAGATGAAGCCAATTTTCGCAAAAACGGCCAGGTAAGTTTGCGTAAGGCACACTATTGGAGGGACTCCAATGTACCATGGGTAAAGCGCAATCGGCACCAGTACCAGTGGTCGTTCAATGTGGGGTTCTGAATTTACGCCGGTGCTATAATCAGTCCCATCTTCTTCGATCGCACACTGACTGGACAGCGTTACGTGGACGAATTCCTTGAAGGAGTAGTGGACGAGTTTCTCAGCGAAGTCCCGCTGTCATATCTTCCACTTCTGTGGTGTCAGCAAGATGGAGCACCAGCACACAGCAGCACGCCGAGCATGAAACTGGTTGGATGCGACTTTTCATGCGCAATAGATAGGAAGGCACGGGATTGTAAAATGGCCGGCTGGGTCACCTGATCTCTCTCCACTCGATTTCTTTCTTTGGGGTTATATGAAAGATCGTGCTTACATGATCGAGACAGACGTCAGATTAGCTCAAGACAAGGATAACGGATGTCTGCCGTAGAATCCGTGCGTCGGTCATCAAGAAAGCCACTGAAGATGTGATAAAACGGACACAGTACTGCGTAGCTGCAAAAATGGAGACCTATTCGAACACGTCCTCTAGACTAGTGTACAACGGAGCTTACGAATTCATACATAATAAGGGCACACTGAAATCTGTTTTTTTTGTTGTTGTTGTTTTTGTTGCAGGCCAATTCGGCTCATTTAGAAATGGTTGTTTATTTTCTGGAACGCATTGGTTTTGCCTTTTCTCTACACGTGGGTCGCTTCCCGATCTGTTTATTTAGCTTTTTTCATTTTTTTGCCGCGAACCTGTTTTTGCAGCACGTATACACTCTCTTGAAAAATAAGACCGTCTCTTTAATCTGGCTTAGGTCCGAAGCAAGTTCCTGACGCGAAATATAGCTGCGCGCGCACTCTGTCGATGCGGTGCGAGCAAAGCCGATATTTTGAAACATGCTATGCCCATTACATTGCTTTTCGCGTTTCGTGCGTGGTCAGAGCGGCGCTTCGGCCGCGTTATCAAGGGGCTTTTGTTATCAATGTGATCAGTCGGCCTTGAGAGACGGATAATAAGTGTGACATAGAGAGGAAGGAATAGCTGCAAAGCCGCGAAACCTGATGTTGGTGCTCCTTCCGTACCAATAATCAAGGTTATGCACTGTTTCTTCGGGTTTCCGACAGTCAATGCAGTTGCTTTTAATCAGCTTATTTGAGGGCGCTGCTTTATGATGCGGGTGGGAGCGTAGTCACGTGGTGTTTTTCATATATTTCGTGAGGTTTGTTTGCCAATCGGAAAAAATTGCACGCAATTAGTACATCGCTGAAAACACAGCAGTTAGATGTCATGTGGGGGTGTTTGAGGGTGGCTACAGATGCCTCATTGACATTTTGATAATTAGGACAGTACTTCTCGAATGAGATAATTAATTGCAATTGTCGAATTAAATTTCAGGAACGAAAGAATTATTGGCGGCTACTCCACTGTACTGGAAACAATATGCACTAGGTTTTCTTCGAGTAACGCAACTGCTCTTTTTTTTTAAGTTTTGGCGCATCATAGTTGGGGAACCCTGTATAATTCACTCAATAACCGAAATGAGGCCAAGCCGGAATCACTCGAAATCAGATTCAACAGCAGTCATGCGCGGGAGCGCTGATAATCGGACTCACAGAAAAAGAAAGAACAAAAAAAGAGACAGAGAGAGGCTGCAGTTTCGCCGGAAAGGCGAAGCAGTATAGTGATAGCGAAGTGTACGACAATTACACGAAGGAAGATTAAACCACCGAGAGACGCCAGATTCCTGGTGGTGGGAGAGCACACAGGCTGTGAAATTGAACTGTCGCCTACTATGAGGCCTTGTAAATTCTCATATAAGGCCGGCACTTCAGTGAACAATTCTTCGAGGTCACACGAGAAAGTTTCTTCAAATGCAGGTTATGTGTGTATATATATTCCCCGCTAGCTTCAGCCTAAATTTCCGTCTCGACGCACATCTTCACTGTTTACATAACAGAGCCGATGCACGTGCTATGGTTCAACTGCTGCGAGCACAAGGAAGCAGCCACACGTTCCCCAATAATGCGGAGTCTGTATGCAGGCACGGATAACAATGCAGCGCTTGCAGCGGTGGCGTGCAGCGTTTAGTCATGGCTACCGAGCTATAAGTAGAACGTGACTTGGTAGAATGTTTTACTTCTCGACCATCCAATCGTGTGAGGTGCATACGCTTTCACTGTTTATACACTATGAACAAAGGATGTCGGTAACTCATTTATGCGAGTGTTATTTGCTCGTGCGAGCGAGCTCTATTGTATACTCCCCGCCTGCTCACTCCGCTAGGTGGCTGAGTGAACGTACTTTTGGACGAGTATACAAGAACCTTGGATAACAGAATGATTTTCGGGCATTCCTTATGCTCACAGAGTGTAAGATATCAGACGCGTCTTCCCCCGGTTGTTGCCGACGGCAACGCTGGTGCAAGAGGTGCGCACGGGCTCGGTCTCGATCGAAGGCGCGCGTATACGGCCCCTCAAGCCCAGACCGGGCTTGCGTTGCCCTTTCCGATTTCAGGCTGCAGTGTACGTGTAGATAGCGCCTGTGTACCGAAAGGGAGCTTCGCTCTAATAATAAACTTCAGTTCGTCCTGCAATCAATCGCCCTGTTGCGTTGCCCCGTGCGTTGTGTATGCTTCTTTCTCGCTGGTTCAAGTTAGCAATATATATATATATATATATATATATATATATATATATATATATATACTTTATCATGTACCAATTCGGCCAACACTAAGCCTTAAGTGTTACTTGAGCGAAACAATAACGTCCAGTATTAGTCTTCAAGCGAGTATCTTCGCTTTTTATTCCTTGCTATTGTTTGGTCCTAGAGTATGCTATATCTATGGCACTCGCCGTATACATACGGCGGCGTGACCGAGCGATGGTACCAAGAATGGCCGACGGCGCATCGTTAAAACGTGTCAAAGAAAAAAAAAAAACACGCTCGCATTGACGTCACATTTCTCAGGGAGGTTATACTGTCAACAGAGTAAATTAAAGGCTTCGAAAAGAAAATTTGGTCAGTTTCGGTCTCGGTGGGAATCGGGCCTCCGTGGCGCGAGACGAGCACGCTTCCCCGACGCTACGGCGCGGTTCTGGCTGACCAGTGCGCGCGTCATTGCACACGTCACATCGCATAGGACGTTAGAGTGGATTAAGGTTGGTGCAAATTAGAGCAAGGTGGACTAAGGGAGAGTTGTGAAGGAAAGGTGACAATGTATGACGTCACGTATCATGGACGTAACGAATGGTTTGAAGAGGTCATTATACTTTCGCATTCAAATCACGTAAGGATACTTAAGTGACTGTCAATTTTTTTTTCTCGGGACACTTCAGCAAGCAGTGAGTGCCTACGTCCACTTCCTCCTCTAAAAAAATCTAAATATGCCTAGAATCTACGTATCAACACTCACTCAGGTAGCAAAAAACACTAAAGTGCGTCTTAAATGGGCTAAAATATGAACTCTCATAAGCGCCACAATGTCAACAAAATCAAAGAAACAAAGAACAACGAGCAGAGCCGCACTTAATAACATAGATCGGCATATCCCACTCACGAGTAGACAGACTTGCATTCGCTCCACACTCATTGGTGCGTGACGAAAAGAGCGAGTGGAAGTATGAACGGGAGTGAGTGCCTGTTAACGTGAGCATGTGTACGAACGAAATTCAGTGAGAGTGATTTTGACGGGGCATAAACGTGGGTGGCTGTCAGCGAGTGGACGTGAGTGCGTATGTGAATGAGTGCCAGTGGGTGGACCTGTGTTTCATCAAGGTGGGCACGAGCGTATGAGTGTGACTGGATGCCGGTGATTACGAATGGAAATTCCTACGAACGCGGGTGTGCATATGAGTAGGGACGAGAGTGAGCGCCGACGTGTGCGAGTGCACATGACTTCAGTCGTCTTCTCCTGACGCTCGCCAAAGCTCTCATTTCTTGCGCAACACTAAAGAAGACAGAGGCGACGCGAAATACAGTATACAGGTGCACGGAATCTCAGTACAGCAAAACATCCTGTACACGCGTGCGCCGAAGAAAACCTTGCGGGCGTCGTGGAGTCCTTTGTCCGATGCTTCCGTGGATCGACCTCGGCTGTCAAAACACGTTGGCGCTGTTTTTCGTAATTCAAGTCTTCACCAGAGCTCCGGGCTCGTTCGTCCACTCTTCTCCGAGGCACACTATTCGGATCTCTTCCTTGTCCCGCCCTCTTGTCTCCAGTTTCCATCCAGCCGCTAGCCAGTTTAATAACGTGTCATCAGGCCAAGCACGCAGTTACCGTTTGGCAGTGGGTAAAAAAACACCCTCCCGTGCGCCCAGCTCCAGCCCTCTAGCGGTGTGTGCGCAATGCTCTGGGCGTCTCCGAAGTGGTTTCCGACGCCGCAAGTACCGCTCTTCGAAGACTCAAATCACCACCGCGAGCCGGCGCTTCCGGTAGCTCAGCGGTCTCCGCGCGGTCGTGCGCGTACAGCGCGCGTTGTTATATATGCGCGCGACTCAAGTTGCCTTGTATGGCACGCCGTTCGTGCGCCAGTTGGACAAAAAAAAGACTGGTTTCGACCAAACTGACGCAGCCGACTAAATGCTAGGCCGGGTGACGCTAATAATTTACATTGAACGGAGCCGTCCTTGAGAGGCATTCGTATACTGTTTCAGCGACTTGGCGCAGCGTCGAAATAACTGGTCTTGTCCTTAGCGGTTCGGTAGTTTTGGCAATAAAATGCGGCTTCGTGAGCACTAATTTGCGTGCTTGTTTCTGAGCTCCAAGGGTCTCTATACGCTTCAACTGCGTAGGCTCTCCTCAATGTCCCCGGCCGACTCTCCACGCTTTGGCCTATATACACGCATACAGAGAATTGACGCGATGGTGTGCAGTACACAGGGGCACACACAGAAGCACGCATCTTCAATGCAGGTAGTATACGTTTATAAAACGTTTTCATGTGCGCACAGTTAGACAGTCAAACTTGGAGGACGCTTAAGAGTGGAACGCGATGGCATTCAAAGATCGCTGACTCCTCCTTACGCCTCGCGGCAACTGCAGCTTGTGTAACCGTAATGTTTACCGAGAAGCGCTGACGACGAACGCTATGCACGAAGGCGAGCTTTCTGGTAGAAACGTGTGTGCCGATGCCGGAGGTATATTGCACAGCCGCGCCAAAAAAAAAAAAAAAAAAAAAAAAAAAAAAAAAAAAACGTAATTTTCAGGTTTCTGTTATTGTTTCGCACTTTTAATATTTAAGTCTGAGAAGATTTAACATAAAGGGCATGCGCTGTCGGTGTTTTGTTGCATGACATTTGTTTGTGGGCCGTCTTTCACAAAATTCCGAGGAATAACTTTGTCAAGAATTTAAGACAAGGTATGGGCCACTTTAGTGATGGAATGGTGTGGCAATATAACCCGCATATACCACATGTCATATAGCAAAGCATGGCATATACGTATACCTAAATATATATGGAAATTTTCGCTCACGAACAACTCCGCCGGCGCCGACCCCGGATTTTCTGCGACACGGGGCCCTTAACGCTCTTGCGTTAATACATGCCGAATTCTTCCAGAAGGTGTAGTTGTCAATAGCCATAAGCGACAAGCTTATCTTCGTCGCTTAAGGCCGAAAAATTCATTTTCTACAAGTGTACGACCAGGTTGCAAGTCACGGTCTCGGTCTGCGTGATACAGACGTGGAAGCAGGCGCGTGCATGGTTACGACGACTCCGCGTTGGCACGCGTTGCATACGCGATGTCCAATGTTTGTTTGCTTTCAAAAGCAGCTCGAACAGAGCACCTACCTCCTTAGCCTTGCGGCTGTTGAGGTTGGAGATGGTAATGCCATGTCGTCCCTCACGAAGGGCGAGAGCCCGTCGGTGCAGAGAAGGGCTCGAACCACTTCGTTGTACACACCTCGAAGTAGGCGGCCGCGGCTTCGTACGTCTTGCGCCCACGGACCGAAGTCTGTAGACGAGCTTGTGCAGTTCCCGTTTTTTTTTTATTGAAATGAATATTAGGAGAGGTTGGCGCCTTTATGGTGGCACCGGCTACTCCTTGTCACTTGGCAAAGGAAACAAATTTGCGTAAAAGGGAGAATAGCGACACGAAATATATGGCACTCAGTAGAACACTGGATGAATAAAAATATACAGTCCAACAGTACATGAGTCGCAAAGTTCTGTGCATTAGTTCAGTCCACGTACGCATATATAAAGTCAGATATTTTGAACAGCCGAAACACACAACACATGTAAGGCACTGCAAGTACAGAACAGAATTATACATATTGCGTAAAAGTTGCGATCACCCCATAAACCAAGTATGAACCACGAACAACGTTTGTGTTACTCATTTAGCGTATTCGGATCATCTGATACCTAATATTTTCCCAAAATGTTGGTGTCCTCTAAAAACTTTTTCAGAGCAAGAAGCGCTCTTCTTTGAAGGCCCGCAGTTGGCCATGGGCCAAGTATCTTTTTTAGAGTGAATGGTCTTCTGTCTAATATCAACAAATTTGCTTGCAGTACCCTTCTTTGTCACGAGGAAGACCACTCCGAAACAGTCCTCTGAGCCCAGCATGGTGAAGCTTTTGCCTCGGCACTTACTGCCACGTAAGCTAACATGGAGCAACTGCAACCTTCTGGTATAGCGTCGTCAGCGTGTCATTCGTGGTGCACTCGAAGGCGGGCGCGTTGCTCTTCGTTTGAAAGACCTGCGCAAAAACAAGCCCTGGTCCTTACGGGGCCTCCGTAAGCTTGCCGCCCACGGGAGTAGAAGGGCTCCGCCTCGCCCCTGGCGTCGAAGACAACGCACCGGTTGTGCACAAGTTGTCACCGGTTGTCCACAACGCTGTCAGCGTCTGTCGCGCGCCTGCCCGGCGAGTGCACGCTCACCGCAACGGTCACCCTCGCAGCTTCCGCCAATTCGCGCGGTCGTCGAGTCTTGGAGACCGAAGGCGCAGCCTCCTTGGAGCACGCCTTCCGATTCGCCGTCGTAGTCGATGCCACCAGGCTGTATCAGACCTTCCTGTCCTGCCGAAGCCAACGTGCGTAATTCGCGCAGGAGTTGACGGACGCCGGTTGAATGGACAGCGTTTTCACCTGGTCCTTCGCAAGCGTCTGCGTCGCGTCGTACGAGCAGGGAAAATAGTCGTCCAGTGACTGTTACTATATACGTACTCGCTGGCGCTCTAAGCAGTGCCACCGGTCCAAGATCCACTGATCTTTTTCGACAGAGAAGATCAGGAAATGAAGCCATTCGGAACGGCGTTTAGGACGTTCGGGTAGCAATTGAATGCCGTGAACAAGGTTTATATAAAAGATTCACGGTTATTGGTTATCTTCTAATAAAAAATAACTATAAGATAGACGTGTCTAGGCACATTTCATTTTCTGAGGTTCGAAAAACACGTAACAAGCATGCGTACACTTTAACAGAATACACATGCAACAACGACACGTTTAAGTATTTTTTCTTCCCCCTCGCACTATACCTGGATGGAGCCGACTTGGTCCTGCTATAACCAACATCGAATCGTTATCCGAATTTCCCTCACAAGTAGAAACAGTGGTGCGTAAATAGAATAATTTATCATCGCATGGATAATCGTCACAAATTTTGCATTGCGCTGGTTGCCACTTACCCCATCCCCTTACATTTTTTCGTTGGTCGCCGTTATGTGGACATATGTGATGCTCTGTTCCCCAAATTAAATTTTATTAATCTTATATGTTATAAGTGCATCTCTTCACACAACTGTATAATTTCTTGACTCGCTAACTGTTATCTTTCCGTTCGTTCCTATTACATGTATAACTGGTTACGTACACGTGTTCCTCAATGCTAGTTTTTTGACTAACATATTAGTTGGCAAGAGCGTCGACGATAGCAAATCTATAAGGACAAGATCGGAGCAAGATTCGTGGACGACGCCGCGTAGCGAGAAGGCAAGGTTTTTGCGGTTTCCGTCTCGGACACGCTGGGCAAAGTCGTCAACTGTGCCTCGGTCCGGACGACGGACCCCGAGATGGACGAGCAAGTGGCCATTGCACTCGCCATGCAAGACGGTCGTAGAGACAGGGTGTATAGCGATTCGAAAGCGGCCGTCAGGGCATTCCAGAAAGGCCGGGTGTATAGCCTGGCAGGTAGTTCAAATTCTGAAAGGCGCCAAACATCGTGGCAGTTACACAAGCTCCATCCTTTGGTCCCCTGCACACGTCGGAGCGATCGAGGAGCTTTCTCTGAACCTCAACGAGTCTGCCCACGAGGCTGCGCGTGGCTTAACCGACCGCCCTCGGATCGGGCGACTCTCTCCCCGGACACAGAGACGCTCCTTATCACGCACAATGAAATTACTAAGTTCTTTGACTTAGAGAGAAGGATTTTCCCGTCGCCTCATTCCAAGCTAAGCAGGCCGCAGGCGGTCATGCTCAGACTCCTGCAATCTAACTCCTACCCAAAATTAGGTGTCCCTTAAAACGAAGCTTTAGCTCGGGCCCAACTCCGACGCGGCCTATTCAAATACATGTAAAACGCAAAAACGCTTTTCTGAAATAAGCCCTGGACCGATTTTAATGAAATTTGTTGCACTTGAGAGAAAAAGTTAAATTCTGGTAACTCTTGGAAACAGAATTTCGATTTAGGGCGTTACTTATGTTAAAAGATTTTCAAAATACGAAAGTTCGAAAACAAAAATAGAAGCACAAAGTTTAGAAATTAATAGCTCTGCATCAAGAACAGGTATCACGGTTCTGTAAACGGTATCAATTAGATCCTTATCAAATTTTTTCTTCCTCCCGCCGGGTTCTTCTTTCTTTGTGTTTTCGTTCGTTCTCGGCTTTTCCTAAGCCGCTGCACTGTTCTCTGCTTCGGTATTCCGGGGCTAAAGATGCTGGATGTCAATAATTTGAACTGAATTTATTTACAGGCAGACACTAACGGGTTACACGGGGTATATAGTAAACAAGGAAATCGAGTTCACATTAACGAATGCGGCTCAGCAAAGGCCCCGGGGCAGTCCGGCGCCCCGATCGGGCGCTTGACGAGATCGGTCCGTTGTGTCAGACCACACTGCCCGCTAACCTAGTTGTAACTCCCAGCCGCGGGACCATGTGTCCGGGCTGCGTAACTCGCACCGGCGGCGGCCGCCGCTCGGACCACCCGAGCCGCCCGCGCCGCCTCGGCCCGACCCAAACACTCCCCAAAGACTCCCTTCTCCAGGTACCGCTACAGCGGCTCGCTGCGCGATTTATGGCGTTCGCCAGAACCAGTGCGCGAGAACCCCTGCCGCTCACTTTTTCGCCGAACAGCGTCCGGCCACCGCCTTCCCAAAGCAGGCGTTCTCTGGAAGCGGCCCGGGTGCGAGCCAACAGCACAACGTTGCAATGCAACAGATACACAAACACAGAGTGGACCCCAGAGAAGTCGAGCAAGCACGCACTTCAACCACACAAAAACAATGCACACATGAGCTTAACCAAGGCGACCGTTCACAACGGCCTTACATCATTCAAAGCGGACAAATTCTATATGTCAGTTTATATCTTACGTGAATTTGGTACGTTGTGTACATCGCTTCTGCAAAAGCTGTATTTCCAGATTACAAAATTTTTGGTGTTTTGATGTTGGGCTGCTCATCACTGCGCGCCGCCTTTCGATGGGGGCGAAATGCTACAAATTTTCCACTGTTCATGCCTCACGGGCGGCAATAAATGATAAACAGATTTTTTTTTAATGCTGATGACACAGAAAAGAAATCAACTAAGGACAACATTCTATTCATATAACTTGCCTTTCGTAAGTGCCTTGTGCGATTAGGCATTTCCTCAGCTATTGTCTCGTTATTATGCCGATATTGTACATGTCTGGCGGGCGTGAATGCCTGCGATAAAAAAAAAAAAAACACTTCGTACTAATTTATTTTCTCTTTCTTTCTTTCTTTTTTGCATAAGAGCCCTGCTTTAATATGGTGCCTGTTGGCGATGTCCAACTTCCAAACAGATCATTTTAAAAAACTGCATTATTACTGTAAACATGTAATGCATATTCATTTTATTTATTTATTTATTTAATTATTCACACATACTTCAGCTCTATTATAGGGCTACAGGAGGATTGGGTGCACTAAATTGCGATAAACAAGGCAAGCGCAAGCGAGCAATTTAAGAGCGGTTAGCGCATGACCCAAGCAGACGCCTCAATTAAAGGAATACTAGTTTCAGACAAAAGTAATCACGCTTGCTTAGGAACGTTCTCCATGCAGCTACAACACTACACCGAAATACGCGAGCTATAAAGAAAGAGTATTTGATATATTCTGGGACGAGCTGCGAAATTGTGAATGCCCTTGCGAATGTTGCAAATGCAGAAGAATTTAATTCCCGTAGATGGGTCTTGTTATTCGTAAAGTTCTCATGACAATATTCTTACAAACCCGTCGCTCCTAAACTTTTTAGATATGTAATACTGCGTAAAGTATGTAATACTATGTATAGGGCAGCTGATTGGGCAAGCTGGTGAATCATAAACGTAAGTGTAGAGCGCCAAGGTTAAACGTGGACGAGACACCTATACGGGTGTTTAAGCAGAAGAAATTGATTTTCGTGTATTAATTACTGTATAGGGTGCGCGTTACAGACGCATCCCTTAATGGCGTGGATCACCCTGTACAGCCCATACAGAAGAGCTTTTGATCGTGTAGCGCGGGAGTCAGTCTACTGAGATCCATGTCATGCCACCAACGGAAGCCTCGGAAACTCAGTCCCAGCCCAACGGTACGAGTTGTTACGTGTAGATGCGTGTTTCATGCATTTCGAAACGACCACGTGAGCCGAAAGAACTGGCGCCAAATAATTGATTCAACTTACCTGATTACGCTCGCAGCATTGTGAAGCGTGGCGCAGAGTGCAACTCCCCCCCCCCCCTCCCCGTGACGTAATAGAATAGTAAAAATAAAGCTTTAGCGATAAGGCGCAATAAATCGGTCCGCATCGCGCCTTCTGCAGAAGTGACTTTGCGTTGGAGCGGGAGCTGCGCAAAGCGCCAATCGGCATCAGCTCGTGGAAAGAAGTAAGCGCAACGGCAACTTCATGTTGCCCCATGTATCTGCGTCACAGAAGGGTTGGACGGCAAGCCTCGTTGAGCGCTGCCGCGAGCGTAATCATGTAAATTGAACGAATAGTTTGACGACAGTTATTTCGGTTTACATGGCAGTTTTGAAAAAAAAAAAAAAGAAGACACGTTACGAGACCTTTATGATGATTCCCTTGAACGTACCGATAGAAACATGTGCCGTAAAGCCAGTAACTAAGAAGTTATTTAATGTAATTAGTTTAATTAGTGAATGGATTGCTTTAGTTCTTCTTGCAAATGATATCCTTCTAGAAGAGTTGATTGTTGGGCTTGTTACGCTTGTTACGAACACATACCTATCCCAACCCCGCCACGTTACACATCATCTACCCGGACGTCTACCCAGACGATGCGTGCCCCTCGTGCGGGGTCACGGCGACACTCGCACACGTGCTCTGGGGGTGCAGAAACGCTCCGCCCGACTCTACCTCCGACAAGTGGGAGAAGACCATACGAAGCCCGCTCCTACAAGACCAGCAATGGGCCGTCCAGCATGCTCGCGCAGAGGCCGCCAGGTACTCCCTGTCGGTCCCTGCGTGGGAGACGCCCACTGCGCGCTGACGTGCGTCCAATCCAATCAAAGTTCGTGCAATCCAAAATTGTTTTTCCATAACAGAACAAGTACCAATGTCATTCTAGACAGATATTTCTACAGTGAAGTAATTCGAGTAATTCTTGTGGGCTTTCTTAAAAAAAGGTGTTCAAAGTGCAAAAAAAAAAAAAAAAAGACACACACACAGTGTATAGAACGTTTAACAGTCGGAAGGAAAGCGCAGCTGTGTACCAAAGAAACATATTTTTTATTATTATTATTACTAAAGCTGGCACGTATACGGTGAAATAAGAACAGCGCGAGAAACAGGCACACACAAAGACACACACAGTCTTTCTTCGCCTGTCCCTGCTTCTCGCGCTCTTATTTTAAACATGAACTACCAATGCACCTAGGCACGTACCCCTTCATAACGCAAATGATAATTTGTATAGATCCAAAGTCTGTCTATAATAGTTCAATACTGATTCTGAGAGTTTTAAGTGCGAAGCTTATTCAGATCCGCACCTCCGGCACTGGAACCAGGTCATATTTATATGCATGGCGATGAACGCATCGCTTTCTCCTCGCACCACCCAACACAGCTGAACGTGGGGTGCCATCGGTGACGTTAGCCAGTGAAGCGCTGCACTCTTCGTGGATGACAAAGGGCGTGTTCTTCCTCACGCGACGCTCGAGGTCGGCTGTTTATGCAGGGGACAAAAGTGTGGGAAAGGCCGGGCGAGCCGCGGACGTTTGCGACTGACGGCTGCCGCTCGAGCAGCTCGCGTTCACGACCGTGACCCGCGGTCTCGCGACGTGCCGCCGGTGACACGTGGCTTCGAGAGCGGTGCAGTAAACCACAACGAAGCCCGCGCCTCTAATAACGTAGAGGCACGCCCGGCAGCTGCAGTTAACGGTGGGAGCTTCGATCACTCTCCGACCCACCAGACTTGGGTGTTCGGCCTTTATTACGCGAATGCGGTGAAACCTCGGACTGTGCGTTTGAACATCTTAATTTGATCGGAGTTTAAAACCAGCCCTCTGTAAAGAGTTTGGAATTTCGCGAGTGAGGACCAGCGCGTGAGTTTCCCGAAGCAGCATCGAACAACACCAGCGCCACACTGTTAGCAGGCAGTTTGGTTCACAGGGCGCCAACGCAGCCAGACGTACCAGATGCAGCAGACGGAGCGGCCGGCGCTGAGGGGTGCCGTGTAGGAGAGGAGGCATCCGACGGCAGCCGCCCGTTCTCATGGTGGCGGCGTGACGCGACCCTGTGAATCCCGCGGGCCGGGCCGGGTCAGAGGCCAGACGACGGCCGCCGCCAGGTTCCCAACTCGCCTTCTTGGCCACAAAGGCATGATTTGCAGTGCGCGAAAGCGGTTGCCGCACGGCAACTTGACGAACAGCGACACATTTGGCTCTTCTCGATGGCGTAACTTCGTGACATTGCACCATATGTCCGTCCGTCCGTCTGTCTGTATGTCTGTCTGTCTGTCTGCCGGTCTGCGCTCGTGCGCGTGCGCGCATTATATTAACTATGTCAGACGCTTCAGAGTGCTTTGTGCCAAAAAAAAAAAAAAAAAAACGCCTCGCTTTCAACATGCATGCTTCGTCTGAAATATTTCTATAGAAAAGTGCCTTTTCAGACGCGACTGCTTCGATTGCGTATTCAACTAGTGATCACTTGCATGAAGCTAAAAACAGATAATCTAGAACGGATCTTTCTTCGGAAGTCTTTTTATTGTGTGGAAAACAATCCATGGATCAAATAGGTCCTTACAAGGCGCTAGTGCGTCAATTTGTTCATTTACTTCTTCCTCTCGCCTAAATAAATTTCTTTTCCATTTCCATTTATCCATATCCTTGCAATCTTTATTACGCGCGTTCTTTCTTCTTTTCTGATTTGCAGCATAATTTCGTCGTAAAACGTTTTGTTACTGTCGTGTTTGCTGTAATTTATACGAAGAAACGAAATTTCATTTTATTCCTTTATAATGAATATTATTACAACCCCTCGCCCCCTCTGTACTGTATTGTCGCGCAGGCATTACAGGCGCGGTGACTACTCTACAAACAAACAAACAAACAAACAAACAAACAAACAAACAAACAAACAAACAAACAAACAAACAAACAAACAAACAAACAAACAAACAAACAAACAAACAAACAAACAAATTGAAGGGGCATTAGTTGTCCCTTCGTGGATGAATGCGAAAGCATTGCGACCACCGCGCGATGCCGATTCTCTTTCAGTCGTTGAGCAACTAGTTAGGACAGTTCTTGGTTCGACTCTCAGCAAAGATCGGCGGTTGGACTGCCAGCAAAGGTGGTGGGTTCAAATGTCTTAATTAACTCTACCTTAGTTAACGGTGACTTAATTAACTTCGTCTTAATTAACACCAATGGTCGTGGGTTCGTAGTCTTTTTGGACCATCGTGGGGTCACGCCAAGCCTACAACGCCGGATTTTCAGCCTCATTAGCCATATAATGCTTTCGAATAAATAAATAAATAAATAAATAAATAAATAAATAAATAAATAAATAAATAAATAAACGCTACCGTTATTTTTTTTTTTTAGCAAAAAGAAAGGTAGGCGGACTTCAGCTATTCCTTACGATTCTGAGCTCATTTACTGCGATAACAGCTACTCCTCTCAACAAACCAACTTTGTGCAAAGCTCATCAGTCCGGCGCAAACTCCTCGAGCTGCATGCAACGACGAACAGCGACGGTGGTGGCGGCATGATGACCACCGGTCGACGACGCACGCCGTGGTGTAACGAGCGGACGGACCAAGCAAGCCCTGTTTCTAGCTCTTAACTGCTGTCGCAGGAAATGAAAGAAAGAAATAAAGAACTACAGGTAAGAGTTTCCCGTAATAGTTCCGTGTATTGTACAGCTCTACAATGACCATTCTCTTCGATCTTAAAAGAAGCACTGTCATCGGTGGGTGGCTATACCGGGGCCGGAATGACATAACGACTCTGTCCGACTTCTTTTCCTTTTCGCGCGCTTCGTCATGGAGCCAAGCGACGGCCGGCCTACTTTTGCACCAGATCTGGCTGTTTGGGAGCGGTGGACGAGATGAGTGGAAAGGAACGGACTGAAACGGTTGTTTCATTATACCTGCCCTGGTACTTTTTACACTTTACACGAGGGTAAACAAAAAAAAAAAAGGGAAGGTTATTTTCCCATAACTTTATAATTTACAGACAGAAAAACTACACGTGTTACTTTTTTCACAAATGCCGTTTGCACGGCAGTGTGCACTTTTGATAGCGCGCAATGAGCTTCTGTACCCCTTCCATGAAGGAGGTCTTTGGATGCTCACGAAGTCACGTCAACACCGTCTGCCGGACCTCATCGTCTGACTCGACGACCACGCAGCGCCTCCTTCAAATGGCCGAAGATGAAGTAATCCGGCGGCGTCACATCATGCTGTACGAGGACGGGGAGGCGCTAACGGCCGGTTGTGCTGTTCGGCTGTTAGCGGCGGTGGGTGTCGTTTTGACTCCCTCCGACCACAGAAAGCGCACTAGATCGCTGTACCTCGATGGTGCGATCATGGAGTGGTGCGTCCATACGTGTGAAGTATTTGCTCCGTGGCACTCGACTTAACGGCGCCAGTGAACGATACTCCTTCCATGTCACTTCAAGTATACGCGTGGTGATGTCTGGCACACCGAGTCTTCGTTTACTCTCGCGAACACAGAAAGTTGCAGTTAGTTTTCTTTTTATCTAACCTTGGTATATGCATCTCGTTAGCACATTGTCTTTGTGACGTTTTTTTTTTTTGCCATTGCAAACACACACACACCCCCGCACGCACACACACACACACACGCACACACACACACGCACGCACGCACGCACGCACGCACGCACGCACGCACGCACGCACGCACGCACGCACGCACGCACGCACGCACGCACGCACGCAGACCTCTCTCTGTATTTGTCTTCTTTGAAATATATATAAATGATAAATGAATGATAAATTAAGCCCGTCTGGCCGGGAAAATACATATTGCAGAAGCGCGAAAGATACACTGACCAAGATAACTGAAAACTTAATGACAGGCCACGATATTGACTGGGCAAGTGCACGTGTTCTGGCCAAGGAAAGTAAGCTTGCGTCACGCCTGCATCTAGAATCCTTGCACATACAGACCACGGCCATTCAGACCATTCCCGAATAGGAATGACGGGACACTTCCGACGTCATTAAATTTTCAGTTATCTTGGTCGGTGTATCTTTTCGCGCTTCTTCAATACCTGATATATAAGAATAAAATTGAAATTGAAATAATTCACCAAATCACATTCATGCAGTGTAAACTCACCAACTGTAGATTGGTTTACCCGGTGCAAGCTCACCAACACGTAACCCATGGTGTTACTGGTGTGAGTTCACCATGTAACACGCATGCAGTATCCTAGCCGACGCCTCCAGACTGTAACACTGACCATGCACTTCATCCGTCCTTGTTCTCTTTACACAACACACGGTACTCGAGCACGTCACACGAGGTTACCGGAGGTCGAAAGCGCGTGACAACTTTCGAGGCGTGAGGATGACGTAAGCCGGCGACTGCATCGTCGACGCCGTTAATTACTTGTTCGGCAGAATAGCCGGGACAGACGGGGGGTGGTCAAAAAAGGCAATCACCCCTTCCCCCTCCCCCCCATACCACACGCGCACACACACACACATTTTAGAAAGCGGGCATTGTCGCTTGCACACTGGCAAATCCAACAAAACAATAGCTGAGGCCAAGTTTACTTTCAGAATTGCGCCCTCATAAGAATGCTTTCTTTAGTGCGTATCCTCTGCTTGGGAAGCTAGGATGGTCTCTCGGCCGCCGCCGCCACGCGCTGTAGCAGACGACGTTCGGCCGGACGCACTAAGCAGAAGGGTTTTACAGTTTTTCACGGTGCGAGCCGCCTGCGGGACGTGCCTTGCACGCCTGCATTGCACGCCTGCATTGCAGAGAAGGCTGTCGCCGGGCGGTCCAGAAGTTTTATCTCCCGCCGCTTGCATCATCCCGTGTTCGTTGGGACCGTCTAAGCTAATTATCTTTAATAACTCAAAATCAGCTTTGATGTTTGTAATTTACTGGTCTGCACTCAGTGTTGCCATTTTCGCGATTTTGGCGCTAGATTTAGCTACTCTCTTGTCTGTTTAGCGACAAAGTTTTCTATTTAACTAAAGGCTACATTTCTAGCGACTTCAATGGACAGTCTGCGACATTTTAGCAACTTCGAAGTAGGGAAAAAAATGGCCTTCAAGAATGCAGTTTATTATTCAAAAGCTAGATGTAAGCGGCCGAAACTTGCCGTACGATTGGCCCCGTGAGCATGTTGGCAACAGTTGCTTTCACGTTGATAGTCTTCACATTGTGATGGTGCTTAACAGCACGGCTATGATCACATACTTAGAACTGGGCAAAATAAAAATTTTTATTTTTTTTTACGTAAAGGATTTGAATGTGTTTAAACGCTGCGTATTCTGTGGTGTCCCCAAAATGCATTCGATTTGTGGAAGTTCGAAAGCGTAGCAGTAAATTAATAGAATACATTTTATATTCAGATTTAGAGCGCAGCAGCTAAATAAGACAGCTCCATTGAATAGAAAAGCCTAGATATCCGAGCAGCTGAGCTCAGTAATCTAGACTGAACAAATCTTAACAAATCGCTTCCGTTTCTCACGGATTTCGGACCGATCAGTACTTCACGGCGGCTTTCAGGTAAGCCAAGGGCGGAAAAGTAGCATTTGACCTGTACTATAAAGCTCGGGTATAATTGTCATCGCCGTGTTGACAGCATGCGGCCGAGCACGTTTCACAAGATTTAGCTTTATCACGAACGTCGAGAACCAGAAGTATTTAGAGATATTGCAGACTAAGTGCCTTTTGCCACAGGAAAACTAGGTTAACGTTGTTCTTTTGAACTGGGTTGTATTTGTAACCTTACAATAATCTGAAGGTGAACGCGGAATTTAATGTCATCATGCGTTATGCAAACATATTATCAAAGTAAAAGCCCTCCGCACCATGGTGGTAAATTCACTCTCTATCTGTCACCTGCACGGACATTAGACAAACATGAGACGTCTAGGCGGATGATTTACTTTACGTTAGCCTATATTAAAGTGTTCCAAAATGCCTACGTCACTTCAAGTTCATTTGATAGTTCTAGCGAAAATTTTAGCGACCTTTTTTTTTTGTCTGCCGTCAGCGACACGCTTCAGATAATTTTGGCACCACTGGATTGTAATGGTTGACTGTGTGTGATTGATAACCATGTCTGTCAATGACAAAGCTAACTCTCACTGACGCATTTTACACTCTCATTTAATGCAATGATAACCCGCAATCACCCCTCCCCGCCCTCCAGGACATTTAGAGGAACTATCAGACATTGTTTGGGATATCGTTGGCCTTAGTGAGATTAGAAGAACTGGTGAAGGTTATATAGTGCTGACTAACGGGCATGTCCTCTGCTATAGAGGTCTCCCAGATAAGAAGCAATACTATAAGAAGAATAGGATTCCTAATCCATAAGAACATAACGGGCACATTGAAGAATTCTACAGCATTAATGAGAGGGTCATAATACTCGTAATCAAACTTAATAAGAGATAGAGAAAAGGTAGTACATACCTACGCTCCAACATCCAGTCACGATGACGATGAAGTAGATCAGTTTTATTAAAATGTTGAATTAGCGATGAGAAAAGTGCAAACTCAGTATACTGTACTAATGGGCGGCTTCAATGCAAAAGTGGGGAAAAAGCAACTGGTGAACAAGCAATTGGCAACTACGGCGTCAATTCTAGGAACACTAGAGGAGAGATGCTGGTAGAATTCGCAGAAAGGAATGAGCTGCGAATAATGAACACCTTTTTCAGGAAGCGTAGCAATAGAAAGTGCACCTGGAAAAGCCCTAGTGGTGAAACAAGAAATGAAATTGATTTCATACTTTCTGCCGATCTCAGCATAGTGCAGGATGTAGAAGTGACGGGTAGGGTAAAGTGCAGTGATCATAGGTTAGTGAGAAAGAGAAAGAGTAAAATTGGTCAAGAAGAACCAGGCCTACCTAGAGGCAGTAAGGGCAAACGCGGACGAATTCAAGCTGGTACATGCAAACAAATATGCAGCCTTAGAACAGAGAGATGAAGGTGACATAGAGGTAATGAATGAAACCGTAACTAGGCTGGCTTCAGAGGCAGCAATTGAAGTGGGAGGCAAGGCACCAAGTCAACCAGTAGGCAAGCTCTCACAAATAACAAAGGACCTAATAAAGAAACGACAACGAATGAAAGTACCCATCTCAAGAGATAAGATAGGATTCGCGGAACTGTCAAAACTGATCAACAAGGCGAAAACAAGGGTTATTCGAAATAATGATGTGAGAAAGGCTGAAGAAGCCGTAAAAATTGGACGCAGCCTGAAATCAGTGAGAAGGAAACTTGGCATAGGACAAACCAAGATATATGCACTGAAAGATAAGCAGGGTAATATCATCAGCAATCTCGAAGGTATAGTAGCAGCAACGGAAGAATTCTATACTGACCTGTACAGTACCCAGAGGAGTCAGAATGCCTCCATTCGGAGTAGTAATGAACAGGATACAGAAACTCCTCCTATTACTAGCGATGAGGTCAGAAGGGCCTTGCAAGACAAACGCGAAAGAGCGGCAGAAGATGGAATAACGGTCGATTTAATCAAAGATGGAGGAGACATAATGCTTGGAAAAATGGCGGCTCTCTTACGAAGTTTCTATTGACTGCAAGGGTCCCAGAAAACTAGAAGAATGCAAACATTATACTAATCCACAAAAAGGGAGACGTTAAAGAATTGAAAAATTGTAGGCCCATTAGCTTACTCCCAGTTTTATATAAAATATTCACCAAGATAATTTGCAATAGAATAAGGGCAAGACTGTACTTTAGCCAGCCAAGGGAACAGGCTGGCTTCAGGAAGAGATACTCTACAATGGACCACATCCATGTCATTAATCAGATAATCGAGAAATCCGCAGAATACAATCATCCTCTCTATATGGCTGTCATAGATTACGAAAATGCATTTGATTCAGTAGAGATACCAGCAGTCATAGATGCATTACATAATCAAGAAGTACAGACCGCTTACGTAAATATCCTGGAAAATATCTACAGATATTCTACAGCTACCTTAATTCTCAACAAGAAAAGTAGGAAGATACCTATAATGAAAGGGGTCATACAAGGAGACACAATCTCTCCAATGCTGTCCACTGCGTGCTTGGAAGAAATATTCAAGCTATTAAATTGGGAAGGCTTAGGAGTAAGGATCGACGGCGAATACCTCAGCAACCTTCGGTTTGCCGATGACATTGTTCTATTCAGCAACACTGCAGACGAGTTACAACAAATGATTGAGGACCTTAACAGAGAGAGTGTAAGAGTGGGTTTGAAGATTAATACGCAGAATACAAAGATAACGATCAATAGCCGGGCAAAGGAACAAGAGTTCAGGGTCGCCAGTCAGCCTCTAGAATCTGTGAAGGAGTACGTTTACCTAGGTCAATTACTGACAGGGAACCCCGATCCTGAGAAGGAAATTCACAGAAGAATAAAAATGGGTTGGATCGCATACGGCAGACTGCCAGCTCCTGACTTCAAGCTTACCATTATCATTGAAAAGGAAGGTATACAATTAGTGCGTTTTACCAGTGCTGACATATGGATCACAGACTCGGAGACAGACAAAGAAGCTTGAGAACAAGTTAAGGAACGCGCAAAGAGCGATGGAACGAAGAATGCTAGGCATAACTTTAAGAGACAGAAAGAGAGCGGTTTGGATCAGAGAGCAAGTGGGTACAACCGATATTCTAATTGATATTAAGAGAAAGAAATGGCACTGGGCAGATCATGTAATGCACAGATTAGATAACCGTTGGACCATAAGGGTGACAGAATGGGTAGGAAGAGAAGGGAAGTGCAGTAGAGGACGGCAGAAGACTAGGTGGGGCGATGAAGTTAGGAAATTCACGGCCGCTAGCTGGAATCGGTTGGCGCAGGACAGGAGTAATTGGAGATCGCAGGGAGAGGCCTTCGTCCTGCAGTGGACATAAAATGTGGTGAGGATGATGATGATGATGATGATGATGATGATGATGATGATGATGATACATCTCTTCTCCGGGGAGATAATTGTACTGGAGAAGAACGAGCAGTGGGCATTGCTTCGAGAAAGACGACGATAATGAGTTGCTCGAAGCCTTGTGCCTGTATTGCTTGAGTTGTGTGAGTTGACCATGTAAAACACATGCAGTATCTTAGCCGACGCCTCCAGGAAGTAACCCTGAACATGCACTTCGCCCGTCCTTGTTCTCTTTACACAACACGCGGTACTCGAGCACGTCACACGAGAGGTTGCAGAGGTCAATAGCGCGTGACAACTTTCGAGGCGTGAGGAGACGTAAGCCGGTAACTGCATCGTCGACGCCGTTAATTACTTGTTTGGCAGGATAGCCGGGACAGACGTATCTACCGAAGGAACAGGGGGTGGGAAAAAAGGCAGTCACCCCTGCATTGCCTGAGCTGTCTGAGCTCAGGCAATACAGGCACAAGGCTTCGAACAACTCATTGTCGTCGTCTTTCTCGAAGCAATGCCTACTGCTTGTTTTTCTCCAGTACAATTATCTCCCCGGAGAAAAGGAGCCGTTTCGGCGACTTACGGGCAGCATCGCACAGGGGGATTGAAGTAAGGCTTTAACCGGTGAACGTACACGATTTCGCGCCCTCGGCGGCGCATATCCGAAAGCGGCTCAAGGGGTTCTACGAAACAGTTTACAGGACACGTTTCACTGACCACACGGTAGGGACCCTGCTATTTGGAAAGGAGTTTGGGTGAAAGTCCAGGGCTGGCGGCGGGAACCCAAAGCCAGACTAGTGAGTCAGGCGCATAGGGTGCAGGAGAGGAGGATAAATAGACAGAACGACAGGGAAGGGGTGCAGGAGAGTCGGGAATATCCTGACGGTGATTCTGTCGCTGCTAGTCTTCCCAAGTAAACGCGCGGGCGACCTTTCGGCACTCTTCCGTGTGTGCAGCAGCTTCGGACAGGGTAATAGCCTCCGTCGTGTCAGGGCGATACGGAAGGATGGTATCCATTGTGCAGGAAGGCTCGCGTCCGTAAAGAAGAGAGAACCGGGAAAATCCCGTATAGTGGTCTGCGTGGCGGTATTATAAGCAAACGTCGCGAAGGGTAGAACGCGGTCCCAATTGGTCTGGTCAGATGCGACGTACATATATGGCTAACATGTCGCCAAGAGTGCGGTTAAAACGCTCAGTCAGCCCATTAGTATGCGGGTCCTAGGCAGTAGTGGTACGGCCAGAGAGAAAGACACGGCATCTGTCGCTCAGCAATTTTCTGGGGGCTCCAAGTTGAAGTGTGATGTTATACGCAGAAGCAACCAGGCAACATCACGCGCAGATGCGTTGGACAGAGGCGAAGTTGTTTCCGCGTCGCGCGTAAGATGGTCTATCGCCACGATCACCCAGTGGTTGCCGTCTGAAGTACTCGGAAGGGGCCCGCAATGATCAATTCCGACGTGGTCAAAGGAGCGTCCTGGGCAAGGCAGTGGTTGCAGTGGAGCCGCTGACGGACGAGGGATATGCTTGCGGCGTTGGCAAACGAGGCAGGAGCGGACATATCGGCGGACGAATCGGTACATCCCGCGCCAGTAATAACGGAGTCGCAGACGCGCGCGTATGTTTTTAGTACTCCTACACGCGCGGATTGCGGGTCATCGTGAAACGCTGCACATATATCCGAACGTAGATGCCGAGGGACCACGAGTAACTATTTGCGGCCATCCAAGAGGTAGTTACGCCGGTATAGGAGCCCGTCACGAGCAGCGAAGTGGTGTGCTTGACGGCGCAATGCACGGCCAGGAGAAAGCGCTGATTTCGTGTGTCAGAAAAGCCTGCATAGAAACAATCCATTAATCCTTCTGCTGCTCCGAAAGCATGTGCGTGGCGGTGAGGGAGGACTCGCATATTCGTACCTTCGGAAAATCGGGCTGGCCTGACACAGGGGAGCGAGACAGCTAGGGCATCCGCGTCCGAATGTTTGCAGCCAGAGCGATACAGCACTCGCATATCGTACTCTTGGAGGCGGAGCGCCCATCGAGCGAGGCGACCTGAAGGATCTTTCAAGGACGACAGCCAGCAGTGGGTGCGGTGGTCAGGTATGACGTCGAACGGGTGGCCGTAGAGGTAAGGGCGAAATTTAGTTATGGCCCAAATGATAGCCAAGCATTATTTAATTTTCTATAACGGAATAGTTTGCTTCCGCTTTCGTGAGTGCGCGGCTAGCGAAGGCAACTATTCATCGAAGCCAGTCTTTCGTTGTGCAAGAACAGCGTCAATCCCGACGCCACTGGCATCCATGCGTATTTCTGTCAGAGCGCCTGGGTCGAAATGTCGGAGGATCGGGTGTGAGCTTAGAAGACGACGCAGCGTCGTCAATGCGGCATCGTAAACTGGTGGCCAGGCCGAGAGGTCATGGTTACCAGCGAGAAGCTACGTCAAAGGCGGTTTTTGTGGCGAAATTGCGGATGAAACGGTGAAAGTATGAACGTAATCCGATGAAGCTGCGGAGTTCTTTTGTGGTTTTCGGTCGTGGGAATTCGGCGATGGCTTGGAGTTTGGTTGGATCTGGGAGCAAGCACACCATCTTTCCAAACAATGTGGCCAAGGATGACTAACTGCCGGGCGGAATGAATGAATGTGTGTGGTTTAGTGGCGCAAGGGCCAGGTATGGCCAAAGAGCGCCAAGACAGCGTTAGTGATTTCGCGGCGGGATGATGAGTTCTGTGAAGAAGATGTGACTTGGCTGTAAAGTGGCCTAAAATAGTCGCTGTAAAGTGCGTAAAATCTACGTGCTATAAAATTATGGCGATGACTAATGACGAATACTATGAACATTAATATCCATCGTAGAAGAATGATGCAAAATAGAAAATAGATAATATGGCAAAATTACTTGGAGCACTGCTGCCTCGCCACAGCCCTTGAAACACAAGGGCCTAGAGGCATGTGCTATACGAAAGAGCTATCACAGCGGCATCCTCTGAAGAGAGGACCCGCTACGAAAATGTGGGGCTAACAACATGCAAGACAACATCCTTCAGAAAACTTAGGACTGCGTTGGTGTCAAATAAAGGTTCTGGGCCGAGTAGCATTACGGTATGTAGGGGGATCTGCTGCCGGTATGCTAGAGAAAAATGTTTCCTTCTCTCAGATTCGGCTGCCCGACACTCCAGGAGGACGTGGAGGACGGTCAGCCTCTCCCCGCATCTACCGCAGGTTGGAGGATCATTTTCAGTGAGTAAAAAGTTATGCGTGCCAAATGTATGTCCTATTCTGAGGCGACAGAACAGGACATCTGTTCGCCGTGATCTTGTTACGGAGGGCCAAGAACCTAACGGTGGCTTTATCACGTGCAGTTTGTTATTTACTTCTGCGTCCCACATACGTTGCCAGTGGCTTCGCAGTTTCCTCCTTAAGAAAGGCTTCACATCTGTGACAGGAAACGAAGCAGTACGATTAACTGCACGCAATGAAATTGATATGGCCATCTGGTCCGCTAGAACGTTACCCTCGATGCCCCTATGCCCAGGCACCCAGCATATAATCACATGTTGATTAGATGTATATGCTTTAGATAGCACGGAGTAGAGTTCATTAATTACCGGATTTTTGTGGTTACAGAATGACACCAAGGCCTTCACAACACTAAGGGAGTCCGTGTAAATAACTGATTTCTGGAGTTTTAATTTCTTGATATGCTTTACAGCCGACAACAATGCGTAGGCCTCAGCCGTAAAGATACTAGTTTCCGGATGCAGCACATCGGTTTCCGAGAAGGATGGACCGACGGCTGCATAGGACACCCCGTCGTGTGACTTCGATGCGTCTGTGTAGAACTCCGTGCAAGAGTGTTTATACTGGAGTTTCCGGAAATGCATTTCGATTTCAATCTCTGGAGCGTGCTTTGTAACTTGAGTGAAAGATGTGTCGCATTGTATCAGCTGCCACTCCCAAGGAGGTAGCAGCTTCGCTGGATGCATTAGGCGAAGCTCGAGGAGTGGAACGTGCATTTCTTCACTAAGCTCCCTCACACGCAGCGAGAAAGGCTGTCTTACGGAGGGATGATTGCGAAAGTGTATCATATGTCATGTCATTAACTGTATTAAAACACGGATGTTGAGGATTTGCATGGACTTTCAGAAAATATGTTTGGCTGATGCATGTTCTCTGCAGATGAAGTGACCACTCATTCGATTCTACATATAAACTTTGTGTGGGACTCGTTCTGAAAGCGCCAGTGGCCAGTCGGATTCCTAGATGGTGGACTGGGTCTAGCATCTTTAGTGCGCTCGGGGCGGCAGAGTGATAAATCACGGCACCATAGTCTAGTCGCGATCGAATGAGGCTTTTATAGAGATTCATTAAACACTTCCTGTCACTACCCCATGTAGTCTGGGATAGAAGTTTCATTATGTTCATTGTTTTTAGACATTTTTCTTTAAGATGTTTAATGTGGGGGACGAAAGTGAGTCTGTAGTCAAGTATAACACCTAGAAATTTGTGTTCTTTGTTTACAGGTATCTGTTGTCCACGCAGTTCTATGCAAGGATCTGGGATAAGTCCTCTCTTCCTTGTAAAAAGAACACAAGAGCTTTTGTTAGGATTGATCTTAAATCCATTCTTGTCTGCCCACATTGACACTTTGTTCAGGCCATGCTGTACCTGTCTCTCGCACAATGCGAGGTTACAGGATTTGAAAGCTATTTGTATGTCGTCCACGTAGACAGAATAAAAGATGGCCGGTGGTAATGAAGCGCGAAGCGTGTCCATCTTCACGATGAAGAGTGTGCAGCTGAGCACGCCTCCTTGGGGTACACCTGTTTTTTGCGTAAAAGGACGCGAAAGTACATTACCGACTTTTACCCGGAAGGTACGACTGGACAGATAGCTTTCTATTAGGTTTATCATACTACCATGGATGCCCATTTCTGACAAGTCTCTTAAGACTCCGTAACGCCACGTCGTATCGTACGCCTTCTCCATATCAAAAAATATGGGTAAGAAAAACTGTTTGTGTACAAATGCGTTCCGGATATTTCCTTCTACACGTACAAGATGGTCAGTTGTGGAGCGCCCTTCTCTGAAGCCGCACTGAAAAGGATCAAGCATTTTGCTCTGTTCAAGGAAATAAATGAGTCGCCGATTTATTATTTTTTCAAACACCTTACAAATGCAACTTGTGAGGGCTATCAGGGGGTAACTTGCAAGTGAGGAAAGGTCTTTGCCTTGTTTCAAAACAGGGACCACAATGGCTTCCTTCCACGCGATTGGAAGGTACCCTGCATCTCAGATGGTGTTGTGTGAGCAGTGTAACTTGTGTATCATTGTGTAAGTTTTTGAGCATTTCATACATGATTCTATCAGATCCTGGTGCGGAGCTCTTGCATGCGCTCAAGGCAGCTCTCAATTCGGCAATACTAAAAGGACGGTTGTAAGGCTCATTCTCTCGACCTTTTCTTGTTAATGGCTTACGTTCTTCTGTTTGTTTGTATTTGAGAAAGGATTGTGTATAATTTGTTGGACTAGACACGCTCTCAAAATACTCCCCAAGTGAGTCTGCCTGGTCTTGCATTGTATAACCCTGTGTGTTTACCAGAGGGAGGGAATATGTTTGCCGCCCTCTAATCCTATTAACCCTGTTCCAGGCTTTGGCCTCATCTCTAAACGAGTTAATACTCGATAAAGACTTGTGCCAGCTTTCTCTTCTGGCCTGTCGGCGGGTTCGCCTGCCTTGGTTCGCCTGCCTTTATTTTTTTAAAGTTGACAAGATTCTCAGCAGTGGGAGAAGCGCGCAGCAACCCCCCCCCCCCCCCCCCCCCCCCCGCCTTGTTCTGATTCTTACGGGCGATCCTACATTCGCCGTTCCACCACGGTACACGTCGTTTGCATGCCAAACCACTCACTTCGGATATGCATTTTGATGCGGCATCTATTATGAATGCTGTAAGATACTCCACAGCGGCATCAATATCTAAAGAAGACATGTCAGCCCATGAGATGCTAGTGAGAGTTCGAAAATTTTCCCACTCGGCTGTGTTTATCTTCCACCTAGGAGCTTGTGGAGGATATTCGTTTTCTTTAGATGTTCTTATCAGTATGGGGAAGTGGTCGCTCCCGTAAGGATTGCTCGCAACTTCCCATTCGAGTTTGGGCAGTACAGACGGGGAAACTATACTAAGATCTATTGAAGAAAAGGTTCTGTTTGCGAGAGAGTAATATGTGGGTTCCTTCTTATTCAGCAAGCACGCACCTGAAAAAAAAAGGAACTGTTCAACAAGACGACCTCGGGCGTCTACACGAGAGTCGCCCCACAGGCAGCTGTGCGCATTGAAATCGCCAACAACAACATAAGGTTCTGGCAATTCGTCTATAAATGACTGAAATTCATGTTTGTTTAATTTGTAGTGTGGGGGGTACGTAAAGCGAGCAAATGGTGACGAGTTTATTTAGAAGAACAGCTCGAACCGCCACTGCTTCAAGGGGCATTTGTAGCTGTAAACGCTAACAAGAAATACTTTTATGAATCAAAATGGCAACACCGCTTGATGATACGACAGCATCATCGCGATCTTTGCGAAACTTGACATACGGTCGGAGAAGTTTGTATTTTGTGGTTTTAGGTGTGTTTCCTGTAGACACAGCACTTCTTGATTGTGTTTTTGGATAAGCTCTTGCACATCATCAAGGTTCCTAAGAAGACCTCTGACGTTCCATTGTATTATTTGTGTATCCATATTGGACGTCAATAGGTGCTGTGTGTACAGAAACAGAAGTAGTGATTATGGAAATTACAGAGATTAAATTACAGAGCAGAGCCCTTTCGAGGCCCTGTAACGGGAGTTTTGCCCTTTCTGGAGCGTTCGAGGGAGCCTCGCCGCTCCTTAGGCGCTTGGCGCGCCTTTAGGATAGGTGTTGTGTTCATTGCCTCTAGTGAGGCTCCGGACACGTGCTCTTGCGTACGAGAAGTTTTCAGAGGGAGTCCCGCCTTGGAGGGCAAGACCCCTGCGCCCACCAGCCCGGAGGTCGATGGGGCTCCCTGAGGGATTTGGCTGCGCCGGCTGTTGCCAGCGCTGGAAGGGGCCGGGGTGGTTGGAGCAGCCTCGGCTGCGCCCACCTTCGGGGTCGAAGGTCCCTTCTGCTCGGTTGGCGGAGCAGCGCTAGCTGCAACCACCGTGGGGGCAGACGGCGTAACTGCCGACTCACTGTTTGTGGGTCGGACAGCCGCCGGAGGCCGTTGTGACGCTGCCCCCTGACGCGTCACATCGGCAAAGGTTTTCTTGGGCAGGTATGAAACCCGCCTGCGTGCCTCTTTGAAACTTATGTTTTCCTTGACTTTAATTGTAACAATTTCCTTTTCTTTTTTCCAGGATGGGCACGACCGCGAATACGCGGCGTGCTCCCCATCACAATTTACACAGTGGAGAGCGTTTGCACAAGCTTCAGTGGTGTGTTCGTGGGCACTACATTTCGCACATGTTTGGCGGCCCCGGCAGCTCTGCGAACTGTGGCCGAAGCGCTGGCATTTGAAGCATCGGAGCGGATTTGGCACGTACGGCCTAACACGGAGCTTGATGTACCCGGCCTCGATTGATTCGGGCAGGACACTTGAATTGAAGGTGAGAATTGGGTGCTTGGTCGCAATTTCTTTACCATCGCGCCTCATCTTTATTCTTTTCACATTAACAACATTTTGCTCATTGAAGCCCTCTAGGAGCTCTGCCTCTGTCAGCTGAAGCAGGTCATCATCTGAGACAACGCCGCGTGTAGTGTTCATAGTGCGGTGCGGAGTAACTGTCACTTGACAGTCCCCAAAAGACACTAGATTGGGTAACTTTTCGTATTGTTTCAGATCACGGAGCTCCAAAACGAGATCTCCACTTGCCATCCTTGATGCCTTGTAACCTGGACCAAGAGCCTCAGTTAAAGACTTCGAAACTAGAAATGGGGAGATTGTTCGTACTTGTTTATCTGACTTTTCCGAATGAATCACGTGAAATTTCGGGAAGTTGGGTCTTTGTCGTCCAAAAAACTGAAATACATCTTCGGTGCGCCCTCTTTTCTGAGGGCGATCTTGGAGGGGAGGGAAGGAGCTTGCCATAGAATCATGTAATTTTCGGCAATAACGCCAGCCACCCACCGTGGAGCCCTACAAGGGGACGCTACAGGGACTGAAAAACAGGACCTGCAAACGCCAGCTGTACGTTATCACTATAACCAAATATGAGATAACCTAGGTTGGCTAATCACACAAGGTTAACCCTTGCTGCCTGGAAAAATTGGAAGTAAGCGGAAGCTAGGAGAAGACAGGAAAGATGAAAAGTAAGAGAAAGACGAAGGTTAGAGGGAGAGAGAGACAGGAAAAGGCAACTACCGATTTCCCCCGGGTGGGTCAGTCCAGGGGTGCCGTCTATGTGAAGCAGAGGCCAAAGGGGTGTGTTGCCTCCGCCGGGGGGCCTTAAAGGTCCAAACACCCAGCATCAGCTCAACCCCCAGGATCCCCCTTTCCCCAGACACGGCTAAGCCGCGCACGGCTACACGCGGGAGGGTCCGACCCTCGTGTGCTCGGGTCCGCGGTGTCGCAACACACCAAACGCCTGCTGACGCAGACGCCCCTGCGGGGTCTGCCGGGCGGCGAAGCGACACTTCTTTTCCAGCATCGGCAAGACAACTGAGGACGCAACTGACGCCTTTGAGCCGGAACAGGTGAGAAAAAAAGTCCGGGGAAAAGATGACAATGTCATTGAGAGTAACAAAG